>NC_035442.2:154957427-155266147 GCF_002127325.2 Helianthus annuus
GCATCCATCTAGCTACTGGCTAGAGTGAATGTAACAATGGTTCCATGAATTAATGAAAGTGATTCCCTTTCTGTTAAAAAAAAAAAGTCATTATCAAATTTTAGTTAGACCATGGGGTGTGTTTTGCTTAGTCTCTTTGGAAACTACCTGCCACGTAACTACCTGCCACGTAACTACCTGCCACGTAGGTGCCACATCACCATAGGTGGAGGACCATCCCCTTGAGGACTACCCAAGTGTGTGAAGGATAGCCCCAAATCTGAAAATGATGGCCCACAACAATTAAATATATACATCTCTCTCTATATATGTTGGCCCACATCAAACATCCATCCAATCAATTGGCTTGTCCCAAACGGCAGAATTTGGACGCTAGCGACGCGACGGGAGAGGGGGGCGGTGCGCGACGGAGGGGGACGCGCGACGCCGGTGGGGGACGATCCCCACACCGCATGGTCTTAGCTTCTAGCCTCATCTTTGTTTCTGGGCAAATTGGATTTAAATCAATGTTTTCAGAACCGGACCGGAGGTCGACCCGGTCACCTTACGGGGTCAAAGGTCGGACTAGTCCGACCGGTTCGACCGGATGTAAGACCCGGATTACGTCATAAATTATATAAAAATATATAAAAAATATAGAAAAAATAGATAATGCATGTATGTTAAATTTTTTTCTTTTGAATGGCCATGTATGTTGTGAAATATATATATATATAAAATATCTAAAAACATACAAAAGATGAAAAGTAATTTAAAAAAAAGAGTAAACTGCAATACCCCCTGGGGTTTAGGCCAATTGGCACTCTGACCTTCTCTAACGAAATAATTGCAATTTTACCCCCCAACGTTGGTGTTATGTCGCACATTTACCCCCTGGCGTCATTTATGTTAACAGATCTGTTAACTTTAATGTGAAATGACTATCTTACCCTTTAATATTACCCCCCCCCAAACGTTCTTGTTATGTCGTATAATTACCCCCCACTGGTAAATTACTAAATTGTCCTTTCTTATTACCCCCTATACTTTGTTGTAAGAAACAATATTACCCCCTGCAACTTCCAAAACCCTTCCCGCTAAAAAAGTTTGACCAGCCAAAGTCAACTACACATGGTAATTAACAAGAAATCTGATTTAAACTTGATAAGCACTTGTATTCAAACCTGTTCTATGTTTGTATACTCAAAATCAGAAACCTATAAGCGTTACAATGTATTATAAACTTGTATTCAAACCTATTCATGTATAACCACCTATAACTACCAACTATCATTTGTTATACATGGCTGCAACATTCAGACATTTGGCTGCACACTCAAAATCAAAATCAAAATCAAAATCAAAATAAAAATAAAACTTGTTCTATGTTTCCATGTATTCAGTTTAAACACATACCTGCTGATCAAGCATATATAACTAACTCACAATCAAGCATACATGTTCTATGTTTCCATGTATTCAGTTTAAACACATACCTGCTGATCAAGCATATATAACTAACTCACAATCAAGCATACCTGTTCTGTGTTTCCATGTATTCAGTTTAAACACATACCTGCTGATCAAGCATATATAACTAACTCACAATCAAGCATACCTGTTCTATGTTTCCATGTATTCAGTTTAAACACACACCTGCTGATCAAGCATATATAACTAACTCACAATCAAGCATACCTGTTCTATGTTTCCATGTATTCAGTTTCCATGTATGGTCAAAATAAGTTTAAACACCTATCAGTCCCTTCTCTTATGGCTGCTGTTATTAGTTTGGGGCTGTTAGGAGTATTACAATTATACCCCTCAACTAATTCCTTATGCTAACAATCAGTTTCATACCTGCTGATCATTTATAACCACCTATCAGTCCCTTCTCTTATGACTATTACAATCTGTCCAATCAATAACCTGCTGATCAAGCATATATAACTAACTTACAATAGACATTCAAAAACAAGCATATCCAAGCTATCAGCCCCTTCCCTTATAACTAACTCACAATAGACATTCAAAAACAATTTGTCCAAACAATAACCTGCTGATCAAGCATATATAACCACCTATCAGTCCCTTCCCTTATAACATACCCAAGCTAATCATGCACATGTGCATACAACAGTAGTTAAATAAAGATCATTGTTAAAGATCATTAGTCCTACATTGTCATAACCAAGGATCATGATATATACACAAAATGCATGTTTAACTTAACTTAACCTACATATTACACAAACATCCTAATATATTACAGTTCAACTACGCAGCCATTTCCTGCTGAGGAGGAAATTGGAAGTGCAGGAAAGGGCGGCCTCGCATTTTGACAACCAAGGACACCACAATCGATCCTAGTGAAACACGAATCCTCGTGTCCACTACAAACACAGAAAGATCCATGTTCAATAACCCCTGTTTTTTAACCTGGCATTACTTGTTCTGTAACCTGACATTACTTGTTCATTAACCACAATCACAATACTTGTTCGATTTTACCTGACAAGTGCGAGAATAGGGAGGATCGCCGGTGGACAGGTGGATCGATGGTGGATAGGGGCATCGCCGGTGGTGTGGTCGCCGTTAATGGCTCTGCTGGTGGAGGTGGAAGCATTGTGTCCTCTGATTCGCTCATTCTCCGGTGGACAAGCTTAGGAAGGATCACCGGTGGGTGTGGTCGCCGTTAATGAGGAAGAAGGAGTGGGGGGAGTGTGGTCGACAATCTTAGGGGGTAAGATTGTAGTTGGAAGTAATAGTACAGGGGTAATAGTATTATATAAGGTAATATTAAGGTAAAATTACATTTCTGCCCTTTGACCCCCTTTAACCGTTTAAAGATAACCATAGAATTTGGGCCCGAGGGGTAAATGTGTGACATAACACCAACGTTGGGGTGTAAAATTGCAATTATTTCATTAGAGGGGGTTTGTAACACCCCGTGTTTTCGAATGTCAAAGTCAAAGTCAAAGTCCAAGTCGAGTTTGACTTCTTTGACTATAAATATTCTCTTTTATGTTTGTATTATGTGGAGTAAGTGTTGTTAATCAGAGAAATCAAAGTAGTCAAATGTTTAACCGACATGAAAGGATTTACGACTGTGAATAGTAGGAAGTAACAATGCGATAAAGTTAACCAATCAATAATCAAGCTAATCGAATCATCAATCGAACTCAAAACTCGAATTATGCGAATTTGGTGTTATTATACGTGTGTGTGTGCCTTATGTGTTACCTGTGCGTGTTTACCTTATGCTATGTGTGGTAATCAATCGAATCGAAACTCAAGACTCAATCGAACTCAATCGAAATCGAAATCGAATAAGGAATATAGATGTTGTATGTAGATATAGTGGTTAGGATTAAAAGTAATATGAATAGGAAACTCTATCGTACTCATATCGTCTTCAATCGAAATCGAAATATCAAAAATCGTCCCACCGAACACTCGAAACAGGCGATGGATCGATCAGGCTCCTAGCCGATCGAACAGCCCAGCCGATCGGACAGACTGTCCGATCGAGCAGGCTGTCCGATCGGGATGCCTGGCCGATCGGCCAGCCCTTTTCCTCTTTGGGAAGCCTATAAATAGGCCTGTCATTGTCATTCTTTCCACTTTTGGAAACCCTCTGACCGACCAGCTCGTGCTCCCCTTCTTTTCTCAGATTTCTTCCGATTTCGGTAAGTTTTCATCCTAAATCTTGTACTTTCTTGATCAATACACACTCCTACACCTTTCTATCTTTCAAATCTTGATTTCTAACCGTGAAATCATCAAGATCTAAGGATTCTAGGATGATGTCATCATGGTGTTCTTCAAGAACTTCATGTTTTGGCCTCAATCCACAAAGAATCACTCGGATCTAACCGATTTCCACATAAAAACACTAAGATCCACAACAGATCTGAACATTTACATAGTATGAAGGTAGAAACGGAGCTTGAGCCAACTCACCAATCATTCTAATGGTCAAGTGGTTCAAGATTCGGATTCTATCTACAAGATTCACCGATTTCGGGCTAAACCTATAAACTCCGTTCCGAACCGTTCACCGGCCGGACTTGGGTGATTCCTGTCTGAGCAGGGGAAATAAGTAAGAACGAAAGTTCCATGGTTCATCTCGTTGTCAACCTACCTCGATATGACGTCAGACAATCAGAACAGCCAAGTGTTAGATGAACAGGCCGACCAGGTCAGGATGCTGACCGATCGGACAGGCTGTTCGAACGAACAACCCAACCGATCGGACATGTCAGCCGATCGACCAGGCCAGCCGATCGGCTAGCACATAGCCCCACACCTTGACAAATTCATGATGTATAGTATTGAACGAAGTGATGTTCGATCGAACGAGCTGTTCGATAACATTACTCATCGGATCAGGAGATACTATGCTTCAACCCTTAATCGATTATCAACTCGTTCGACGTATTGGAGTGCCACCCGATCGAACATGTTGTTCGATCAGGTGACATCCAGCTGAGGACTTACTACTGAAGTGTCTAACCGATCGGTTAAGCCGGCCGATCGATCGATCGACCTGAAAGGTAAGAACACTTCAATGTTCTCAAATACTACAACGAAAACTTCAAAAGTTCAAGCCATCATACACAAACACATCCTACTCAAAGGAAGAAACAATCCACTCGAACAGTCCAATTGATCAAGCCTACCGGCCGATCGAACAGGCTGTCCGAACGGACCATCTAACCGAACGAACAACCCGTTCGATCGAACCTGCTGTTCGATCGACCAGGCTGTTCGACCCATCATCATTTATCTCCATTTTACATGTTACTCATCGTTATGCTATCGAACTATTCAGGCTAACCCTGCTCTCAAGCGCTCCCTTCAATCCATCAATCAATCGCTGTGAGTATACTCGAACCCTTTTTGCTTTAGCACTTTTGGGTGTTACATACGTTACTTATCAAAAATCACAATCGAACACACTACTCAATTTTTTAAACGCTAACCGTTCTGCATGTATTATGTGACTAAATGAATGCTTGTTATTATGTTTACACGTGGAATGCTGTCTACCTGCCTTAACGACGTAGTACTATAGTTTGGACTCAGCACCCGTTCACACGGGGGTTGTTAAGGACAATTACTTGCATGGATTACGGTGGTAATCATGTATTGCGAACTGTCTCAGACAGTCAACCCGCAGTCATTGGTATTGATAGATCCATGTCGATAATTAACATGCTTTCGTTTTCCTCTATGTACGTGCTGGTTATGTGTAAACTATTTCAAATTCTATATGCTATTATCAAACTTGTATGCTCACCTTTACATTTCATGTATTGACTTTATTTTAACGTATGTGACAGGCAATTAGGATGCTTATCCGCTAGGAAGGCGAGCTAGAAATAAGCGTCTAGAGCATAGTTGTCTGTAGATCTTGCAGATCGAGCCTCTAGAGGCATTTGAACAATAATTATAATTTAGTTTAAATCTGAGTTGTCGGAACAGTATATTTGACTAGATGTTTATCTGTAATAACTTGTTTTATTATTTGAGATACGGTATGGGACGTATTATTTAAACTGAATAGTAATGATAGTTGTTGTGGAAACTTCTGGACAATCTGTTTCGCTCAGTGCCATGCCCCGATGATTCCGCCATCGGTTGGGGTGTGACAGATTGGTATCAGAGCCATAACTATAGGGAATTAGGCTAGACACGACCTAGTACGGGTCGCTGTCTTAGAGACCTAGACTATAGTTAGGAACCAACAGACCAAGCTTATGTGCTACATCCCGTTATTCCTCGCTATCACTGCACTCAAATTTTTAAATAGAGTCAAGCGATTTAGTCGAGATTAGGTGTGAAATCTGCAAACTCTCGACTAAATTGATTAGTCAATGCTGATTTTATCAATTTATCAATGATTTCCTCATTATTTTCGATAACGAACGAGGAAGATTATACCAAATCAGGAGTGAAATCCATATTTTGATGAATAATCTCCTCACTTTTACTAAAACAAGGAAGAAGTTGCTAAGCTAGGGGTGAAACCCTAACCTTGACAACTTGTTCCGGATTTTATTTATTTATTTATCTCACCAAAGCCTCGATGGACTCCAACGACCTGAACTCACAAGTATGGCCTAGGGAATGCGTGTTGAGTGCCCAAGAATCGAGGCAGAAACGCGATCCCGAAAGTCGAAAAGTGACGACAAGTCTACTGCGAATAGTCGAATCGCTTTGGGTAGTCGATGTCTAGTAGCCGCAGACACTCCATTTCTCGATTTTATGTGTTTCGATTCTGAGCCCGCAACTGCCGACTTTGATGATTCGTCGATTTTATGTGCTTTATGTGTAATTATCTGTTTATGTGTTTAATTTTGGTATTTATTCAATTTTGCTATCACTTCGATCAACACACACGACTCGCATTGCTATTCTATCTCTGTACGCTAACAAGTCGCTGCAATTTTGGGCAATATTATGCTACGATTATACTATACTATTCGACACGCCATACGACTTTACTATACCACTCGATATACTATATGAACGACACGCAAGCTTTGAATGATAGGTTTATGTATTCTGACAGCCTCTGTGTTCTTGTGTTTCTATGCTTCTATGTTCCTGTGTTTCTGTGATCTACGTGCCTATGTGCTTATGTGCTTCTGTGACTAAGTAAATCTGTGGTTATGTGCCTATGTGTTTATGTGATACGTGTTTCGACGTGTTCCTAAGCTTTAGTAAGTGGTAGACGTGTGAGGTGAGATTCGACTTGTTGTGTCTGAGACCTACGACGATGTCTGTTGCAGACCATGTCATCAACAGGATACCGAACCCCACTTACCCGCCAAGAGAAGTGAGACAAGCGTCTCGCTGCTATCATCGCCAAGCAAGTGGCAAAATCTGTGAGTGAGGTATATGAGAACGTCAGCAAATCGTCTGAGGAGGCGTGAACTGATGCTCATAAGGATGCTAACAAGACTGTTTTCAGTTTCAAACAGTTTAAGGCATGCGGACCAAAAGAATTTACCGGAGAAGATGGCCCTACCGCCATGTTTCAATGGTTTGATTCAGTTGAAGTCACTCTGCGCCAAAGCGGCTGTCTTGAATATATCCGTACCCTAAATGCAACCGGCGTTTTTCAGTCCCGAGCTCTCGACTGGTGGACGGCCTAACGAAACAAACACGGGAATGATGCAGCTTATGAGCTGACTTGGGAAGAGCTGAAGGCCATCATGATGTACGAATTCTGCCCTCCCCATGAACGCCAAAAGCTGGAGGACGAGTTTTGGAACATCAAGCAGAAGGACGGAGACAACGCTGCTTTAACTGCTCGCTTCAAGCAGCTTAGCATTATCTGTCCCGATCAAGTCAAGACCCCATACATGGCCATCAAGAAGTACATTCGAGCTCTACCTGATTGTGTTGCCGACTTTGTTCATGCCGCCAAGACATCATCAATTGAGGAGACTTACTTGCTTGTCGCCGAGATCAATGACAAGCGGGTAAAGTCTGGTTTCTGGGATAAGCCATCCAAGTCTCTGCATCAAGCTACTACTGCACCAACCGCCGATACCTCCACTGCTCAACCATCCAAGTCATCACGTCGCAAGAAGAAGCACAACAACAGCAGCTCCAGCAAGAACAGTGCCGTTACGACAACTGCCGCTCCTCTGCAAGTCGTACCGGCTCAGCAGTCTCACCACCGACCAGCCCTAGTGACCAATGCACCGCCAGCAAAGCGTGCTTACATAGGTCCTCACCCGCTCTGCCCGACATGCTCATATCATCATCCAGTGGGAATCGCCTGTCGTTTCTGCGCTTACTGCAATCTCTACGGTCATTTCACTGCTAACTCTCGCTATGGTCCTCGTCAAGCCCTAGTTCAAGCCGCCGCTCATCAAGCTCTACTCCCAGCCCCTCAAGGCCAACCCGTAGCTCAAGCACCCGCGATCAATGCTTGAGTCTGCTTTGCATGTGGTGATCCTAACCATTTTGCAAACATGTGCCCAAACAGGGTGGTGAAACAAGAACCCCAATAGCAGCAGCAGCCTCAGCAGCAGCAACAAGCAGCCCGTGCCAGAACCTTCAACATCAATGCTCGTCAAGCCCAGGCTGACAACAATGTGGTTAATGGTACGTTCCTTGTGAATGGTATTTATGCCTCATGTTTGTTTGATACTGGAGCCGATAACTGCTTTGTGTCGTTTGAATTCGAGAAGCTCCTTAGTCGTAAGCTCTCTTATCTCCCCTCGTCATTCGAAGTTGAAGTCGCTACTGGAAGAACTGACGCCGTTAACTCTGTTCTCCGTGATTGTACTCTCGAGCTCAACAATCACATCTTCCCAATCGACCTTATTCCTATGCAACTCGGAAGTTTCGACATCATAGTAGGCGTGGACTTTCTTCGCGAAAACCATGCTGAAGTTGTGTGCTTTGATAAGATTATTCGATTCTCGCTCGCGAATAGTGATCTTTTATGTGTGTACGGTGAAACAACTTCGAAAGGACTCAAACTCATGTCATGCACCCAAGCTAGCAAATATCTCCGCAAGGAATACAGGGCTTTCTTGGCCAACATTTTAGTAGCGGAGAAGGAAAAGAAAAAGAAGGCCGAAGTTAAAGACGTTCCAGTGGTCCGTGAATTTCCTCAGATGTTCCCTGATGATCTTCCTGGACTACCGCCAAGTCGTGATATCGACTTTCGTATCGACCTCATTCCTGGAGCGAATCCCGTAGCCAAAGCCCTTATCGGCTCGCGCCATCCGAAATGCGGGAACTCTCGAACCAACTCCAGGAGTTACTTGAAAAAGGCTTTATTCGCCCGAGCACTTCTCCTTGGGGCGTGCCAGTCCTTTTAGTTAAAAAGAATGATGGGTCGTTCAGGATGTGCATCGATTATCGGGAGTTGAATAAGCTAACCGTCAAGAACCGTTACCCTTTGCCTCAAATCGATGACTTATTTGATCAGTTGCAAGGTGCTAAGTGTTTCTCGAAGATCGATCTACGTTCAGGCTATCATCAATTGCGCATTCAAGAGGAAGACATCCCTAAAACCGGTTTTCGAACTCGATATGGCCATTATGAATTCGTTGTTATGCCCTTTGGTTTAACTAACGCACCCGCGGTTTTTATGGATCTGATGAATCGCATGTGTAAGCCATTTCTAGACCGTTTCGTCATCGTGTTCATCGACGACGTCTTGATCTATTCTAAGTCGAAGACCGAACACGCGCAACATCTACGTTTGGTTCTTGAGCTACTCCAGGGGAACCAACTCTACGCCAAGTTCTCCAAGTGCGAATTCTGGCTGGAGGAGGTTCAGTTTCTAGGTCACATCGTTAATAGTCAAGGTATTCATGTCGATCCCGCGAAGATTGAAGCAGTCAAGAGTTGGATTACGCCTAAGAACCCGTCCGAAGTTCGTTATTTTCTCGGACTAGCGGGCTATTATCGGCGATTTATCGAAGGATTCTCTAAGATCGATGTGCCGCTTACCGCCCTTACCCATAAAGACAAGTCTTTTGTTTGGGGAACTGAACAGGAGTCTGCCTTTCAAACCCTTAAACATGTGCTTTGCAATGCTCCTATTCTCACATTGCCCGACGGAAACAACGATTTCATTGTCTATTGTGATGCTTCCAACTTTGGTCTTGGCTGTGTTCTCATGCAACGAGACAAAGTTATAGCTTAAGCATCTCGTCAGCTCAAAATCCACGAGAAGAACTATACAACCCATGATCTCGAGCTAGGCGCAGTTGTTTTTGCATTGAAGATTTGGCGACACTACCTGGATGGTACCAAGTGTACGATCTTCACCGATCACAGGAGTTTACAACACATCTTCAATCAGAAGGAACTTAACATGCGTCAACGCCGATGGGTAGAACTTCTTAACGATTATGACTGTGAGATTCGTTATCACCCAGGCAAGGCAAATGTTGTTGCCGACGCGCTCAGCAGACGGAGTTATTTGCTCAGTATATGCAATACCCAAGCCCAGCATGATCTCAAAACCCTCGTCCGCGACGCCCAGCATGCTTGTTTTAATGAGCGCACCTTGAAGAAAGAGAGGATTTATCACGATGGAGCTCAGCTTGTAAGCAAAGCGAATGGGATTTTCTATTATCCGGATCAGATTTGGATCCCTAAGCAAACCGCTTTGCGAAAGATTATAACGGACGAAGCCCACAAATCCCGGTATTCTATTCATCCCGGTGCCGATAAAATGTACCAGGATCTTCGTTACAAGTACTGGTGGCCGGGCATGAAACGGGATATTGCTCTCTATGTTGGAAGTTGCCTAACTTGTGCGAGAGTTAACGCTGAACATCAACGACCTTCTGGCTTACTCGAACAACCTCCAATCCCAATATGGAAGTGGGAGAGTATAGCTATGGATTTCATAACCAAACTTTCGCCCACGCCATCAGGTCACGACAGCATTTGGGTCATAGTTGATCGTCTGACTAAATCAGCCCACTTTTACCAATACGGGAAGACTACAAGGTAGAACGACTAGCCCAAATCTACACCGATGAGATCATTTGTAATCATGGTATGCCTCGTGACATCATTTCAGACCGTGATGCTCGGTTTACTTCACGATTGTGGGAAACGTTTCAAGCAGCTCTTGGTACAACGCTTAACCTAAGTACCGCATTCCATCCTCAAACCGACGGACAGACTGAAAGAACGATCCGTACTCTTGAAGACATGCTCCGCGCGTGTGTTATAGACTTCGGTGGTAGTTGGAACAAATACCTACCGTTAGTCGAATTCTCGTACAAAAACAGCTATCATGCCAGCATACAAATGGCACCATTCGAGGCCTTATATGGAAGAAGATGTCGTTCGCCTGTTGTATGGCACGAGATCGGTCATTCTCAACTAACCGGTCCCGAGTTACTACAAGAAACGACTGACAAAATCCTCCAGATTCGAGACAACTTGTCGAAAGCCAGGGATAGACAGAAAAGTTACGCCGATAGAAGACGCAAGCCCCTGGAATTTGACGTTGGCGACTACGTACTCCTAAAGGTATCACCTTGGAAGGGTGTGGTTAGATTCGGCAAGAAAGGGAAACTAGCGCCTCGATATGTTGGACCTTTTAAGATTCTGGAAAGGATCGGTACCCCTCGACGACCTTCAGGTAAACGAAACGCTGCACTTCGTGGAAAAGCCTATCGAAATCATGGATCGCCAAACCAAGCAACTCAGACGCTCACGCATCCCTATCGTGAAAGTCCGATGGGAAGGCAAACGAGGTGCAGAGTTCACTTGGGAACTCGAAAGCGACATGAAGGCTAAGTACCCGCAGTTGTTTAAATAAAGATCTGAAGCGAGAAATTGGTAAAATCATTCACGGTGATGTGCAGCTTTTAGCCTAATTTCGGGACGGAATTCCCTAAACAAGGGGAGGCTGTAACACCCCGTGTTTTCGAATGTCAAAGACAAAGTCAAAGTCAAAGTCCAAGTTGAGTTTGACTTCTTTGACTATAAATAGTCTCTTTTATGTTTGTATTATGTGGAGTAAGTGTTGTTAATCAGAGAAATCAAAGTAGTCAAATGTTTAACCGACGCGAAACGATTTACTACTGTGAATAATAGGAAGTAACAATGCGATAAAGTTAACCAATCAATAATCAAGCTAATCAAATCATCAACTGAACTCGAAACTCGAATTATGCGAATTTGGTGTTATTATACGTGTGTGTGCCTTATGTGTTACCTGTGCGTGTTTACCTTATGCTATGTGTGGTAATCAATCGAATCGAAACTCGAGACTCAATCGAACTCAATCGAAATCGAAATCGAATAAGGAATATAGATGCTTGTATGTAGATATAGTGGTTAGGATTAAAAGTAATTTGAATAGGAAACTCTATCGTACTCATATCGTCTTCAATCGAAATCGAAATATCAAAAATCGTCCCACCGAACACTCGAAACAGGCGATGGATCGATCAGGCTCCTAGCCGATCGAACAGCCCAGCCGATCGGACAGACTGTCCGATCGAGCAGGCTGTCCGATCGGGATGCCTGGCCGATCGGCCAGCCCTTTTCCTCTTTGGGAAGCCTATAAATAGGCCTGTCATTGTCATTCTTTCCACTTTTGGAAACCCTCTGACCGACCAGCTCATGCTCCCCTTCTTTTCTCAGATTTCTTCCGATTTCGGTAAGTTTTCATCCTAAATCTTGTACTTTCTTGATCAATACACACTCCTACACCTTACTATCTTTCAAATCTTGATTTCTAACCGTGAAATCATCAAGATCTAAGGATTCTAGGATGATGTCATCATGGTGTTCTTCAAGAACTTTATGTTTTGGCCTCAATCCACCAAGAATCACTCGGATCTAACCGATTTCCACATAAAAACACTAAGATCCACCACAGATCTGAACATTTACATAGTATGAAGGATTGAAAGATGGATTTTCCAACTTTCTTTCAACTCTTTTACACTCAATGCCTTCAAACCGGTAGAAACGGAGCTTGAGCCAACTCGCCAATCATTCTAATGGTCAATTGTTTCAAGAATCGGATTCTATCTATGAGATTCACTGATTTCGGGTTAAACCTATAAACTCCGTTCCGAACCGTTCACCGGCCGGACTTGGTTGATTCCTGTCCGAGCAGGGGAAACAAGTAAGAACGACGGTTCCATGGTTCATCTCGTTGTCAACCTACCTCGATATAACGTCAAACAATCAGAACAGCCAAGTGTTAGACGAACATGAGATACTATGCTTCAACCCTTAATCGATTTTCAACTCGTTCGACGTATTGGAGTGCCACCCGATCGAACATGCTGTCCGATCAGGTGACATCCAGCTGAGGACTTACTACTAAAGTGTCAAACCGATCGGTTAAGCCGGCCGATCGAACGGCCCGTTCGATCGATCGACCTGAAAGGTAAGAACACTTCAATGTTCTCAAATACTACAACGAAAACTTCAAAAGGTCAAGCCATCATACACAAACACATCCGACTCAAAGGAAGAAACAATCCACTCGAACAGTCCAACCGATCGAGCCTACCGGCCGATCGAACAGGCTGTCCGAACGGACTGTCTAACCGAACGAACAACCCGTTCGATCGAACCTGCTGTTCGATCGACCAGGCTGTTCGACCCATCATCACTTGTCTCCATTTTACACGTTACTCATCGTTATGCTATCGAACTATTCAGGCTAACCCTGCTCTCAAGCGCTCCCTTCAATCCATCAATCAATTGTTGTGAGTATACTTGAACCCTTTTTGCTTTAGCACTTTTGGTGTTACATACGTTACTTATCAAAAATCACAATCGAACACAGTACTCAATTTTTTAAACGCTAACCGTTCTGCATGTATTACTTGACTAAATGAATGCTTGTTATGTTTACACGTGGAATGCTGTGTACTGCCTTAACGACGTAGTACTATAGTTTGGACTCAACACCCGTTCACACGGGGGTTGTTAAGGACAATTACTTGCATGGATTACGGTGGTAATCATGTATTGCGAACTGTGTCGGACAGTCAACCCGCAGTCATTGGTATCGATAGATCCATGTCGATAATTAACATGCTTTCGTTTTCCTCTGTTTACGTGCTGGTTATGCGTAAACTATTTCGAACTCTATATCCTATTATCAAACTTGTATGCTCACCTTTACATTTCATGTATTGACTTTATTTTAACGTATGTGACAGGTAATTAGGATGCTTATCCGCTAGGAAGGCGAGCTAGGAATAAGCGTCTAGAGCATAGTTGTCTGCAGATCTTGCAGATCGAGCCTCTAGAGGCATTTGAACAATAATTATAATTTAGTTTAAATCTGAGTTGTCAGAACAGTATATTTGACTAGATGTTTATCTGTAATAACTTGTTTTATTATTTGGGATACGGTATGGGACGTATTATTTAAACTGAATAGTAATGATAGTTGTTGTGGAAACTTCTGGACAATTTGTTTCGCTCAGTGTCATGTCCCGATGATTCCGCCATCGGTTGGGGTGTGACAGGGTCAGAGTGCCAATTGGCCTAAACCCCAGTGGGTAAAATTGCAGTTTACTCTAAAAAAATGAGAGAGAATCCATGTATGTTAATTTTGTTGTTTTGAATGGCCATGTATGATGTAAATTGAAAAGTTGAAAAAATAACAATAATAATAAGATAAATAATAAACTGACAAATAGGTATATGTTGGAAAGGAGAGGGAGGAGAGAGAACACAACACCAACACCATTGTTCTTCCATTTTTACACTTTGACTTTTAATTTCCTCCTTAGATCTGGATACAACTGGTAATCTTCATTCCTTTTAATCTCTTTTCTTGCTTTACGTTCATCATATTTCTTACTATCTATCTATCTATCTATCTATCTATCTATATCCCCTTCCCCAATTGCTCACTTTCTTTAATTAGGGTTTTCTATTTCTTCAACTTAATTTGGGGATCTGAAGTTCAAATCTTTTGTTTCTTGAAGATGGAGACCTGTTTGTCTGAAGTTCAATAACCGGCCCGACCCTTACGTGACGACCCGCCGGCCCGACCGTCCGGCTCCTGGCCCGACCTCCGGGTCAATGCTGAAACGGGTTAAAGGGTTGAACCGGCCCGGTGGTGTTTCCGGATCCCGGTCGGACCGGTCCGACCGGCCGGCCCGGTCCAGTTTTAAAAACGTTGATTTAAATAATCCCAATTTCGCCGATAATAATCCCAACTCATTTAAACACAAACTAGTTTAGATCAAAATAAAACTATTTTGTATCCTACAAACGGTGTATTAAAAATATGTTTTAAGTTTGTAGGAAAACCGTTAGTAAAATAACAAAATAAAAAAAAATATAATCGAAATTACATTTATGATTTAGTTAGAAACAAGTTTTTATAATGGTATAATTAGTAGAATTTAAGATGGATCATATAATTTCACCCCTAAGTGGTATGGTTTTTGCCCTCCATAAATTAATGTGGGTTCAAATTCTATAAATTCTAGTTTCGTGGTATTTATGCGTAAAAATAAAATAATACACTTTAATCGAAATTACCTAGGACCTTGAAATGCTGGCAGTTTAGTCAATATGCAAGCAATTGCATATGCAAAGCATGAGAGCCACTCAAGTAGTGATGCAATTGTCAAAGTCAACTCTCTAGGAGTGTAACCTAAATGCTCTATTTTGTCCACAATTCACTTGTTATAGTTAACTATAAGGGAATACATTTAAACAAACATATTGATTCCCATGGGGCTACAAGCCCTTTTGTGAGCCAAGAAACCATGTAGTATGTAACATGATTATTCCAACTGGTATATGAGTATATACATATGATATATGCTTACATATCCAAATCATTTAGATTTTAGAAGAAACGTATGTCCATATTTTATCGTTCATGTTAGTGCATGCATCTGTCGACTTCGTCTTGTATCGAGTCTTACACTAGATATGTTAGATCAGGGCATGTTGTACGAGAAAATAGGAAGTTTTAGGTTATTTTATTGTTGATTTCGCTTGAGGAGGCTATTCCGCTTGAAATGACCTTAGTCACTTTCAAGCGGAATCACTACAATCCTTATTCCGCTTGAACTGGTGTTTGTGTGTTTCAAGCGGAATCTCTAGGCTATATATAGGAGGTTCGAGCGAAAGCATTGTAAGTTTTCTAATTTTGGCTACCGAAGTGCTGCCGGTTTGTCAAGTGTGTGTAATTAGTGTTATATCAATCTATAAAGTGTTTAAAGTGAAATACAAGCTGTTTCTAAATCAGTTTCTTAGTTTCCGCCTCTGAAACTGATCAAAACTCCTCTGAACGACTCGTTCGGGTCTGAAAACGATCCTACAACTGGTATCAGAGCTCAGGAGGAGGAGTTCTGCAGATTATAGCCTGATTTCACTGTGTTTTCTAACTTCTACACCTTCTTTCTTGAATTGAACACATTTTCACGGTTAAAATCAGCTCAATTTCTAACAGATTGTGTAAAACTACATATTAACAAAGCCTTGAAAGATTTAGACCAAAATTCGCATTAAAAGTGACTGAAATGGACCTTAGAAACAGACCATTTCTGATTCCGCTCCAAAGTGTCTGATTTCACTTCAAAGAAGTATTCCGCTTGAAAAGGTTCAAGCAAAATCAGTGATTTCGCTTCAAATCAGATTCCGCTTTAAAGTTGATTGTGATTCCGCTTCAAATAGGGTTGTTGGTTATTCCGCTTGAATGATTTCGCTCCAAAGGGTACTTTTGGTTATTTTGCTTGAAATTACTAACTGCATATTTCGCTTGAACGGG
This sequence comes from Helianthus annuus, assembly GCF_002127325.2. Classification (NCBI taxonomy): domain Eukaryota; kingdom Viridiplantae; phylum Streptophyta; class Magnoliopsida; order Asterales; family Asteraceae; genus Helianthus; species Helianthus annuus. The sequence continues at coordinate 154,973,677 of NC_035442.2, forward strand.
TATATTGGTATCCCGCTTGAAAATACATTGGTTATTTCGCTTGAACAAGAATCATGAGTGAAGAATTCTACAACGCGTTTGCCACATCTCCGACTACTCCGGCTTCCATTGCTCAGAACATGAATTTGGAAAACGAGACTGGAACTTTACAAAAGCCCCCGAAGCTAATGAGCATAGAAGAGTATTACGGATGGAAAGATAGATTCGAAAACTGGGTTCAAGCTGACCATCTGAGATCATGGGAGTGTATTTTGAAGAAATATGTTTTACCACGTACTGATCTGCAAGTTGAAAAAACAATTTCTGAATTCTCTGACACAGAACGTGATATGTACAAAGCTGAAAAGATGATGATCAGTCTACTTCAGCAAGCCATTAAGGAAGACATCTTTGTATTGCTTCAACATGACAAGACATCAAAATCAATTTGGGATGCTCTTCGAATCAAGTTTGAGGGTAGTGAGAATATGATTAAGAGTAAAAAGGCTCTGCTTAAGAAAGAATTTGATCTATTCACTAGTCTGCCCGGGGAAGATACAAAGAAGTTAATTGAAAGATATTGCCACTTAGTACGATCTATGTCGATGTTGAGCATAACCAAAGATCGTGAAGAATGGGTCGACAAGTTGGCTGATGCTTTACCTCAGAAAGAGTGGGGTACATATTTGATGATGTTGAAAAACACAGGGGTTTATGATGGATTGACAATTTCTCAGTTTATTGAGAAGATTGAGGGTCAAGATCTGGAACAGCAAAAGATTGCGAGGATGAACAATCCAAGTGGTCAACAAGACGTGAAAATGTATTACAAAGGCAATGTTCCAGAAGTTGAAAGAAGCCCGAAGATTCAAACTGCTTTTAGTGCTGGAAATTCATCAGAAAATGTTGATCAGGGTTCTAACAACAGTAGTGGATTCTCTTCATATCCAAGTGTTAATCTAAAAGATACAACATCAAGCTTTCAGCATCAAAGTTCTAAACGTGGAAATGGTTATGTGATACAATGCAACATTGCTTTGAATCTTCCTGATGGTCATAGTTTCTCTGAAGAAGTTGCGAAAGATCACATGGCATTACTTGGTTCCGTGCTACTATCCTATGAAGGCTTGGTTGCAGGGAGGATCGGGAATCCTATGCTGACAAAAGAGGATTACGATCAGATAGACACTGAAGAGATGGAACTCATGGACATCAAATGGTGTCTAGCTAGTGTCTTGAGAAGAGCAGAAAAGTTCAAATTGATTACCGGAAGAAATGATTTTCTTGATGCACATGTTTCCACTTTAGATTTTGATAAATCTAAAGTTACTTGTTTTTGATGCAGGGAGAAAGGTCATTTTAAGAGGGAGTGCAAGAATAGAGAAACAAGTGATGCAAAGAATCCGTTCGGAAAAGATGACTACTACCGGAAAGCTATATATCAACAAGTTGGTCAGCAACAACAACAAGAACCACAAGTAGCTCATGGTAGAAAAGTGATAGAGGATTCAAAGAGAGCATGTTTGGTGAATCAAGATAATTTTAGCTGGGAAAATACATTTCATCCGACAGCAAAGCATGCTTAATCAATCAAGATGATGAAAGTATAACAACCCTGAACCGACACCCTCGATAATTTTTCCGACGCCCTAAAATTATTTAAAATATCCCAAAATGTCTTTAAATACGCCCCGTATGTGAAAACCGATCCTGAAATATAACATAACATATAAAATAAATTAAAAACAATAAATATTAAGCTGAGGCTGGCCGCGTAGACCCACCCCAAGCTTTTACGCGAGCTGCGTGAGACCAGATAGATGGCACAGCCCGGTGTGGCCACGTGGCCCAACACCCGGCAGACCTATGTGATGACCCAACTAAGCTACACGTTGACCCAACATTGATGCGGACCGCATAAGGCTTTGCCTTATCTTACGCGGGCCGCGAGAGAGTCAAGATCAGACCCTATAAATAGAGGCCATCGGCTTCAGTCGAAACTCATTCAAAAATCGTTCTTTCTCTCAAATTTTTACATAGTGGGCATTATACCCGAGTCTAATACCCCCTAATAGCGAGGTTCTACTACGTTGTAAGTATTATAACCCCTGGATACATATTAGATACTCTGCCCGATTGATCCAGGGTTCCGTAACGGCTGTCGTGGTTTTGCACGACGTTGTCGTTGGAATGCCGTCTCGGGGAGGGTATTACTAATGTTAAAATGGGTTATTATACTAACACACGTGCATTTGTGTAATTTATAGATTTTCACCAGGAAACCCTAAAAGAGTAATCTAAGACAGCAATGTGAGTTGATCCACCTTTTGTAAACCTTTTTGTTTACTGTTTTTACAAAACCTCACTAAATTAAATATATACAAAGCAGTTATTGAGTATTTGTAAAGAATACAATTATAGTGGGTATGTTGGGGTTTTGTATACAAAATTTGTTACTGGCGTGGTAATTTTTCACAAGTTGAGTATGACAGTACCACTGATGTTAATTGTTATTTCTTGGAAACAAATGTAATTGCGGATGTGCCCTCAATACTGTAAAATGATTGATATTTCAACTTGATTAAACTGGGATTCACTCACCAGTATTTCCCACTGACAAAAATGTTTTTAAAATGCATTTCAGGTAACAAAATGTGAAAGCCAAATAGAAGCCAGCTAGACAGCACTGAAGGCTTGGAAAAGTGGCAATAAAGTTACCTAAAAAGAAATAGATGTTTTTCTTAAATAAAATAGGGTGTATCCCTATGAAATTATGTACTGAAAACTTGGGTTTTACCCATGTGTTTAATATTATAAATGTGGTGGTTTACTCTGATAAAATATTTCCTAACTACGGCCCTGATGAAAATTTCCGCTGCCAAATTGAATAATTAACGTGATACCACCGAAACTGGCTCGTGGCCGCCCGTTCCCGGGGATTTGGGATCGGGGGCTGTGACAGAAGGTGGTATCAGAGCTATGCCACTGATTCAGCCACAGAAGTGTTCCGCTGACATCAAAATTCAAAGTGTTTGGAAATAAATTATAGAAATACGTGCATAATTGTATTTTCTTGTTATGTGTTATCTGACTATTTGTTAGTTTACAGTATGAGCGACCAAGGACCATCTGACGCATATCGTCAATTGTCTGGTTCGCCTAGGAGCGAAGGCACCTCCTCTTCTCAGCCTGCCCTCTCAGGGTACTCTGCTTATACGAAAGAAGGAATCTTTGTGTTTAAGGCTCAATCTGAAGAGCCATTTCCTCAGAAAAAGAGGGGATGGTTCAGTAGGGGAGCACATGAGCGTAGAAAGCGTATGAAAAAGTTACAGGAACAGCGAGTGTTAGCCGCAGCTAAAAGAGAAACTGATGCGTATGCCAGGATATGCTTAATAGGGGTATAGCTAATATCCATATTTTAGCAACCACTGCAGCTGACCCAAACCTGGAGCAAATGCTAGCACCCCAACCACAACCACCAATTCCTAATCAACCCATGGAAATAGAAAACCCTGAAAACCAAATAGAAGTGCCTGATTTCAACCCGGAGGAGATACCTAGGGTACCTGCACCAAATCCCCTAAACCCAAACAATTACGACCCCTGGTGGGACGATGTTAGGGACTATGTGCAACGTTACCCGATACAGGAAAATGTGCCAATACCCAACTTAGGAGCCTACCCAGCGTTAGATCCTCAAGATCCCTATTACGTTAGTGATGCATACATTAGGGAGATCTTGGAAAATCCTTACCCATACCAGGCCCCTATACCTCCGTACTAGGAACCCGCACCCCAGATTCCAAACCCAGTCCTAGAACCTGCACCCCCCAATGAGTGCAGAAAATGTACAAGAACTTAGGACTTTCGGTGAGGAAATTTTAGAAAGCAGTGAGAGAATGCGACAGGTGGGAGAGCGTCTCGTATGGAAATACGATGAACGCAATATGGATTTTTGGATGAATCCATATCCGTGAATGTGATGGCAGGAACGGTAGTAATAATAATATAATATAATATAATAATATATGTGTGTATGTGTTAGAAGAAAAAAAACACTACGGATGCATACTATTACTATTGTAGCTTTACATTTCAGTCGGTATTGTAATTTTAATTTCAGTACTGGTGTGTAATAGATGCATAATATATGAATAGAGTAAAAGTCGCAATGCTCGACGCTTTTGACCAAAAGTGCGTGTCATGTGATTGGCTATATTCAAATATTAATTGTGATATTAATATTTGGTAAATGTTTAAAATTCAGATGGACAACGAAGTGAATCAGGAAAACCAGAATGATAATATCCAGAACGACAACAACTCAAATAACAATAATCTGAATAACGAGAATCCGAACAACAATAACAATGGAAACCAAATGGATAATAGTGTCGTTCAACACATAGTGGCACAAGGAATTATAGATGCAATGCCATTTATTATTCAAACGGTTCAAGAAGCGAATAATAAAAGTAAGCATAGCAGTAAGCGACCAACTGAACCGGAACACAGCGTGAACAATGGACCCGTACTTCAGGTGCCCATTCCCAAAAGAAGAAGAACCATGCCATATGGTTGTTCTTACAAAGAATTATGGTCTTGTAAACCAATAGAATTCTCGGGCAATGAAGGGCCCATTGCAGCTTTACGTTGGATAGAGAAAACTGAGGCAGTTCTGAAAATAAGCAAATGTGCTGAAGAGGATAAGATAATGTTTGCTTCTAATTTATTTAAGAATGCAGCTCTAGAATGGTGGAACACTATCCTCCAGTCAAGAGGAAGTGATAGAGTTTATAGCATGGAATGGGAGGAGTTCAAAAATATGGTGGAAAGGGCAACCCTCCCAATGAAAAGGAACAGATAGCAAACAAATTTCTGAATCTAAGAATGACCGGGGTAGATAGTAAGGGTTATACTACTACATTCTTTGAATATGCTAGGATAGTACCAACCCTTGCATCACCTGAGCCGGTATTAATTTCCCGTTATATCTGGGGATTAATTGGAGAAATTAGACATGTAGTCAAGGCAGCTAGACCCCAAACCATAGAAGAAGCTGTAGAACTAGCCAACACCTTGACTGATGAATTAGTGCGAACTAGAGAAGAAGACCAGAGGAGAAACCTATCCCAAAGGCTTACTCAAGAATTCCGTTCTGGGAATTTCAACCGTAGGAATGTAGGTTCTACCTCTGCACCGTACTGCAAAGCCTGCAGAAAGAAGCATTCTGGAAAATGCTCTACTTACTGTAATTTTTGCAAGGCCCCAGGACACAAGGAAGAGAATTACAAGAAGAAATCCAGTAATGGAATGTGTTTCAATTGTGGAGAAAAAGGTCACATCAGGATAAATTGTCCGAAATTGGCTCCAGCTGCAAATAACAAGAATCCTAAAAATGCTAGAGCATTCGTTCTAACTGCAGAGGAAGCCAAGATGATCCCGGACGTCATAGCTGGTACGTTTTTAGTTAATGATATTTTTGCTAAAGTATTATTTGACTCTGGTGCAAACCAAAGTTTTATTAATACTTCGTTTTGCAAACTCCTAAATCAATCATTAACTAAACTACCACAAGAATGTCTAGTAGAGACAGCAAATGGAGAAACCGTTAGGATTTCTGAAATCTTGTAGGGAGCAAGAATAGAAATTTTTAATCAAAAGTTTATTGCAAACCTTTACCCAATGAATCTAACTGGATTCAATGTCGTGTTAGGAATGGATTGGTTAATAGTCAATAAAGCCAATATTTTATGTGATCAAAAGTCAATTCAAGTAAAATCACCAAGGGGTGAAAAGATCACAATTAAAGGAGATAAACCATCTAGATCCACTAAATTCATCTCTGTGATGAAAACTGCAAGTTATATAAGAAAAGGATCTATAGTGTATTTGATTTCTATAATCACTAACACTAAAGGAAAAGAATTAAACGACATTCTAGTAGTGTCCCAGTTTTCAGATGTCTTTCCAGAGGAATTGCTACCGCCAGACAGGGAAGTTGAATTCAGAATCCACCTGCTACCAGGGACAACACCGATTGCCAAAGCACCTTACCGTTTGGCACCCGCTGAAATGCAGGAACTGAAGAAACAATTAGACGAATTGTTGGAGAAAGGATTCATACAACCAAGCTCATCGCCATGGGGAGCACCAATATTGTTTGTTAAAAAGAAGGACGGATCAATGCGTATGTGCATTGACTACCGTGAAATCCATTACCGAGGATCGATGATCTGTTTGATCAACTTCAGGGAGCTCGATTTTTCTCTAAAATCGATTTAAGATCAGGATATCATCAATTAAAGGTACAGGAAGAGGATATTCCTAAAACCGCATTTAGAACAAGGTATGGTCATTATGAATTTACTGTCATGCCATTTGGTTTAACCAATGCCCCAGCCACATTTATGGACATGATGAACCGAATATGTAAGCCATATTTGGATAAATTCATAATTGTCTTCATAGATGATATTCTAATTTACTCTAAAAGTAAAGAGGAGCATGCAAAGCACTTGCACTTACTTTTAAGTTTGTTAAGGAAGGAAAAGATTTATGCTAAGTTTTCAAAGTGCGAGTTTTGGTTAGAGCAAGTACAATTTCTTGGACATTTAGTGAATCATGAAGGAATTCATGTAGATCCAACAAAGATCGAGGCGATTACCAAATGGAAAACCCCTGAGTCACCACCCGAGGTTAGAAGTTTCTTAGGATTGGCCGGTTATTATAGGAGATTTATTCGAGATTTTTCTAGAATAGCCATTCCTTTAACTAAGTTAACTTGTAAATCGGTTAAGTTTGAATGGGGACCAAAACAAGAAGAAGCCATTAGAATCCTTAAGCAAAGATTGACCCATGCACCCATACTAGCATTACCAGAAGGAACTGAAGACTTTGTAGTCTATTGTGATGCTTCTAAGTTAGGTTATGGATGTGCACTGATGCAACGTCAAAAGGTTATAGCTTATGCATCTAGACAGCTTAAGAGTCATGAAGAGAATTATTTAACCCATGATTTGGAATTAGGAGCCATAATTTTTGCCCTTAAAATCTGGAGATATTACCTTTATGGTAGTAAGTTTACCATATTCACAGATCATAAGAGCTTAAGATATGTTTTCAGGCAAAAAGAATTAAATATGAGACAAAGACGCTGGATGGAAATGCTTAGTGATTATGATTGTGATATCCAGTATCATGCAGGGAAAGCTGATGTAGTGGCTGATGCTTTAAGTCGGAAGTATCACGAAAAGCCAAAAAGGGTACGTTCTCTTAAAATAAATCTACAAGTAGATTTAAACGACCAAATTAGAAAAGCACAAGAATCAGTAATCAAGGAAGATACTGAAAAATTAAAAGGAATGATTCAGGAATTAGAACAAGGAAAAGATGGAATTTGGAGATTCCATAAAAAGAGAATGTGGATACCTAGATTAGGAAATTTACGTCACCGTATATTAGAAGAAGCTCATAAATCTAAATATACGATGCATCCAGGAAGCGATAAAATGTATCAATATTTAAGGAAAAATTTCTGGTGGATAGGAATGAAAAAGGATATAGCAGCTTATGTTTCTAAATGTTTAACTTGCTCACAAGTTAAAGCTGAACATCAGAAACCCTCAGGATTATTGCAACAGTTAGAAATGCCAGTGTGGAAATGGGAATTGATAACAACGGATTTTGTTACCAAGTTACCCAAAACGAGAAAAGGAAATGATACAATCTGGGTGATTGTAGATAGGCTAACTAAGTCAGCTCATTTTCTACCAATGAAGGAAACTTTTAGTATGGAACAATTAGCCAAATTGTATGTAAATGAAATTGTTTCATTACATGGAATACCTTTATCAATTGTTTCTGATAGGGATAGCCGTTTTACCTCTCATTTTTTGTTAAGTTTCCAAAAAGCAATGGGAACCAAGCTGAATCTAAGCACCGCTTATCATCCTCAAACAGACGGGCAAAGTGAAAGGATAATTCAGACAATGGAAGACATGCTTAGAGCTTGTGTAATTGATTTCGGAGGTAATTGGGATGATCACTTACCTTTGATAGAATTTTCTTATAATAACAGTTATCACACAAGTATCAATGTTGCACCATTCGAAGCACTTTATGGACGAAAGTGCAGAACCCCAGTCTGTTGGGCAGAAATTGGGGAAAAGCAACTATCTGGACCTGAGATAGTACAAGAAACAACGGATAAAATCATTCAAGTCAAGGAACGACTGAAAGCAGCACGTGATCGGCAGAAGAGCTACGCTGATAACAGATGTAAGCCGTTAGAATTCCAGGTAGGTGACAAAGTGTTGTTAAAAGTTTCTCCTTGAAAAGGAGAGTGGTAAGATTCATCAAAAGAGGAAAGTTAAGTCCCAGGTATATTGGACCTTTCGAGATTATTAGAAGAATAGGACCTGTAGCCTATCAGCTACAACTGCCAGAGGAAATGGCAGGGATACATGATGTATTTCATGTATCTAATATCAAAAAGTGCCTAGCTGATGAATCACTCATAGTACCTCTTAAGGATATAGAGGTAAATGAACAACTCAAGTTTGTAGAGAGGCCTCTACAAATTAAAGATAGGAAAATCAAGAATCTCAAGCACAAGAGACTAGTTCTGGTCAAAGTGAAGTAGGACTCCAAAAGAGGACCTGAATACACATGGGAGCTTGAATCAGAAATGCAAAACAAATATCCGCACTTGTTCAAGTAGATCTCGAGGACGAGCTCTAAAACAAGGTGGGGAGGATATAACAACCCTGAACCGACACCCTCGATAATTTTTCCGACGCCCTAAAATTATTTAAAATATCCCAAAATGTCTTTAAATACGCCCCGTATGTGAAAACCGAGCCTGAAATATAACATAACATATAAAATAAATTAAAAACAATAAATATTAAGCTGAGGCGGGCCGCGTAGACCCACCCCAAGCTTTTACGCGGGGGCCGCGTGAGACCAGATAGATGGCACAGCCCGGTGCGGCCACGTGGCCCAACACCCGACAGACCTATGTGATGACCCAGTTAAGCTACACGTTGACCCAACATTGACGCGGGCCGTGTAAGGCTTTACCTTATCGTACGCGGGCCGCGAGAGAGTCAAGATCAGACCCTATAAATAGAGGCCATCGGCTTCAGTCGAAACTCGTTCAAAAATCGTTCTTTCTCTCAAATTTTTACATAGTGGGCATTATACCCGAGTCTAATACCCCCTAATAGCGAGGTTCTACTACGTTGTAAGTATTATAACCTGTTGATGCACGGAATGTCTGTTGACTGCGTCTACAAAAAGTCTGAAGTCAAGATTGGTCAATAGGGGGTCAAAATGTAAATATTGTGTGAAATAGGTTTAGGATCGCTTATTAGTCAATGTTACATAGTGGACCGCTTTTATATCATTATCTTGGACCGCTTATATGTCAAGTGTTTTGGACCGCTCATTTGGCATGTCTTATGAGCGGACCAGAAACTCTATAAATAGGGTTGAGCGATTCATTAGTTAGGGTGTGTATGTGTATGCTTGGGAGCCGAAACTCTGTCAAAATTTCATCAGAAAGCAATAAAAAGATAGGAATTGAAAGGATATGCTGTTGTAACTTCATATATGTTGATTCCGCCTTCATACATGAAGATGAGCTACTCTGACTGACTTTTCGGGTCAAAGTTCGGTCCAACAAGTGGTATCAGAGCTCAGGACGAGGAGTTCATACTACTACAGCATAGATCTACAGAAATCTCTCTTTTCTACTCACTTTCTCTCATACTTTTTCAGTTTCTAGTGGTTCCAACGGTCAAAATTGTCTGAAATTTGAGTATAACGTATAAAACACACTAATAACAAACCCTAGAAAGTTTTAGAGTGAAATTCGGAATTAAAATGGGTAAAACAGGCTAAAAACTAAGGATCGCGTTTTCGAACATTCAGGACCGCTCGAAAGAATTTGTTTGAACCGCTCGAAATATCTGTTTGGACTACCTGGACCGCTCGAACGATCATAGCCTGGACCGCTCGAACGATCATTCTCTGGACCGCTCATACGAATTTTGTTGTTCCTCTCGAACGGACATAGTTGGATCGCTTTTCTGACATCTTGTGGCCCGCTCGAGAGAACATATTTAGTATTGTCTGGTCCGCTTATTCGGACACATACTGGTTCGCTTGTACTGTAGTCTGTGTTTTGGGTTCGCTTATTTGAACCTAATCAGTTCGCTTTTTTGTCACTTATACAAGATTGATCAGCTTTTGTGGTTCGGTTTTTCAAAATCTCGAAAATTTTTCTAAGTGTTGGTTGATTTTGCAGGTACGATCAAAATGGATGATATTTTCATGAATCCTTTCAGCGATATGTATGCATTCACGGGAAGTTCAGGAAACAACGATACGACGTCGAACAATACGAACGAGAATCAATCAGAGGAGAAAAAGAAGGAAGCTTGGGAGTCTGAGAGTGCATTCGGTACATTCAACAAACCTCCAAAGCTTATGGCAATCGATGAATATAGTCGTTGGTCGAGAAAATTTGAGGATTGGTTGATGGCTTTCGCGTATGCAAGTTGGAAGAGTTTGAAAAATGGATATGATCAGGGAGACAAAAGTGGAGAAACTTTATCATCAGCTGACGAAATTGAATCTTTTGTGGCAGAACAAAAGTGTGTGGCTTTATTGTTTCAATCAGTGCGGGAAGACATCATTTCGTTGATAGACTACTCCAATGCTAAAGACTTATGGGAAAAACTCAAGAAAAAGTGTCTAGGGAGTAATGAGATTGTAAAAAATAAGACGAAACTGCTTAGAAAAGAATTTGATATGTTTGGTTGTCTTAAAAATGAATCAGTTTGTAAAATGATTGAAAGGTTCGGTCATCTGAAGCTGGAACTTGCACGACATAAGATTACGTATTCTCCGGAAGAACTTGTTGACAAATTGTTCGATTCCTTACCAGATGAAGTGGATTGGAGATATTACGCATTAATGTTGAAGAACACTATTTCTCCTGAAGATTTGACTCTAGATTTGGTGATTGAGAGACTTGAAAGTCATGAGCTTGAATTGAAGAAAACTTACAAAGTCAATCACTCATCCTATCAGCAAAACTTGGATCTTTATTATCCGAAAAGCTTGATGCCGAAAGCTACTTCTCCGAAAACTGCATTTTCTGCTGAGAATGTTTCTTCAGCAAACAAAGAAAGTCAAAGCAGTTCAAGCAGTGGAAGCCACAGTGGTTATCACGGTGGATCTTCGTCTTCTGACAAACGTTGTGATGCAAAGTTTTCGTGCAACATCGCGACAGATCTGAAGAACGCACAAAATTTTGATGAAGAGTCTGCCAAGCAACAAATGGTTTTTCTGGCGTCTGTGTTGGAGTCCTATGAAGGTTTGGTGGCCGGAAAGATCGGAAATACAAATCTGACGAAAGAAGACTACGATCAGATAGACCCCGAAGAAATGGAGCTGATCGACATCCGTTGGGCAATGGCAAGTGCAGTACGACGTGCACAACGCTTCATGGAGATTACTGGGAGAAAACGATCGGTGGTCCGTCTACAAAGTTGGGGTTTGATAAATCGAAGGTGACGTGCTTTAAGTGTAAGCAGAAGGGTCATTTCAATAGGGAATGCAGGAATGCATATGCTGATGAATCGGAGAATCCGTTTCGAGATGATTACTACAAGAAGGCAATCTACCATCAGAATAAATCCAAGCCGCCCAGATTGAAGCAACAGGAAGAGAACAGAGACAAATCGAGGGCTCTAGCTGTGATTTATGATGATGAGGGTTACGATTGGAGCAAAGAGGTTTTGCCGGAAGAAGATGCTGTTGGTTATGCTTTCATGGCGAAGAATGAGCCTATTCCATGGAAAGATAATCGAACAGAGGAACAGAAGTATAAATACCGAAAGATGATTGCTGAAAACAAGATTATCAGATTGTCTGGTGTATATCTAGAGGCAAAAAGAGCGAATAGATGGGATCCAGACAGAGAGTGCTACCGTGATAAGTATGGAAACATTGCAATTGATGACAAAACGCTTGATATCGAGGCCATCATCAAGGAGTATAAAGAAGAAGATGAATATTGGCAGCACAAGTGGTGGGGAACACCAACGTCAAAGATGATTGAAGAAGAGAAAGAGAAAGGGAAAGAGGAGAAAGAAAAGAAAGAAAAAGAAGAGATAAATGAAGTGAAAAAGATTGATACGGGTTTGATCGATGTTACGCAGGAGTTGACAGCTGAAAATCTGGGAAAGATGGCTGACAAAGTGCTAGCTGCAAAAGCACTTGAGGTAGATCCTAATTCTGTTTCTGAGTCTAAGGATCAGGTCAGTCAAAATGTGTCAGCTAATGCGTCAGGTAAGAAGATTGATGGAAACATTGACTGCAAAAATTGCACAAAAGAATGCAATTTCTGTAGTACTGTCACGTACATCAACAATGAGAAAATTAAAAACCTGACAGCCAAGGTCAGCAGTGTTGAGGATCAAATACTCGGTCGTGACAAAACTGTAAGAGCTTCAACTGAACGGATCAAAGAGTTAACTTCTCAAATGGAAAAGATAAAATTGATCATGAAAAGGTTAAAACTGAAAATGAAAAGTTAATTCTTGAAAACCGTAAAATTTCTGAAAAATTTGAAAAGCTCAAAACCACAGTTAAAGAAAGTGATGAACGAAATGGTAAAACGTTTAAAGAAAATGAACATTTGCGAGCTGTGGTGAGAATAAAAGAAGAATCAATTAATAAACAACTGGATGAGATCGCTAAATTGAAACTTAAAGTTCAAGAAGCTGAAATAGAGAATGAGCGAATTCAGTTGAAACTTAACAGTTATAACTCAGCAAGCTTTGTGTTGCAGCATATTGTTCCTAAACCTATAGGAAAAAACAAAGCTGGCGAGGATGTTTTTTCAGATGGTACCGGTGTAGGGTTTCACAAAGTTCCACCGCCGATTTTGCACAATTACACTAAAAAGGAATCTGGGTTGGTTGAACTTGAGGAAGAAAGTGATGTTACACTTCCTGAAAACATTGATGTCACGTTCACGTCTTCCAATGACGAGGGTGTCCAAAGTGATGTGGTGAAAAGTGTGGTAGACAATGTGCTTAAACCGGATTGTGACACTTCTGAGGAGGATGGGTGTTTTCTAGACAGATACATTCCGAAACAAAAGTCCAAGAACAACTTAGATGAAGAATCAAACCTTGTCATGTACAAGATGATGGGTTCGGATAAGTTGTTTTCGGATTCAGAGTTTCCGATCGAGAATGTTAACTTGAACAAATTGACAAATGTTTTTAAACTTGTTGAAGTCGAATTGTCAGCAGTGAATACTCTGAGTCGAAAGAAAGACAGGGTTTACAACAAGAAAACTGGTTATCCACCGCGTTTTTACAATAACAACAGAAACAATTGGTCGGGTGGTTATCAGGGGGGTAAATCGTTTCAGAAAAAGAATGTTTCACACAAGAGGTTTGTCGAAAAGAAAAAGTTTGTGAACAGTTCAAGTTCACTTGCTGATGAAGAAAAAGAAATTTTTTCAAAATCGAACAACGAATTTTTTGAGAAGAGAGCTTCGCAGGCTCAGTCTGAAGGCACGAGTCGGGTAGCTGATACTCGTACTTGTTTTAGATGTGAACAAGTTGGTCATATTGCACGAAAGTGTACATATGTGAAGCCTAGGACTGAAGCTGTGAAGTTTCAACAAAAGAAGGTTGATGTGAAGGGTAAAGCACCAATGTATGTTGAGAAGAAAGTGGCTGAGAAGAAAAACGTTAAAATCGACAACGTAAAAGCAAAAACTGAATCCGTAAAGAAGTTGGTAACTCAAAATGATAAATTTTATAAAAGGGTTGCAGAAACTCAACAGGTGTGGAAACCAAAAATTGAATCAAAAGTTGAGAAGAAAGCTTCAAACTCTGAAGAGAAAAAGGCTGAAGAGCCAATTATTGTTGATTATGATGCAAATTTTCCGCCACTTAAGGCTGAAAATTTCAAAATTCAAATTGAGAGAGTCAAGGTTGCACCTAAGGCTGATGAGGCCTGGGTGGACTCAATGTTTGACTAAACTGTTTGAATTGCCGGAGCTTCCTGGATTGCGAAGCATGAATCGGCATCTTTCTTGAAGTTGTTTTAAATGATGATTTGTTATGTGCAGGATCTTCCAAAACTTGTATCCAGGTGGATAATGGATAGTGGAGCGTCAAGGCATATGACAGGGAAGACCGCATTGCTGTATGATGTGAATAGCATTAATGGTGGTTATGTGGGTTTTGAGGGTAATCAAGGAGGAAGGATCATAGGTGAAGGAACATTGTCAAATGGCATTATAACGTTTGAAAGAGTTAATTACATTGCTGAGCTGGAGAACATCCTGCTGAGTATCTCCCAGATCTGTGACAGGATGTATACTACTCATTTCACCGACAAAGAATGTTTGATCTTGAAACCGGGATTTGTGATACCTGAAGAGTGGATCATCATGAGGGCACCAAGAGTCAACGATCTGTACGTGTTGGACATGAGCGTTGCTACTACAACCACGGGTCAGGCTCATTGTTTTGTGTCTAGAGCAACGGAAAAAGAGTCAAGGTTATGGCACCGAAAGATGGGGCATATTCACCTAAGGAAAATGAATCATTTAGTGCATAACGACTTGGTCACTGGAGTGAATATTAAAGGTTTTCATCTGGAAGGGGAGTGCATAAGTTGTGTCAAAGGTAAACAGAAGAAAAAGTCACACCCTACAAAGCAAGTCAATTCAGTTTCAAGACCTTTGGAAAGACTTCACATGGATTTGTTTGGTCCAGTGAATGTCAAGAGTATAACAGGAGATTCCTATTGTCTGATCGTGACTGATGACTACTCCAGATTTTCGTGGGTTATGTTTTTGAAATCGAAAGACGAAACCTTTGATAGTTTGATGGTATTGTTTAAGAAAATTGAGAATCTATACCAGAGACCAATTTGTAGAATTCGCAGTGATAATGGTACTGAATTCAAAAACAGTAAGATGGAAGAATTTTGTGATGAAAGAGGTATACTGCATGAGTTTAGTGCTCCGTACACTCCGCAGCAGAATGGAGTTGCAGAACGCAAAAATCGGACGCTAATCGAGACAGCCAGAACGATGCTTGCAGACTCTAAGTTACCAATTAATTTCTGGGCTGAAGCTGTTTCTGCTGCATGTTATACTCTCAACAGAGTTCTTACTGTAAAGAAGTTCAACAAGACGTGTTTTGAGCTACTCAATAAACGCAAGCCGAATTTGAAGTATCTAGAACCGTTTGGGTCACCTTGTACGGTGATAGAGCCTAAAGGAAAGTTTGGTCCGAAGAGCGTTGAGGGAATCTTTGTGGGTTATTCAAGTCCTTTGCGACGCGTTTTCATTCCAAGCGACAAGCAGATTATTGAGGCAGGAAATGTTGAATGTCAAGGTTACACTATGCCGCCACAGAATCCTGGTGATTCATGGCGTTATCATTATGACAAACTTTGGGATTCGTTTGACAAGAAAGAAGAATCTGAGGAAGAAGAAGATTTCTTTGATGAGCTGGATATTTTGCGAGAGTATGAGTCGCAGCTCAGGTTTCCAGCAGAGTATTCTAGAAGACCTCGGGAAACTTCAAATGACGATGAAGCAGGTCCTAGTAATGCTGGTGAAAATGATGATGAAGTTGCTCCTGGTAATTAGTCGGAGGTGAATGATGATCAAGAAGCTGAAAATATGCCAGTTTTTGACCATGGTGATTCAGACCTTGAGGGGGAGCAGATCCAGTTGTCAAGTCAAACAAACCAAGTTGGTGAACAAGATGCAGAGCAGAATGTTACTAATCTGGAGGGAAATGTAGATGTTCCAAGCGAAGTGATGCCGCGAACTCTTTCTTATCATCCAGAGGAGTTGATAATAGGAGAATTGCAATTGGGCGTTCGCACGAGACGTCAAATTGACCAAGGCTTAACGTGTTTTTATTCTACAGTAGCATCTTTACAAACTGAATTTTCATTAAGTTGTTTTATCTCGCAGGTCGAACCGAGAACTTACAAAGAGGCGCTTACTGAAGACTCTTGGGTCATAGCGATGCAAGAAGAATTAAGTCAGTTCGAAAAGTTGGGAGTGTGGAAGTTAGTTGATTTACCGGATGGTCAAAGGAAAATCAATACAAAATGGGTTTTCAAATGTAAGAGGGACGATAGAGGAGTGGTTGTAAGGAACAAAGCTCGACTCGTTGTTCAGGGCTTTAGTCAACAGGAGGGGATTGATTTTACCGAAGTCTATGCTCCTGTCGCACGACTAGAGGCTATCAGAATTTTCCTAGCATTTGCGTCTTGGAAGAATTTCAAAGTATTTCAGTTAGATGTTAAATCAGCGTTTCTTTATGGGAAGGTCAAAGAGGAGGTTTATGTTGGTCAGCCGCCGGGTTTTACTGACCCAATCCACAAGAACAAAGTTTATCTGCTGGACAAAGCGTTGTATGGTCTACATCAGGCGCCGAGAGCCTGGTACGAGACTTTGTCTCAACACCTTCTCGCTAACCAGTTCATACGTGGAAAAGTGGATGCCACTCTCTTCACTAAAGTCGTTGATGGTCATCTTCTGATAGTACAAATTTATGTGGACGATATAATTTTTAGGTCAACAAATGAGAAATTATGCAAAGATTTTGAACAGGTGATGAAGCAGAAGTTCGAAATGTCATCAATGGGGGAGATGAAATTCTTT
The DNA here is from genome assembly GCF_002127325.2 of Helianthus annuus. Classification (NCBI taxonomy): domain Eukaryota; kingdom Viridiplantae; phylum Streptophyta; class Magnoliopsida; order Asterales; family Asteraceae; genus Helianthus; species Helianthus annuus. The sequence goes on from NC_035442.2 coordinate 154,990,385, forward strand.
CTGGGTCTACAAGTTGAACAACTTCCTGAAGGAATTTTCATTCATCAAACGAAGTACGTGCATGATATTCTAGAGAAATTTGGAATGTCAAGTTCTACTCCAGCTACTACCCCACTTGCGACTAATCATGGGATTCACCCAGATCTCACCGGAGACAGGGTTGATGAGACACTTTATCGATCCATGATAGGTTCTTTGATGTACCTAACTGCTTCACGTCCTGACATCATGTACCCAACGTGCCTCGCAGCAAGATTTCAGTCTAACCCGAGAGAATCTCACATGATTATTGTCAAGAGGATATTACGTTACCTGAAAGGTACTCCGTCATTGGGGTTATGGTATCCTAGAAAAGGCGATTTTATACTCGAAGGGTATTCCGATTCAGATTTCGGATGCTGCAAAGTCAATGCGAAATCAACAACTGCAGGATGCCAGTTCTTTGGTTCGAGATTGGTTACTTGGCAGTGTAAGAAACAAACATCTGTGGCGCTATCTACATGTGAAGCAGAGTATGTTTCTGCTAGCAGTTGCTGCTCTTAGATCCTGTGGATACAGCAACAGATGCGCGACTACGGTTTGCAGTTTCTTAACACACCTCTGTTTGTTGATAATGAGGCCGCAATTAATATAACTAAAAATCCAGTACATCACGCTAAAACTAAACATATTGAGATTCGTCATCACTTTATTCGCGATTGCTTCGAGAAAAAGTTGATACGAATTGAGAAAATCCACACTGACGAACAAAAAGCTGATTTACATACCAAAGCTTTTGATAAAAATCGGTTTCTTTATTTGTTAAAACTCAATGGTATGAAATTGCTTTCGGTGTCGGATGGGGTTGTGAGTGTTGATGAGAGTACTGTTGCGGATGAAGATGAGAAACAATCTGCGATGGTTTGTCGGTTTTTTACGTGTTTTGGTATTTAGGGGGAGATAGATAGTTGTACATAGTTTATTTTGAGAAAAATACAAAAACAGTAAAAAATAATCCAAAAACATGATAAAATTGAAAAAGAGCTTGTGTATATAGGGAAAATGATAGTACATCAGCTAGACAATTACAGTATGCTAAAGATTTGGAAAGACAAAATGAGTTAAACAGTCTCACTAACGATGTGTCGATAGGTTTTCGTACATTTAGTAGATTTATTCGGGATATAAACCTAAAATTTCAAACTAGTGAAATTCGTGGGGAACACTACTTGGATATATAGGTAACCCCTGAAATCTCGTTTGAAAGGTCTCGTATTCTGATATACTAGGTGGTTATACTCTATGATGTCTGGGGTATTATTCCGGGACTTCTGCTGAACGGTAGTTCTGACCTAGTCCTTGGCTAATACTTTATCCAAAATGCTTGAAATATAGCATGAAACCCTCAGCTGATTAGACAATAAAATTGATAATCAGTTGTTGTAGCTGAAAAGATCCTCTAAAGGGGACACACTGCAAAGTCGAAGCTGATATCTCTCTGCTGAACGGAAGTTCTGACCTGAGATCCCTCAGTTCTCGCATTTAACCCCTAATTTATGTACATACATCATTGTAGTATTCTTGCCTGTAAGACTGAATATTGAGATTCTGAATACGGGAGTATATTCAAGAGGTGGGACACATGAATTGATCTAAGTTCTTAAAATACTTAAATAGTATCCTGAATAGATTGAAGTTTGTGTGAGAATTTAAGATGGATCAGTATATCGACAATCGAGGTGAATTGTTTAAGTCTGAATATGTAATATAGCTTAACGGTACTTGTAATTTGTCTGAAAAGCTGATATGATTCCCTGACACGCTCACCGAAAATAAAACTTGTAAATAGTTTACTTTCCGCAATTTAAGTTTTCTGTTATTTCATTTCTTAGTTTAGATCATTTTAAAATTCAAAAAGATTTTATTTCTGCTTTATTTTAGACAAACCAGAGTAGAAAGTTGATTGTCGGATTCTAGAAAGATGAAGCAGATGCAGGAGATTCTGAGCTGAAGATCGAGGAGAGCTTACATTGTTGGAAATATGTTTGTTTTCAAAGTCAAAACAAGTTCATTAAGTTGATACTTGTTATTTTCAGAAAGAAAATTGAAAAATTGTTTTACTAAATTAGTTTGATTCGTCAAAAGATCAACCAGGGTCATTAAATTGAACTTGGTAGATTAATCAAGTATTCAGGGTCATTAACTTGAACTTGAAAACTTGAGTGGATTTCTAAAGCTGATTGAATTAGTGTTTATTGCTAGAAAAAGATTAGATTGTAATGATTATTGGTTGAGAAACAGGTTTGGACATTATTTCCCAACGGAGGCAAATTGTCAAAGCTTGAACCAGATATCTCAAGATCCCAGCATACTGAGAGGGGGAGTCTGTGAAAGGGGGAGTCTGGATCAACAGCTATTGGGAAGATAGAAGATAGAGACAGGTGTCAATGCTGAAACCTGTGAAGAATGCTTGTGAGGATAGACAGAGTTGGTGAAAAGACAAAGACTAAAGACTACGGATCTGAAGATGCTAAAAGACTACGTCAACATCCAAGGGGGAGTCTGTTGATGCACGGAATGTGTGTTGACTGCGTCTACAAAAAGTCTGAACTCAAGATTGGTCAATAGGGGGTCAAAATGTAAATATTGTGTGAAATAGGTTTAGGATCGCTTATTAGTCAATGTTACATAGTGGACCGCTTTTATATCATTATCTTGGACCGCTTATATGTCAAGTGTTTTGGACCGCTCATTTGGCATGTCTTATGAGCGGACCAGAAACTCTATAAATAGGGGTGAGCGATTCATTAGTTAGGGTGTGTATGTGTATGCTTGGGAGCCGAAACTCTGTCAAAATTTCATCAGAAAGCAATAAAAAGATAGGAATTGAAAGGATATGCTGTTGTAACTTCATATATGTTGATTCCGCCTTCATACATGAAGATGAGCTACTCTGACTGACTTTTCGGGTCAAAGTTCGGTCCAACATAACCCCTGGATACGTATTAGATACTCTGCCCGATTGATCTAGGGTTCCGTAACGGCTGTCGTGGTTTTGCCCGACGTAGTCGTTGGAATGCCGTCTCGGGGAGGGTATTACTAATGTTAAAATGGGTTATTATACTAACACACGTGCATTTGTGTAATTTATAGATTTTCACCAGGAAACCCTAAAAGAGTAATCTAAGACAACAATGTGAGTTGATTCACCTTTTGTAAACCTTTTTGTTTACTGTTTTTACAAAACCTCACTAAATTAAATATATACAAAGCAGTTATTGAGTATTTGTAAAGAATACAATTATAGTGGGTATGTTGGGGTTTTGTATACAAAATTTGTTACTAGCGTGGTAACATTCCACAAGTTGAGTATGACAGTACAACTGATGTTAATTGTAATTTCTTGGAAACAAATGTAATTGCGGATGTGCCCTCAATACTGTAAAATGATTGATATTTCAACTTGATTAAACTGGGATTCACTCACCAGTATTTCCCACTGACAAAAATGTTTTTAAAATGCATTTCAGGTAACAAAATGTGAAAGCCAAATAGAAGCCAGCTGGACAGCACTGAATGCTTGGAAAAGTGGCAATAAAGTTACCTAAAAAGAAATAGATGTTTTTCTTAAATAAAATAGGGTGTATCCCTATGAAATTATGTACTGAAAACTTGGGTTTTACCCATGTGTTTAATATTATAAATGTGGTGGTTTACTCTGATAAAATATTTCCTAACTACGGTCCTGATGAAAATTTCCGCTGCCAAATTGAATAATTAACGTGATACCACCGAAACTGGCTCGCGGCCGCCCGTTCCCGGGGATTTGGGATCGGGGGCTGTGACAGAAAGGCTACCTGAAGGCTTTAGTTGGGATATGTTTGTTGATGAAAAGGGAGAATTTAAAGCTTTCATTGCTAAGATTGTGAAAGAACCAGATATGTTTACTGAATGGATGAAATCTATTGGAGTTAGTGTGAAGAATGAAGATGAAAAGTCTGTTTCATCAGAAGAATGCTCACAGAGTTCAGATGAAAGTTTACCAAGTGATGAAAGTTCAGAAAGAGAAGCTGTTTTTGATCAAACACCATCTGATTCTGGTTCTTCGGATGATAATTCTGAAAAGTCAGTTGAGTTCGATTAATCACCAACTGATGACAGTAGTGATGATGAAGAAGAAAGACATATTAATATTGCAAAATCTCATCTCTCTCCTGAAAGTTTTCATTTTTATTTTGTAGATCGCTTGGAAAAGCTGAAGGAGAGAAAAGCAGCAAAAGAGCAAAAGCAGGTGAAGTCTGAAAGTGTTGCTCAAGATGATGAGACTGTTCAAACTGAAGAAGTCAAAAGTGTTGCTGATGAGGTTGGTGAAAGTGAAAAAGTGACTGAAGTTGAAAAAGTTGTTGAATCTAAGAAAATCGTCGAAGTAGAAAAGATTTTGGAAGTCATCAAGCCGTGCTTAAAGTGTTCAGAACCTTGTAAGCAGTGTGCAGCAAAAGATGAGAAGCTGGCTGAGCTTGAGAAGATGAAGGAACAATTACTGTTCAATCTCAACTACGTAAAAAAGTCTTATGATGTTTTGAACAGAACAGTAACTGGTCTTCAAAAGACAAATTCTGAACGAGAGAATGCTATGACAATGATGAACGCAACAATGATGACGAAGCAGAAAGCTATTAGCTTCTACATCGAAGAAAGTGCAAAATGGAAAAAGAGTTGGAAACCGAAAAAATAGAAAAAGAGAGGATCAGACGTTTATTACAGAGTTATTTTAGTTCTGATTATCTTATTGATCGAATTTATCCGACTGTTGCAGGTTTCGAAGTTTTTCAAGATGACAAGCCAAAGAAGAAAGATACTGGTAAGAAACCGACTATTAGCTATAACAAGTGTCCGCCTCCAATCTGGGAAGGTTATTCTCCCAGAAAACCAAATGAGGAGCAAGTTCAAAAAGCAGTCAATATAAAGTTAAAAACCGACACAACTGATGAATTACCAGAAAACATTGACGTTACTTTCACCTCGTCTGACACTGATCATGAGTCTGAGTTAATCAAAAAGGTGGTCGATCAGGTGTTGGATACTGATGAGGAGTCTGAGTCAAAGTCTGAGTCTGGAGGGTCAAGTTCGTCAGTCAACAGTTCAAAACCGATGGTTAAAAAGACTTACAGTAAAGAGTTTTATTATCAAAATCGAATTTGAATGATGAAACATTCGAAGTAGCATATACTTTGAATGATTCTGACAAATTATACTCTGACAAAGAGTTTCCAATAAGAAGTGTTAGATATGAAATGATCAAAAAGGTTTTCAAAATGACAGAAATTAATATTTCTGATATAAAAGATTTAAATCTTACTGGAAAACCTAAAAAATACACTTCAAGAGGACAACAAAGGTTAAACAAGAAAAAATGTTACAATTCTGGTTCTGGTTTTCAAAAGAAACCGAACCATAATGGTAACTTCAAAAAGAAAGGTCTAGTTTTTGTTCCACCTGAAAATTATAAAAATGAGAAAAATTCTAGAACAAACACAAAATTTGTTCAGGAGGAAGTGCTGAAGAAGAACAGAAGAAACCTTTCTGGAGACAATCAAACCAAGAGTTTCTTGCTGAGAAGAGGAGAACAGGAACTGGAGTTTTTCATCCAAAAGAGACTAGAACTTGTTTTAAATGCAATGAAGCTGGACACATTGCATGGAATTGTCCGAAGGATACTAAGACAAAACAGGGAGTTTCTGAAAAACTTAAAGAAAAAGTTGTCGATGTTGAACCACCAACTGAAAAATTCAAAACTTTTGAAAATTCTACTTATGAAGTTGGTGAGTGTTCAAAGAAAAATTTTTACAGAAAGAAAGACAAGGACAATCAAATGTGGGTTGTCAAGAAGTGTGATGTAAAAGTCGGTAATGAACCTGATTCCACAAAATCAGAGGAGCCACAGCTTGAGGTTAAAAAGGAAAACTTAGTACCTCCGATGGATGATGAGAACTTTCCACCATTGAGGTCTGAAAATTTTAAATCAAAAGTTGGTAAGGTTGAGATATCGAATCAATTCTATTATGAAAAGAAAGAATTTGATGTCGATAAAGAGTTTAATGGAAGTGTGAAAAGGATTTTTGGAAAAATGGTTGATAGAAAGGTGAAAGGGGTAAAAGAGTTTTATGAAACAAAGAAAGCAACATATACCCTGACTGAAAGTGAACTTGATAAGCTATCATCCAAGCTTGCTGAGGCTTGGATGTCTGTGTTTAATATGTGAAAAACCGGACTATGCCAGAGATCCCAAGTTTGTAATCGTGGATCAGGAATCGGTATCATTCTTAAAAGTTGTTTTTGTGAATGAAATTTAATGTTGAAAAATTTTACAGGTGATGGACTATGCCGGAGCTTCCAGGTTGGTAAGTGTGAAGCAGGAATCAGCATCTTGATGGGTAAAATGTTTATGTGTAGATCTATTATTCCTACAAGTGTTTACTTACAAGTGGTACAAAGGTTTGTTCTGACAAAGTGATTACTCAAGGTCATTAATTTGAACTTGATGTAATCCTCATATAAGTGTTTGAAAAGCAAGATGATGAACCCCGAACCTAGAAGTGGTTAAAACAAAAACTTATTTTCCGGAAAAACCATTTTGATTAAAACAAACTTAAGTGTTTTGAAATCTTAATGGGAAAATAGTTTGTTGAAAGGGGGAGTTATGATTGTTTATGCCAAGTGAATGGCGAATTGAAGCAATTCGATATCAGTTGTCATTTTGCTTGTACAGTTTGTTTTCAAATTTCTTTAAATGTATTTGCATTTTAGGGGGAGTAAAAATTTCAGAAAATCCAAAAACATTAGAAAATTTGAAAAAATCAAAAACATGATAAAATTCAAAAATGAGTTTTGTTGTGAAAAAGAGGAAATGATAGTACATCAGTGAACTGTCGCAACATGCTAAAGAAATGGAAAGTATAAATGTGATAAACAATCTCACTGATGATATGCCAGTAGGTTTTTACATATTCAGTAGATTGTGACGAGATATAAACTTAAATTCAAACTTGCTTATTTCGTGGGTAACATTTCTTGGATATATAGGTAACCCCTAAAATCTTGTTTGAAAGGTCCCTCTTTCTGAGATACTAGGTCTTTATACTCAGTGATATCTGGGGTATTATCCCAAGACTTCTGCTGAATGGAAATTCTGACCTAGTCCCCGTATAATACTTTCTGCAAATGCTTGAAATACAGCACCGCCCTCAGTACAAAAAATGATGAAACATTGAAAAATGCTAATCATGTGCTGTTGAAGAAAAGATCCTCTAAAGGGGACACACCAAAAGTCGAACCGTCATCTCTCTGCTGAACGGAAGTTCTGACATGAGCTCTCACGGTTTTCGCACCTAACCCTTACAGATATCATCTGTGGTATACTCACCTGTAAGACTAAATATTGGGATCTAGATATGGGAGTATATTCAAGTAGTGGGACACGCAAATAAGTTTAAGTAATTAAGACATTAATTTCGTATCTCGAATCAATTGAACTTTGTGTGAAAATTTAAGTGGACCAATATACTGACAATCTAAGTGAATTGTTTAGAACTTAAAATGAAATGAAGCTTAACGGTGTTGGTGATTTGTCTCAAAAACTGATATGATCCTCTTACACAAACTCACAAAAATATTGTCTGTAAATATTTCTTTACTGCATTTCTTTACAATCAAAAATCCAAAAAGATTTTTAGTGTGTTTTAGCATAATCTTTTGAAAAATTCAAAAAGATTTTTGACAACTGGTGTTGAAAAGCTGATTTTCAAAGTCCCAAGTGCTAAACATCATGACATTTTTGTGAAGAAAAGTCTGTGTTTGGAAACAGATGTGTTGTGATCAAATCTACAAGTGATTCATCAAGATTATAGTTAAATTTGAAGGAGAGTCTGTATATCTAAATTTGAAATGTTTAAATTTGTGAGATTTACTTTGAGGTAGAGATTGTGCAGGTGTAAGTCTGAGCCGGGTGACTATCCTGAGATGAAAGAGAACCAGGTCACGATCTTGGAACAACATCAAAGGGAGTTTGGATATAGAAGAGTCAGGTTAATCGATTCTGAGAAGCTTGTGTTTAGAGAGAGCCAGGTTCCGATACCTGAGGATTCTGTGGACAAAGTTTGAGCCAGACAACAATTTTGAACCTGTGAAAGCCAGATTACGATCCTGAAGCTGATGATGCTGATGAACTTAAGGAATGCCAGCACATCGTAAGGGGGAGTCTGAAGATTTTAGAAAAAAATTCGAAAGAGTAAAGCCCGAAGACTGATAAAGACTGAAGACGTAAAGACTCGACACGAAAGACTCGTCAACATCTGAGGGGGAGTCTGTTAGTGCATGCATCTGTCGACTTCGTCTTGTATCGAGTCTTACACTAGATATGTTAGATCAGGGCACGTTGTACGAGAAAATAGGAAGTTTTAGGTTATTTTATTGCTGATTTCGCTTGAGGAGACTATTCCGCTTGAAATGACCTTAGTCACTTTCAAGCGGAATCACTACAATCCTTATTCCGCTTGAACTGGTGTTTGTGTGTTTCAAGCGGAATCTCTAGGCTATATATAGGAGGTTCAAGCGAAATCATTGTAAGTTTTCTAATTTTGGCTACCGAAGTGCTGCCGGTTTGTCAAGTGCGTGTAATTAGTGTTATATCAATCTATAAAGTGTTTAAAGTGAAATACAAGCTGTTTCTAAATCAGTTTCTTAGTTTCCGCCTCTGAAACTGATCAAAACTCCTCTGAACGACTCGTTCGGGTCTGAAAACGATCCTACAGTTCACTTCAACATGTTTACTCCCATCCATCACTTTATTGATCCTGGAACAACTAGTTTAAATCACGGCAGTGTTGCACTTGGTTCACATGAAAAATCATAACGAAAGACCTAATAAACTGCCATGGAAATATCTCTCATTAACTTAATTAATATAGTTTTTGGTGAGGACAAAATTCAATATATAAGTTGTAGCTATCAAAAATACTAACAAGAGTAAACCACAATTCAATATATAAGTTGTAGCTATCATAAATACTAACAAGAGTAAACCATAAGGATATGTTAATTTTTCGTATTTATTCTTATCTTTTGAGAATTTTCCTTTTTGCTACCTGAAATGAATATCCATTAAAAAGAAATTTTACATTTTTTTAACATAATGTAAGCTTCTAGCCTTATCTTTGTTTTTGCTTTATACAAAACCTGAAAAAAAAAAGCCCCGGCCTAACCGGTCAAATACCCGAACATACCCGGAATCGGTTCCTACCCTACACAGTTCTTGACTTTGTTGATCAAACCCAGACCCAGTTTCTACTAGGGAAGGCAATCAAACCCGAACCCGATGGGTAAACTCGAAACCCGACACATTTGGGATGGGTTTGCGGTCGGTTAATCGGGTTTGGGAATAGTTTTTATTTTTTTCACGGGTTTGGGATTTAGTGATATACCCATTTACCCGATAAAGTATACCCGTTTACCCGATTGTATACCCGATATAATTTCTTTTATATTATTAATATGAATATATATGATACATCCATTTTTTACACATATAGGTATTCTATTCTGTATACATTGTAGTTATTTGATATATATTTTTATAATAACAATACAAAATGTAACCGGTTAGTAGTTACCCGATAGATACCCAATGGGTTTTGAGATGAATATACCCAACGAGTAATCTTTTTAAATTAACGGGTTTACCCGAAACCCGCGGGTATACCCAATACCCGATGGGTATTTACCCGCTAGAAACCCGACGGGTTTTGGGATGGGTTTGGGACAAACTTATCTAATCGGGTTTGGGTTTGGGATTACCTAAACCCATCCCAAACCCGACCTATTGCCATCCCTAGTTTCTACCAGGTTCGAAGGTATAAAAAACCCATTTTGTGCATCTCTTGCATTTATTTTTATTTTTCTGTTCGCACTGATCCAAGCTACTAAGCCCAACCCAGCCCAGAAAGAATGATTTTTATTTTGGTAAGAGTTAATTGCCAAAATTGTCCCTGAGGTTTGAGCAGGTTTGCCATTTTCGTCTAAAATGACACTTCTGTACTAAATTGCCTCCAACGTTTGTGACTTTTTACCATTTTCATCCAAACCACTAACTTAGTTTATTTTTTCTGTTAAGTCGAGGATATTTAGATGAAACTGGCAAATATAAAACCACAGGGACGATTTTGGAAATTTACTCAAACTCTTTTAAATTTCTTTTATTTAATTAAACTCCATGTATATTCTTTCGTATAAAAACTCGATGTATATTCTTTTTTATTATATATGTAACAAAAATAATTAAATAAAAGAAATTAAAAAGGGTTTGAGTAAATTGCCAAAATCGTCCCTGTGGTTTTATAATTTGTCAGTTTCATCCAAATATTCTCAACTTAATAGAAAAAAATAAACTAAGTTAGTGGTTTGGATGAAAATGGCAAAAAGTTACAAATGTTGGGGGCAATTTGGTACAAAAGTGTCATTTTGGAAGAAAATGGCAAATGTGCCCAAACCTCAGAGACGATTTTGGCAATTAACTCTTTTGGTAAAAGCCCATTGCTTCTAGGCTTTATTTTTATTATAAAGGAGGAGCATCTAGGTTCTATTTCTCCTACGCTGCAAATCCGAAAAATAGCCGCTGCCCTTCTTTATGCAAGCCTCTGTCTGCTGCTGAAATAACCAAAGGTTCGTAACTATGTTTAATTTGCGATTTTGATGTTTATTTTGTTCATTTGTTGTGTAAAAGGATAGAATTTGTTGTTTTAAATTAGGGCAAAAACGGATCGATTAGATGAATTTTCTGTTACTACTATTTGTAATTGTTTTGAAGCGACATGAAACATAAGTGGCTTTATCATACACAAATTGCTTATAGATTGACTCACCGAACATTTTGAAATACATATAATTTGTAAAGTTAAACCGTTTTGTGTGATTCTTACATTACATTTCTTTCAAATTCTCGACTTTCAGTTGATTGGAACGCTTGATTCGAGCTCTCTCATTTTTATACGATCCACAAGTAATGGCTTCGGTTGTGAAAGTGTTTGAATATCTTAAAATCCATTTGGAAGAGTTAAAAAAGCCACCTAAGAGCTTTTATATCAAGGTTTACTAGAGCTGGTGATTTGGAAATGTGTATGAAGGATAGGCCGGCCGCTCACTCTAAGGGCCGAAACAGGGTTGCTATTAAGCGTATTGAATTATGAATTTGAGCAATGAGACCCTGAGTTTTGGAAGGAGATCATGATGCTTTCCCGTTACATTCCTTAAAATTTTATATCTTCATCTCTCTTCTTGGATTTTGTGACGAGGATGGTGAGAAGATCCTTGTCCCAGAAACTCCTGCAGATCAGATAAATAAGGGAACAATCTCTGCCGGAGTCTATGTGAGTATGCAAAAAACCTCAACAACCTCCTCCTCCTCTATTGATCAGGAGTTTATTACAGCTATTGAAGTCGCAATGAAGGAGTTGGTAGATAAGGGCTATTTGAATTATGTTGATCTTCAAGATGCTGAACAGTATCTCTACACGTCCAAGTTAGCTGCTAAAACTTTCTTGGGCGAGCATGACCTGAAGAAGAGGCGTGACGTGATTAAAGAATCGAATGCGGCGTGGCGGGAGTACGAGTATGCATCTAACGGAATCCGAAACCATTAACGCCTCAAGATATGCCGTAAGTGGGTTAGTCTACCTTCATAGTTGATGATATCAAAAACGAAACGAGATGTATTCATTAGTTAAATAATGTGATGTTTTGTATAAACAAATTTAAGTAATCTTCTTTGTAAATAAAATAAAGTTTAACTATTTTAGTCCAGTGATAACTTGTATATTGATGCTTCTCAACAATTTCAAGATGGTAGAGTTAGCTCGTCTGTACTGTTTATCATTTGGTTTTGGGAATTGACGATGAAATTATTATTTAGTTATACATTCTTATAAATTAACAAAACAGAAATTTGGTTCTGATTTGAATAGATACTTGTTAGAGTTTGTTATTTGATTATGATTTGCATTTTTATTGAGTATGCTACTTCCAAAAGGTTCCTTTTAATGTGAAGCACAAAGGTTCTTATATACTTTGTGGGAGATTATGCTTTAAATCTATCACATATCAATAAATTTTAGTGGCAATGTGGGAAAAAAAACATATGATATTTAGTGTGGTCTTATTTGAAGTCCTTGGTTTAGAATTACCACAATTAATGTTTTTGATTGTGAAATAAGATTTGCACAAATGGTCTTTCCAAATAATATAAGCCAAAGTATGAAGCAGAGGTTAAGTTGAATCACTTATGTATATTTAATTGATAACAGAAAATCAAAGTTAACTAAACCTATCAATCATAAGTTTTTATACCAAATTGCTCCGCCACAGCTTGGCGGCTCTCGCCTGCGTGTCCAGCGCTCTATCCAATCCTTTGATGATATCTCTGGCAACTGAATCTTTTTTTAATTGGAAGAGCGGTGGGTTTATTGCTGGTGTTTTGATGTGTGGCACAAGGTTTTAACGTGAACAAAACACGTGGGCTGAAAAGTTGGCCCAATGAATATGTGCCAGGATTTGTGGCACTATTCATTCAGCTCTAAAATTAATAGATATAAATAGATATAAATTTTTGGCTTTGACGTAAAATGATTTATGCCCTCATCAGCTACTCTTTCATAGGCTTTTTTGAATAGGGATGAACAAATGGTAACGGTATGGAAACCTAACTGGTATCATAACGGTACCGAATTTAATGTACCGAACCGTTTTCAATACCAATTCGGTACCCACTTTATGATGCTGATATTTTAAGTTGATTTACCTTCAAATGTCGTACCGTACGGAGCACTTTCGATATCGATAACAATACCATTTTTTATGATTTTCAGGATCGGTACTTTCAGATTTGTTGTCTCATGAGGTCATGGAGATCAACCTGTGCTCAATATCATAGTACAGAGGTCCTTTGGGTAATTGATTTTGTTATTAGATATACTTTGTTGCTTTAATTATTAACTTAAGTCATATAATAAAGTTTTCTAAATAGTTCGATTTTAACCTGAGCCGATTTTGGTGACAACTTATCTTGACCCAAACCAACTCAATACTTTTTAAAACAGTGTGTTTTCAGTCTTACCTGACTCCCCTGCAACTAATATGTTAGTTATTGGTACAATATATATTTGTAGATGCATATATATTCAGGGAAGGTTTCTTGCCTCATTTTCATTGTATGATTTGTATCCTCTGTTGAATCTCGTAAGAGATTCATATGATATTGTATTTTAAACAAAGCTTAATTCTCTACTTTACATTTTCAGTTGCATTCTTCCATCTAAGGCTTATATATAATACTTTTAAAATTTTTATATTAACTTTTTTTTTTTAACGGCAAGGAACGACGTGCCAACCACCGTAACACTGGGCGTTGTGGCCAAGGTCGACTACTCGACCGCCGCCAGCCCCTTGGCTCTCTCAGATGCGCGGAAACCCGACCTCCACCCGCCCGGAGACATGACAGTGGAATAATCGGTAAAACCTCGCCTCCATCCAAAACGAACCAGCGCCACCCGTATTCACCCTTCACCCGAATGCCGCAGAAATAATGGGGAGAGTGGGAATCGAACCTGGGTCACAAGGAACAACAAGTCTTTCCCTAACTACTCCACCACTACCTCATATGTGAGCCAAGAAACCATGAAACGGTGAATGGCTCAGAAATGGTTTAACCGAGTGTATCAGATGGTTCAACCGGATGTATCAGGCGGTATAACCAGTACAACCGGCCGGTTTGAACCGGTTTTTAAAAACATTGTGAAAATGTTTAATTCCAACTATGATAGCCTAAACAAGTAATGGCAGGATGATTGCCATATATTTTAATTTTTGTTCTTGGTGATGTTAGTATTATCAAGTCATTTTAAGACAATATATATTTTAATTTTTGTTGTTGGTGACAAAATCATCACCTATCTGTTGCCTGTTTACCGGTCGTTTTTTTGTAATTTGCTGTTTTGGGTTTTTAATGAATACTAGAATATAATTTTAAGTGATAAAGATTTACATAAGACCAATGAGAAATCATATTAAACATTTATACAAGTTAGGAGTTGTGCCGACACCCATGACGTATTGGTCTAGTGGTATGGCGTCCACTCTTACAAATATGGATTTTTGTTTACTGCAAAAACTAACTTCATTAATGGCAGAATTTACATTAAATAAGAAGCAAATAAACTTGATCCTAAAGCTAAAGAGGAAACCCACGTACTCTCCTACTTACTCGGTCAACACATTGACCAACTCACACATTAAGTTAAAAATTAATATTAATAATTCTAAATACTCAAAGAAACTAATTTGTAGCAAAAGCTCTCAAAGATTTCACGTCCAAAATTGCATGGTTAAAACCTTTTAACCCATGGACCATCTAGTCTCTTGACTGCCAAGTTACAGACCCGTTTGACCCGCTGACCCTTGACGCGTAAACGAACCGATTAACCCAACATCCTTTTACTATTTGCATACTTATTGACCAATCTACCTGCGTTTCGGTTCCTCCAGTTGCATTCAACTCAACAAAATGAAGTGTCTTTAATACGAAATAATTCGAATTTTAAAGAATTACCATATATATAAACAAATTATATGCAAACTTGTATTTACAACTAAACAAATCTTGATTCAAGGATGATAGAATCATAATCTCCACTATCACTGACCTCCATTTTCACTAGCTTAATGAAGGTCCAGCACCACCGTCATCAACTAATCTCTTCTAGCTGCTGAAGAACCAGGTGAACATCCGGTCGACCCTGTGGTAATGTGGAAACACAATCCATAGCCAGTTGCAGCATTTTGTCCATCTTTTTTCCAAGTGAAGTATTTTTACCTAGCAATTCATGATCGACAACCTCAGAAACCCACTCTTCTCGTACAGTCATCTGCACCCATTTAGATAATTCCACCTCTCCTGGTGATTTACCTGTTAGGAGTTCTAACATGATCACACCCAAACTGTAGATATCAGTTTTTGTATCAGCTTTCTCAAGGGTAGAAAGTTCGGGAGCTTGGTAGCCAAGAACCCCGGCTGTTGCACTCACATTTGAGTTTGAAGCAGTTGTTATGAGCTGTGAGAACCCGAAATCAGAAATCTTGGGGTTAATGTTGTTATCGAGAAAAACATTGCTTGATGTTAGATTTCCATGGATTATATTGTGATGGGTGTGGAGGCTAAGCAATCCTCTAGCCATTCCTTTTGCAATTTGCATTCTTGTTGACCAAACTACTGTTGACGTTATTCGATCTACATTCAAGTTGGAAAAATCAACTTCTTGTATACGAGATGCTCATGAGTTTTAAAATATCATCAAACATAATACTATTGGATTTTAATCTTCTTGTAATATACAAGGAAAACACAATTTTCTAAACAAAAAAGGAATATTGGATTTTAATAATCCCAACTATTCGTCGTTGGACGCCAACAGTCCCAAGTTAAAAAATAACCATTGACAGCCTCAACTATTAACATATTGGCCTCCATTGGACC
Source organism: Helianthus annuus (assembly GCF_002127325.2). Classification (NCBI taxonomy): domain Eukaryota; kingdom Viridiplantae; phylum Streptophyta; class Magnoliopsida; order Asterales; family Asteraceae; genus Helianthus; species Helianthus annuus. The sequence continues at coordinate 155,005,941 of NC_035442.2, forward strand.
CTGAGTAACAGAATCCTAACACCGTTAGTATCCGGTCGCCGGAAAACCGTTTTTGGCCAGAAAAAGGTTTCTAAAGATCCGATCGAAGGTTACAAAGATGTTTGGAACGAAAATGTTGAGTTTTCCGGCCAAAAAGTTGAGTTTTCCAGCCAGAAAGAAGTTTCCCGGCGAAAAAGGGAGTTTTCCGACAACCTCAATAATTGGGGCTTTTAGTAGAAAAAGGTTCCTAAAGGTCCGTAATAAGGTGACAAAAAGGTTTGAGACGAAAGGTTGAGTTTTCGGGCCAAAAAATGAGTTTTCCGGCCAAAAACGTTTTTCCGGCGACCCGAGACTAGGTGTTAAGTAACTGTTATTCAGGGTCCACTGAAGGCCAATATGTTAATAGTTGGGACTACCAGTGTTATTTTTGAAGTTTCGACTGTCAGCGGCCAATGACGAATAACTCTTCCAAGAAAAAATGAAGTATACTTTTAAAGCCGTATCAGTATCTTTACTCCTGTACAAAAGAAATATCATATTTGCTTACCATGGAGAAAAGCAGCAAGGCTTCCTTTAGGCATGTAATCATAGACGAAAAGTGTCTCATCACTACTCATATAATAAGCCCTTATTGTCATAAGATTTTCATGCCTAGTTTTCCCGAGCAAATTTAATTTATCTTCGGCCTCTCTCTGATTTTTAGCTAACTTTCCTCCCATTCTCATTACTGCAACATGGTCACCATTTTTCAATGTTACTTTATAATAATTTCCATAACTACTTTTTCCCATTAATTCAGCTGATGCCCTCAAAAGATCTTCTAGTGAGAAGGGTATTGTACCATCAAAGTGTACAAGTTCCCTTTCTCTTTTCCTGCCACCACTCGTATCTTTTGGTCCTGCTCCTTCCTTTTTCTAGAACAAGCAACAAATGGAAACGATGAAAATACACAATGGAACTTCTAAGCACACTGGAATAACCGTTTGGCTGATGTGAGCCTTGCTCCCATTGGTGGAGATTATTTCATACCCTTGGTGTGTGAGCCTTTTGTCAAGGCTCAATGTTCCGGTGTGCATGGGTAAAGGTAAAGAAGAATTCACCCTACTTTCTCACAGGTCTCTTTTCTGGGCCGGCCGTAATTGAAACGAGAATTCACCCTAATTTCTCACGGGTCTCTATTCTAGGCCGGCCCATTACGGGGATTTAAGTATAATCCTCTATATTTATATATATAATTATACGGGGAGTGATAGAAAGAAAACCCACTTGATCAGTTAAGAAAACTTAAGAAAATCTTATGCAACAAACTTTTTTTTTCTAAAAGAATACATGCTATTAACTGTTTTGAGCCAAAAAAAAAAAACACTGAATTTTCAAAAAAAAATTATAAAAAAAACCACTCGGCGCTTTTTTTATTTTTTGGCTCAAAACGTTAGATAACATGTAACTTACATTCCCTAATTTTTTTTAGAAAAAAAAAAGTTTGTTACATAAGGTTTTCTTGAGTTTTCTTAACTCAATAGGATTTTCTCTCTATTATTCCCCTTATAATACATTATTATATACTGTACATATAACCTAAGTTCATTTGTTCAATCCATATAATCCTAATGTTAACATTTGTAAGTTATTTAATTAATGTTAGTGAAAGCAATTATAATTACACAAACCTTGGTCTTTTGTCTTTACCACTCAATCAAAACTAAAATGACTATTAACTTAATTATATTTTTTTATTCCCAAAGCTGCAATGAACCTAATTATATTTATTATTATTTTTATTTCAGATGTTAGTAACGATATTAATAGTATTTTCATTATTTTTAGATTAATAGTTCTCACATATTAATAGATGGATATAACATAATTAAAGTTATCTTCTTTGATAATAAATGATGATACGAATATTGAATATCACTAAGAATTATTTAAAATACATAATTTATAAAATATGAAAGTGTACATATTCGATCTTTTAACAAAAGGGAATTAATATATAGTGCTTGGATCATGTACAATTTAAAATACATAATAATTTATAAAATATGAAAGTGTACATATTCGATCTTTTAATAAAATGGAATTAAAAATTATTATTTTCTTTTGTCTTTTTTGAAAATTTATATTATACTCCTTGTATAATTACATTGGTAAGAACTCGACTACAAGACTGATAAAGAAAATGATAAACATTGTACATCACTTTTATAACTTAAAAATGATTAAAATACTAAAAATTAATCAATAAATCCTAAAACCGATTTTTTCTGTATTTCATGAAAGCACAAGAATTCGATATGAATTATATAGTTCGAATAAAAAAAAAAAAAAAAACATGGAAAAGACTTGAAAAATAATTTACTTTGAGGTACTCCAACAATTGCAATGGATATAAAGCTACATAAAAATGAAAAGTTCTAGATTTAAAAAAAAAAAAAAAAAAAACTGTAGGTAGAATATGAGAGAAACAAGAGGGAAAAAGACCATTCAACAGTAAAAACAACTATTATGGTACGAGATCTTTTAGTTGTAAAAGTGTAAAAAATATATTTTCTAGCTATATATAGCAAATATATGTGACAAGTATAAAACAAAATTTAAAATGACTAGTTTGTATAAATGACTTTCCTAAAGAACACTCTATAAATAATAATTTTTCATTCCCGTAACTTTCTTTTGGAAAAGAAAAAGAAGCGAAGTGGCTAATTACCGTTTTGCTTTTGTTAAAAAAGATCCCTTTGCCTTTGGAGAGAAGTTCACCAACAAAACTGTATTTCTCAGAAGTTCCCACAGCATTAGTCATGTTCATATCATGACGCTCTTGACATTTAAGTGCGATCTCAAGCTTTTTCACAAGAAGAGACATTGTTGGCCGTTGTTCACGAGAGTAGTGCAAACACTGAAATGCAATGTCTGAAAATGTTTTCAAAGCATTATGGTCTATCGGTGGGATGATATCTTTAAAGATAATTAGGTCTAGTTTCTTATGTATGTAGTTTTGTTTCCACATAGGCACTAAAATCTCTAACTGCCCGTTGGTCATTTTAAAGCATAATCTCCCACATAGGACTTCAAATAAGACGACCCCAAAAGAATATATGTCTGATTCTTTGGTTAACGTGTACGCCTCCATATATTGGGGATCACAGTAAGCAGGGGTGCCCACTACATTAGTGACAAGAACACTACGTTGGTGATTAGCTGGTCCAATTTTTGAAAGTCCCATGTCAGAAAGTTTAGCATTCCACTTGTCATCTAACAAGATGTTGGCACTTTTTATATCTCTGTGAAGAATTCTTTGTTGGGTTCCCCTATGATCATGAAGATATTGTAGACCCTTAGCAACATCAAGGCATATCTTGAGACGTTGTGCCCATGTGAGAACATTGGAACTCAAATGGCGATCAAGGCTTCCATTACAGGCATGCTCGTACACAAGGATCTTCTCACCATCCTCATCACAATATCCAAGGAGAGAGATGAGGTTCTTATGTGAGCATCGAGAAAGCATCATGATCTCCTTTAGGAACTCAAGGTCTCCTTGCCCAAACTCACGACTCAAACGCTTAATAGCCACTATGCTTCTCCCTTTAGAGTGGGAGATTTCTCCTTCGTACACCTTCCCAAACCCACCGGCTCCGATAACTTTGCTACCAAAACTCTTGGTGGCTTCTTTTAAGTCTTCAAGATGGATTTTAAGATGTTCAAACTCTTTCATGAAGGACACCATTATTTGTGGATCGGAAAACAAAAAAGAGAGGTCAAATTAAGCGTTTCAATCAATGAAAGTAAAGATGTGTTTGTTTCTCTCTAATGAAAGAGAATGAAAGATGGTTAATGTGCTTATCTTGCTTGATGAGTTCAATGAAGGGCAATGCCTATTATATTTGCTGGCTTTCGAAGGCTAGTAATTAAAATATCTTTACTCAATAACCTCACTACTTAAATGCATTTCATATTAACAACTTGTACATTTCAGAATGAAGTTGGTTCGAAATGCCAAGAGTCATACATGATTTCATAAAAAAAAATGTTAATTCCAGCTAGTATAACTTAAACAATTTGTGGGTCGTCGTCGTGTTTCTTTCGATTACCTAATTGCTGACATTTTAACGAATATGCCAAGCAATTGTGTACATAATGAAGTTGGAATGTGATGAACAAAGTCAACCATCTCCTCTCCGTGTGTTGACAATTAAGAATCCATGATTATAAAAATGTTTAGTTCTAGCTGTGATAGGCTAAATGTCACGCCCCGATTTCCACGTGTTTCGCCGGTGGGCCCGGTGGAGGATTATCGTGACGTAGTTGGCAACAATATAGTCAAACCACAATATTTAAATGCACAGCGGAAGCATAAAGATAAATTATATTTCAACCACTGATTGAATATGCAAGTATCACGAGTAGTCGAAACAAATCCACAGGGGATCAAAATAAAATATAAAATTATTGTTCAACAGATATTGGCATCCCAAGCTTGCGAGACTCTAACGATGCTAAGGAGTGGCCAGCCTATTACGAGTAGAACCTGCATTAATCTTTTTGGGGAAAATACGTTAGTTTACACTGGTAAATACATTCAACCGACATTTTTGTAAAATGTTTAATAAAAATTGATTTGAATGCACAAGGCACAAACTCTTTATAACTTGGGATAATTTATATTTAAATCTTGTAAAAGAATTACATGTTCACTATGCGTTCGGTCACCCGGGTCGTGTCGGGTTTTAGGTTAATAGACACGCCACAAAGCATAAAGCCGTGGCGGGAAAACCAGCGGTTATACCTTTATAATATAGACACATTGATGGGTGTACGCCTACACCCGTGTGTCGAGGTCGTGGCCATTTCGTAAAATGATGCCAAGGATATCCGGGACATGGTCATTAAGCTCCCAAAGGCGTAAAGCCAACAAAACCAATTTTTAAACGGGTCACATTGAAATCACCCGACTACTAATGAGTTGGGGTCAATTGCCCGACCAAGCGGTATTTTAAATACCGTAACCCAAGTCCGTATAGGGAAAATAAGTTAAAAGTATTTACCTGAGCAAGTAATATCCTTAATAAACAAATGCAAGTTTCTTTTACTGGTCTCCTATTCTGGAACGAAGGTTTAAACAACCTATTAGAATCCTAATGGGTCTTTCAATTTAGCCTCAGCTTGGACCGATCAGTTTCAAAGGATATATACGGTTTAGTCGTGTGAAAGGCGAAAACCGGGAATGGAATGTGGTTTGGACCCAACAAGTTTAAATACTTGTTTTATATGGGTAATATAACCACACTCTGGATTTTGAGGTCAAAACAATAAGGTTTGACCCGTTTCGGCTAGTTTATGTAAACTAGTTACATAAACCGAACCGTGCGCGCAAAAGGCGTAACGGGTAACCGTAAGAGTCCTACACAAGTTTCCTAAGTTAATATGCTTTAAAGAGGTTGTGGTATCAGTAGGATACCTTCCATAATGCCCGTAACGAGTTTAAATCCATTATATGCCCCGTAGGGGTATTTCGGCCATTTTAAAGATTATAAAAGAGGTTTCTGAGTTCTACAGGAAATCTGAGTTTTCCGAATAGTTTATAAAGTCCAAAATACATTATTTATTATTTAAAATCAGTAGCAACTGGAATCGGGTCAAAATACCTTGTAGAACTCAAGTTATGCTCGAAAAGGGTATATTCGGTATTTACCGAACCGATGCCATAACCGCAGGTTATGAGCAGGTTAAAAATAATTAAAAATCTTTAAAAATTCCAAAATATTATTTTACATCAGTGTGTAAAAGGTTTGGTGTCGAAATTTGGATTTAGATAGGCTTTATGCTAAATTCGCCGTTTAATTACTAAAGTTTCCGTAATTGCGCTATTTAGCATAACTCCTATTCTAGACCTCGGATTGACGTGAATTTTTTGGGACATGCTTAGAAATCAGTAACTAAGGTTATTGTCCTTTCATGTGTCCAAAATTCTCTTTTTAAAGTAAAAAGGCGTTACGGTCAACTTTTAAGCTTTTAGCGGAAATGTGCTAAAGACTCGGACAAACTATGAACCGGTCACAAAGGGTTATACCATCATGTAACCTTGTAACCTGGTCCTAAGAGAGTCCTAAGGCATATCTAACTCATACCATAACGGGTCAGAACTGAAGTCAAAGCAAAAGTCAAAGTTTTGCGACTTTCGGCTCCGAACCGGGTCCAAAATTCTCTTTTTAAAGTAAAAAGGCGTTACGGTCAACTTTTAAGCTTTTAGCGGAAATGTGCTAAAGACTCGGACAAACTATGAACCGGTCACAAAGGGTTATACCATCATGTAACCTTGTAACCTGGTCCTAAGAGAGTCCTAAGGCATATCTAACTCATACCATAACGAGTCAGAACTGAAGTCAAAGCAAAAGTCAAAGTTTTACGACTTTCGGCTCCGAACCGGGTCCAAACAGTAAATGGTCGGATCAAACAAGCTTAGACTAGTTAATATACTTATTATTATGTTATACGAGTGTTAAAACAGGTTACACGCTATCTACATTACTGATTATGCATAAAATCGCAAAATAGCATTCTGTTGACTTTTTCTAAGCAAGATTGACTCGACATTCGGACAAGTTAGAGTGGGAATCAGAGGGTGCCCTTTTAGAGGTTTAAAGCCTACATGATTACCAACATATAACTACCTTTGATTCGACAAAACACTGGACCATTTGTGATTTATCGTAAAGTCAATCGTTAATTACGACGGATTGACTTTTAGGCTATAACTAAGCAAAAACTAAACCACAAAGGATTTGGCATACTTACAGAAGTGTGGTACAGACCAGAGATGTTAGAAGAGTGCTCTTGAGCTCTAGAAGTGATCAAGAAAGCAGGTTTGAGGTGTGGTTACAATGTGCACAACTTATGGCCTTTTATAGTGAAAATGGAAGCACAAGATCATCACAACTAAGGCTACAAGGGATCCTTGATCATCAACATGTGTCCCTGGGTGCTAGGGGTCGTTTAGGGGGCGCCCATGCTCTCATAATGGCATTCTAAGGCGGTTAAAATAGCAAACAGTGAACCTGTCCCCGTATTCTGCATCTAGCGGTCTGACGCGGCCCGCGTTAAGGATCAGGCTACCCTTACGCGGGTCGCCTGGATCCTATTGTCAGCAAACGAATCTGCACTGCCCGCGCGGCCCGCGTAAGCTCCATCAACACTCTAACGCGGCCCGCCTGAAAGCTAATTTTCAAGATTTTCAAATCTTTTGTAATCATTGACCTGACCTTTCGGTTTCGAAGGGGTAACTTTGCGATTTGGGCCTCGATTATTTGCGTATAAGGGCCTCGGAACTTCTACCCAACATATTAACCCTTGGTTAATTTATTATTACCCGAAAAGTCTTATCTTTCAATGTTTGACGTTTTTAACCCTTTTTAACGAATTCGATCATAACTTTCTCGTTTCGAATCGAAACTTCGCGAAATTTAAATCACACATTCTAGTGAGTATAATTTACCATTACAAAACCTCGGGTATGCTCAAAGGTCGCTCAGAGGTATAACTTAAACATGTTGACACATTGGGCCCCTGTAGTTTGTAATTCCTCACTTCCTTCCACAATTCGTTCCGTACGATCCATGATTCATTCGTTTGAAGGTACGAGCATCATTTAGGGCTACTGTACAGTATATTTATCCCTCGTTGATATTTTTAACCCTCGAATTTACATACTTTCAATGTTTGTCAACTTTAGTCCTTTATTCAGTATTTAACACCACGTGTAAACTCAAGACACGTGTCAATACATTATTGGACGCAAAAATTTCGAGGTGTTACACTAAACAATCTGTGTGCTATTAATCCAAACTGTTCCACTTTTGGCTGATAATAGCCTGTGTTAAAATAGCTTAACGGAGTTAAGTTTTTTTTCCGAATTACAAACCGATGTTTTAGGGCTTTTGTTTAGAACTAGGTTACGAGTTGATTGATGTAAATTTACCTAGAAACACTGCCCCAAACGATGAAAACGGTGCTTCAATTTGAGTGTTTAAACTTCCAATTAACAAAAATCAAGCCGTTTGGAGCACTCTTTCAAGGTAAGTTTTACATAAATCGACTCGTGTCATCGTTCTGATCAAAATCATTAAAACATCGGTTTGTAATTCGGAAAAAAGCTTAACTTCGTTAAGCTATTTTTAACGGCGGAATCAAGGATGATGAAATTATGGTATGATGATCAAATACAACAAATAACAAAATGTAATCACAATAGACAGAAGATATAGCGACAAAACAAGGTGAGAAATCTCTTATTAATCCAACCCAATAGATTTACCCCCTTAATATCCCAATGATCTTACAAATGTAAGATCTTATCAATACAGAAATACAGAATTATCTTGATGATCATCTACCAAACAGAAACAACAATCCTCGATCGATGGCTGGGTCGTCTTCTAATCCGTCACCTACACAGTGAAACACACCGTGCCTCGCAACAAGGAGAATGAGGTGGGGGTTGCTCCTTGTTACCACCATCCGGCGTGAGAATAAGTATTTGCTTTGGAAGCAAGATAAGTGTTAAGTAGTAATTGTGAGTAAGCAGATTAGCATTACCTCAAACTTGGTTCGAAGTGAAGTATTTATAGCCGAAGAGTGAAGGAGAAAAGCCAATGGGCCGCTTGATGGACCTAGGGCCTGACTGACAACTCGTAGCTTTTAGACTTGACGGGAGCGTAGGTCACGGGAGTGTTAGGTGCACGCGGAGGTGTTGCCACGTGTCCTGCTGTACCCATTGCACGAAGGAACACCCGCCGCGTGTCCTGCTGGGGTTGTCAGTCTGTCCATCAGCTTTTATGCAAGTTGGTTGGGTATCTGCGTATTGGACGACCTGTTGACCGCTACTGTAACACCCCAATCGTGGAGGTGTTGCCACGTGTCCTGCTGGGGTTGTCAGTCTGTCCATCAGCTTTTATGCAAGTGGGCTGGGTATCTGCGTATTGGACGGTCTGCTGACCGCTATTGTAACACCCCAATCGCGTAATACAACAACACGCGATAGAAATATCGGGGAGTCACTTTACAAATTGCTCAAAACAAGTGGTACTAAATTGTTTCATTATGATAACATTGTTTTACAATACAAAGAATACATGTAATTGTCTTTTGATTAAAGAAGTCTAAGGCCCGGATGCGATCCTATTTGTTGCATGCTTGAATAATCGAAAACCTGAAACATATGTGTAAATGAGAGTCAACATAAAGGCTAGCGAGTACATAGGTTTTGTTAACCAAATAAATGGCAAAAAGTTTAGTATTGCAATACTTTGACGACTACGAGAGTCGTCAATTGAAAATGGACTCTTTGAAGCCAAGGAATGGCAAAAGGGTTTAGCATTACACATATGAATCATCCTAAAACATTTGAAAAACATAAAAGAGGGGAACTATGTACTCACATGGGATTGCGTATAGGTCTTGTTCAAATGATTAAACAAAGCTCAAAGGATCAAGAGTTCAAGTGTTGAAGTGGTTCCTAGTGTATCGGATAACTACATGTTAGTGTGTCGAAACTTGAAAATGGGAGATTGGATAGAATGACGTCTTATAAACCAAATGAGTGTTGGAACTTATATGCTATTGTTTAATAAACTTAACATTCTGATTTGGAAAGGATCCTAAGTGCTTTTCTGTGACAACCCGAATTTTTAAGCTTAGTGACGTTAATCTGGTGATCTTAACTCCTCGTTATCCCTCTCCAATGTGTGAAACTTCTCGTACTGTTATAACTCCGTTAAGCTTAAGCGTTTTGATAACTCTGCTAAATAACGTATACTTATGTATTTGGGCCGCGATTATGTTAGGCCACATACACACCCCTTTAGCTACACTCTACCTATACAATCCTCGGCCCAACTTCTGTGAGGCCCAAGAGCGGTAATAAAACCCAAAGTGGGATCGGCCCACTTTGTTTAGATTTCACTTGTTTAAATTGTCGACCCTAGTATTTGAAGCCTATTACCGAGTCCAACACACCCCTTTTGTATACGTTTATGGTGGGGGTGGGGGGTGTATGCATGTACTTTATTCTTTGGAAAACAAATACAAACCCTAAGTCTATCTAATCTCGACGGCAGCCCTCAAGAAACCGAAGCCTTCTTCTTCTTCCTAGTCGTACACGCTACTCTTTCCTTCGTAACCCGGTTAGTATGTTTGGCATGTATTTACCCGAGTTCTATTGGCTGTTTATGATTGCTCGTAATCTTCGTAATCTTTCATGTGTATAGGCTGAATAATAAACTTGGTTATGTAGGATTCTATGTTATATAGGATTCTATGTGTTAACACGCATTATCATTGTTCTGGTGTGATTAAATTCACAACTAGATGGCTAGGTTCAATTTATATTATGTGGTTACTCAGTGAGCCTTGATTTCTGGGAAAAACTTTTGTACTGATTTCATCAAAACCGAGCATGTGATTGTGTTGTTTGTCTGATCCATGTGAGTCATCATGGGGGGGATTTTTCATGTATGACAATTAATAAAAAGTGTGGGGTATTGTATGAATTAGAACTAATATGTAGTAATAGGAGATCACGTGAATTCATAGTCAGATGCATTAATTTGATGGCCTAATAATCTTTTTAAATAGAATAACTATTGTAGGCCATTTAAAAATCGAAAACTGGTGTTATCAAAATGTGTCACGTGAATAAATTGACAAGCCCAATATTTGGTTGTGAAGTTCAACATTTTGGCAGGCCATCACATGATTTGATGGGATTCATTAATCAACCTATAGCTTAGTGGCCCAATAGATTGTCAGCCTACTAAATAAATTGGTCCAATAATAATATTTTGAATGCTTTAAATAGTGTCGGCCATGATTAAAAGAATCATCAGAATTGCATTTATTGTAAAGTGATTAGTTCCTTTATGATGTCAATTCATGACATCAGGTGTCAGGATCATGTGAGGTTATAACTAGTGTGTAGGCCATTATCTTGATCCAACTAATTAATATAAAGTTTTGGGTAAACTCATTTGGGCCGCAAACTTAAAAAGGTTATTAGTTTGGGCTGTTACTTGATCAGCGAGCTAATAGTATTGGGCCGCACATATGATAAAACAGGTTTGGGCCTCGGGTTACTAGGTAGTGCAATATATTCAGTAACGGTTGTTGCTGCAGGTTAATGTAATCATATGTTTGGTTATGGGCCACGCTATATTGGTTTGGGTTTGGATTTAATGTATTGGGCCGGGTAGGATGTCACGGCCCCCGACCCGGTTTGACCCGTCTCAGGAGCCGCGGGACAGAAATCCCGTGATATTTATTTAATTGAGTTTAACAGCGGAAGTTTATCATCAGGATCGTTGTAAAGCTAAAAACTTTTCCCGATTATTTTATTTCACAATTCGGGATAAAATCCCGGTAATTTACAATAACATGATTTTACTGATAAATCTTTATTTTTAGAAAACATATTTCTCTATTTTATAATGAGCCACTTTCTTAAGCTTGAAATGCTCCCCAGCACTTTTCCTGAATTACAATAGATCACCTGAAACATGTTTGAAAAAGGTTTTGTCAGCGGAAAATACTGATGTGACAACTCGAACTTTTGACTTTCATTTTGTATTTAATGCACGTTGACCTTGACCGTTAACTTTGACTGTGTAGTTGTTTGACTGATTGATTGGTAATCATACATGCTATGTTTTATTGAAACGTGTTATGATTGTGCACATATGTGGTTTATTGTTATAAGTATAACATGGATTATTGTAAAACACTTAGAGCGTTTCACCAACAAACATCTCAACGAATCAGAATTTTGATTCGCCAAGAACCATTCGACGAAACAGGAAACCTGTTTCGCCAATCCTGTTTCGCCAGCCCACTCTTAACGAAACAGCCTATTTCGCCGGCCCATATGATTCGTCAAGCCCATTAAGGGCCCAGGACCATTAAAACACGTATATGTTAGACGGAACAACCACTTTCACCAACACTTTAGCAAAACAGAAACCCTAGAGCTCCTGTGCGCAGACGACAATTGTGTGTGTGTTCCCGAAACCCGCTAGCGATTAACTCATCTCTCCACTTACTCGGACGCGATTGATTAATTACAAGCACATACTTAGCATACCGAGCAAACCCAAGGTGAGTTCACACAGCCAAGGCATGGGGTTCCCGGGTGGGAATGGGATTTGTTGAATTATTGTACATACTCAGCTGATAGAACCGAACGATAAGATACGACTAGACTAGTAACACTTACTGAACTGATCTTCGCACACCTGCCAAGGGTTGGCCGCGATATTATGACTGACTTCGCACACCTGCCTTTGGAAGGCCGCGAACTAAACTTACTAACATCTTCGCACACCTGCCTGGTAGGCCGCGATACAAATAAACCTAGTCTAGAATACTTGGGAGGAACATCCCCTAACATCTTCGCATACCTGCCTGGGAGGCCGTGATGGAAATATGATATACGATATAACGAACGAACTTACTACTACTCATACTATACTATTACTGAACCATTAACTGTGAACTCGCTCAACTAGTTGTTGACTCTCTGCTGCATGCCTTGCAGGACCTTAGGTACTTTTGGAGCTTGCACAAGGAGGAGCAGGTCGTTGTGGGATTCAGATCGCAGACATTATGCTAAACAATTGAACTTATAACTTTACTTTGGATTTTCATTATTACGCTTCCGCTATTGATACTATGTTTGGTTTAGAACATCAATCGTATTGATTTGGGTTTTACGAATTATCTTATTTATATTATGCTATGTTCAATATGATTGATGGCTTGATCCTGGTCAGTCACGCCTCCAAGCGGTGGTACTCCGCGTGTGGATTTTGGGGGTGTGACAACTGAGTGAATCATTCAGTTTACTGAAATGACTCGTTTATTATAATTTACAGTATTAAGAGTTTTTACATATGTTTCTGATATCTACCAACTACCCACAGTATTTGTCACTCGACCGGATCTGTGACTGTGGTCATATCACCATTGGCTGCCCCAATGAATGACGTATATCACTTAATTTTAGGTTCGCCCACCTAATGTGATTAAAACAGTAGTAATGTGCACAATACCCCACATACTGGCTGTAATTTGGTGATTACATAAACTTAATCACTGTAATTTATAATTCTGAAAATAGTTTGGAGTATTGTAAAACAGTTGATAAAAAGAGAATGACTCACATTGCAGATTTAACACGGACAGAATATGGTTTAGCCTTGTTAACCTAATTTAAATAATAATGCACACAAAACCGGGTTAGTGATCAATACAGCATTTACGATAACTCACGAGATCAAATTCTCACAACGAACGACAAAGTGCGATACTTAAACATCCATCGATTTAACGACGAACGACAAAGTATAACCCTATGTGGGCGGAACTTAAACATCCATTGGATATATTGATCAGTCGGAAAATGAATCGTAATAGTGATCGAGTTATTACCCTGTTTTGCGGCAGTATTTCGATATTAGTGTGTGTTTTGGGACTGTTTCTGCTTATAACGTACTCTACACAACGAATTTCTTCGTCGAATTAACAACAGAAAGCAAGTCCCAATGTCTGCTATTTATACTGATTTTTGGACAGGCTTACGGAGCGTATGGCATTTCCCCTTACGGTTCGTAAGGGGTGCAGTCTAATTACATAGGCTAGCTAGGTACGGGACTAGCTTGCATGACTCATCTTAAAATCGAATTTCAATCTGTCCAACAAATTTTAAAGATAATTATCACTAGGGTTTGCCCCCCTTGAGTTTTAGGGGCCCTGATCCTAATTCCAATTGTTCTGAAAATTTTAGGGTTAGTGCAGAATTACTTGGGTGTCTCAATTAGGGTTTTCTTATCGCCTAATTATCATCCTAATTATGGATTTTAATGAGAGTTGTTACATCCTCCCCACCTTAAGAAAATCTCGTCCTCGAGATTCACTGAAATAGATGAGGGTATTTCCGCTTCATTTCTGATTCCAGCTCCCAAGTATATTCTGGTCCCCTCTTCGAATTCCATTTGACTTTAACTAGCACTAGTCGCTTGTGTTTGAGAAACTTGACTTTCCGATCTTCTATTTGTAAAGGTTTTTCTATGAATTTCAGCTTTTCATTTACCTCCACATCTTGAAGAGGTACTACCAGGGATTCGTCTGATAAACATTTCTTGAGATTGGATACATGAAATACATCATGTACTCCAGCTAGTTCTTCTGGTAGTTGTAAGCGATAAGCTACTGGTCCTATTCGTTAGATCACTGGGAATGGTCCAACATATCTTGGACTCAGTTTTCCTTTCTTACCGAATCGTACTACTCCTTTCCAAGGAGATACTTTCAAAAGTACTTTGTCTCCTATCTGGAATTCTAGTGGCTTGCGGCGATTATCTGCATAGCTTTTCTGACGATCTCTGGCTGTTTTCAATCTTTCCTTGATTTGAGTTATCTTGTCTGTGGTTTCTTGTACCATCTCTGGACATGATAATTGACTTTCTCCTATTTCTGCCCAACATACGGGAGTTCTGCACTTGCGTCCATACAGTGCTTCGAATGGAGCAGCCTCGATGCTTGAGTGATAACTATTATTATAGGAGAATTCGATTAATGGTAAATGGTTATCCCAATTACCACCAAAGTCAATTACACATGCTTGGAGCATGTCTTCTAGAGTTTGGATCGTCCTTTCACTTTGTCCGTCTGTTTGTGGATGATATGCAGTGCTTAGATTGAGTCGGGTTCCCATTGCTTCTTGGAAGCTTGTCCAGAAACGGGAAGTGAAACGACTATCTCTATCTGATACAATGGAGAGTGGGACTCCATCTAAGGATACTACTTCATCCACATACAACTTGGCTAACCTTTCCATGCTAAAGGTTTCTTTCATAGGTAGAAAATGAGCAGATTTGGTTAATCGATCCACAATTACCCAAATCGCATCGTTACCTTTTCTGGTTTTGGGTAACTTAGTAACAAAGTCCATTGTTATGAGTTCCCATTTCCATACAGGCATTTCTAACTGTTGTAGTAGTCCTGAAGGTTTCTGGTGTTCGGCTTTAACTAGTGAACATGTTAGACACTTAGATACGTATTCGGCTATATCCTTTTTCATTCCTATCCACCAGAAATTCTTTCTTAAATCTTGGTACATCTTATTGTTTCCTGGATGTACAGTATACCTAGATTTATGAGCTTCCTCTAAAATCTTTGATCTTAAATTTTCCTGTTCAGGTACCCAAATTCTGTTTTTATGGAATTTCCAAATTCCATCATTTCCTTGTCCCAATTCTTTTAGGCAACCTTTCATTCCTTCACCATCATCCTTGATTGCT
The DNA here is from genome assembly GCF_002127325.2 of Helianthus annuus. Taxonomy (NCBI): domain Eukaryota; kingdom Viridiplantae; phylum Streptophyta; class Magnoliopsida; order Asterales; family Asteraceae; genus Helianthus; species Helianthus annuus. Next base: position 155,021,267 of record NC_035442.2, read on the forward strand.
GTTTCCTGAATTTCCTTTAATTGTTCCATTAAATCTACTTGTAGATTTATTCTAAGAGCACGGACTCGCTTTTGCTTCTCATGATCCTTACGACTTAAGGCATCTGCGACTACGTTTGCCTTTCCTTCGTGATATTGAATATCACAGTCGTAATCACTCAGGATTTCCATCCATCTTCTTTGCCTCATATTTAACTCTTTTTACCCAAATATATACCTTAAACTTTTATGATCTGTATAAACAGTAAACTTACTTCCATACAGATAATGTCTCCATATCTTAAGGGCAAAAACTATAGCTCCTAATTCTAAATCATGAGTCGTATAGTTTTCCTCATGCTTCTTCAATTGTCTGGAAGCATACGCAATTACCTTCTTGCGTTGCATTAACGCACATCCAAATCCTAATTTTGAAGCATCACAATATACTTCAAAATCTTCTGTTCCTTCTGGTAAGGCTAAGATTGGAGCATTGGTTAATTTCTGCTTCAAGATTCTAAAGGCTTCTTCTTGTTTAGGTCCCCATTCAAACTTAATGGCTTTACAGGTTAGCTTAGTTAATGGTACAGCTATCTTGGAAAAATCCTAAATAAACCGTCTATAATATCCGGCTAAACCTATAAAACTTCTAATTTCCATTGCGGTTTGCGGAACCTTCCAATTGGTAATTGCTTCTATCTTAGCAGGATCTACGTGAATACCTTCATGATTCACCATGTGTCCTAAGAATTGCACTTCTTGTAGCCAAAATTCACACTTCGAAAATTTGGCATACAAATTTTCTTTTCTTAACAAAGTTAAGAGTGCATGTAAGTGCTGACAATGTTCGTCCTGACTTTTTGAATAAATAAGTATATCGTCTATGAAAACAATTACAAATTTATCCAAATATGGTTTACAGATTCTGTTCATCATGTCCATGAATGCTGCAGGTGCATTAGTTAACCCAAAGGGCATAACTGTAAACTCATAATGTCCATACCTAGTTCTAAAAGCAGTTTTAGGTATGTCTTCTTCTTGAACCTTTAATTGATGATATCAAGAGCGCAAGTCTATCTTAGAAAAGTACCTAGCGCCTTGTAATTGATCGAAAAGATCATCAATCCTAGGTAATGGGTATCGATTTTTAATTGTAACCTTATTTAGCTCTCTATAATCGATACACATTCTCATTGATCAATCTTTCTTTTTCACAAACAACACTGGTGCACCCCAAGGGGATGAACTAGGTTGTATAAATCCTTTGCTTAGTAATTCATCTAATTGCTTCTTCAATTCTAGCATTTCGGTAGGAGCTAATCGATAGGGTGCTTTGGTTATCGGTGTAGTTCCTGGAATTAGATGAATCCTAAATTCTACCTCCCTATCTGGTGGTAACCCAGGTAAATCTTCTGGAAATATATCTGGGTATTCTGAGACTACAGGAATTTCCTTAAGTTCTTTACCTTTAGTACTAATGATTACTGAAATCATATATACTATTCCTTGTTTTCGTTCATAATTAGCAACTTTCATTACTGATATGAACTTCAATGGCTTTCGAGGTTTATCTCCTGTAATCATGATTACTTCTCCAGTAGGTGATTGAATTTCTATAGAGTTTTTATCACAAATGATTTGAGCATGGTTGGCTATTAACCAATCCATTCCTAACAAAACATCAAATTCAGCTAATTTCATAGGTAATAGGTTTGCAGCAAATTTATGACCTGAAAGTTCTATTTCTACTTTTTGCAAAACCTGATTGATTTTTACTGAATTCCCATCTGCGGTTTCGACTGTAAAAATCTGCCTAATGGTAGTTAAGGGTAACTTAAGAGCTTGGCAGAATGAAGTATTTATAAAACTTTGGTTTGCACCAGAGTCAAACAATACTTTTGCATAAACGTCGTGAACTAAAAACGTACCGGCTATCACATCCGGGATGAGCTCTGCTTCTTGAGTGGTTACCTGGAATGCTCTGGCATTCTTCTTAGTAGCTCCTTCGGTCGCCTTGGTTTTGTTGTCTACTGGTTTGACTAACTTAGGACATTCTGTTTTGAAATGTCCGGCTTCTCCACAATTGTAACAAATTATGGATTTCTTTCTGCAGTTTTCTTCACGATGTCCTATCGTTTTGCAAAAATTGCAAATTTTATTACATTTTCCAAAATGTTTCCTTTTGCAAATTTTGCAGAATGGCAAAGTTGAAGATTGCCCTGCTCCTCTTTTCTTGAAACTACTATTACCCACCCTAAATCCTTGGGTAATTTTCTGAGCTAGTTCTTTCTTCCTGTCTTCATCTCTTGTACGTATCAATTCATCAGTCAGAGTGTTAGCTAATTGTACGGCATCGTCAATAGTGCGAGGTCTCGCAGCCTTAACGATATTGCGAATTTCGCTAATTAATCCCCAAATATAGCGAGAAATGAGTACCGGTTCTGGCGAAGCCAGTGTTGGTACCACTATAGCATATTCAAAGAATGTCGAAGTATAACCACGACAATCCACACCTATCATCCGATGATTTAGGAACTTATTTGCCATTTGTTCCTTTTCATACTCAGGACATAATTTTCTTTCTACAAGATTCTTAAATTCTTCCCAAGTCATAGCATAAGCCCTATTTCTTCCTTTAGCTTGTAACACATTGTTCCACCACTCGAGTGCACCTTCTTTAAATAGATTTGATGCGTACATGACCTGATCATCTTTGGCACACTTACTTATTGCAATTACTGCTTCGGTTTTCTCTAACCAACGCAGTGATGCAGTTGCCCCTTCATTGCCTGCAAATTCAGTGGGTTTACAAGCAAGGAATTCTTTGAAAGTGCAACCAGGTGTTGCAGCTTTCAGTTTCTTAGGGAGCGGCGTGTGCTGGGATTCATTATCATGATTAACATGATTATTGCCCCCGTTTATACTATTACTGAAGTTATCTTCAGAAGTACGTTTACTAGGAACGATATGTTGCGGTTCGATTGGACTTTTTACAGCAGCAATGAATGCTGGAATAGCATTGGCTATCCCTTGAGCAACAATATTTTCAATATCTTGTCTAGTCATATTTTGATCCCCTGGATGTTGCTCCGACTGATTAACCTCATTTACCGGTTCATTACCAATATTTGCCATCTGATAATATATATATATAATTTTTATTAGTATTTGATAAATAGCAATTATACACAAACAATCAGACAATTTATAATACACGTATAGTCAAAACTATCGATTTCTCGATTTCATTTTATATCAGTTATAGTATGCATCAATACACACCAATATTTTACAAAGTTTTATTCGTAGTTATGTTACAGACTGATTTCACTATTTCTTTTACTCTTACACAACTATAGTTTTACCACCCTCCTATCTCTCGTCACTTGTCGTCCTAAAAACGAAGTTCCCTTTCATCATACTTCCAGGCAATTTGTCCCCCTATCTCCCTGATTCTATTTCCTGCATCCATCAATTCTTCACCATAGTGGCGAAGTTCAGCCATATTTTCGTTACTCATTGGTGGATTAGGTAGGGGTTCTGGATCGAATTGTGGGAGAAAGGAATAAGGGTCGTTGACAATATTTTGAAATTGCCAATCATTCGTCCACCATTCGTCCATTTCTACAGGTTTAGAGTGGACTATTGGTTCTGGGATTGCTGGTTCAAGATTCATAGGGAGTGGATTTTCACTAGGATAGGTAAAAATATTTGTATTGACAGGTTGAATAGTCTCACAGTTTGCCAATAAAAAATATATTTCCTCCTGAAAAGTTATTCCCTGGTTTTGGTTGGAGCTCTCTCCAATTTCTATCTGAGTTGGTCTAGAACCTTGTCCTACTTCCATTTCTATATCTTTAGAATATTCCTCAAACTGTTTTTCCATTTTCCTAGAATCTTTCTTGACTTCAGTTTCCATCTCTTGCTGTTTAGTACTTTCTTTGATTACAATTTCTTTTCCTTTTTCTAAAGGGTTGTTTATTTTAGGAAGTTTCGTGGCTGGCTTTTTCCTACGTATACGACTACCCCATACATAATTCTTTCTTTTCTTTCGTTTTGGCTTTGTCAAAGGTGGAGCATTGAATTCTAAAGGTTGTTCCACATCAGCAAAGTATCCAGTGAAATCTTTGGAAACTTCTACATTCACCGGGTAAAGATCGAGGTTCTGAAAGGCTTCAGATATCTCATTCATGCTGTATAGCATATATGCAAAATGCACAAAAATACTAAGTTAAAACTTTGGAACAAAGTTTAACAAATAAACATTGAAGTTTTATTGCACACTATTTGTACAAAATAACAGGAAAGAACACACTCGGATTTATTTATTTATTTACTGGGAAGTGCTATTACTAGATTTAGGGTTTTTAAAGATCTGCATGTTCTGCTACTGTAGCTAGCATATACAAATTTGCCCATTTCTCATCTAGCTTGTCTTCCCAAGGTGATTTATTGATTAATTCTTGGGTTTCCTTTTTAATCTTCTTTTCTCGGATTTGCTCTTTACTTTTCTTAATAATCATACTCCCTTTTCTAGGAGAAAGCGGTTTCTCATATTGTGCTTTTCGCACAAATATTCCTTCTTCAGGAATTTTAGGGAGTTTTGAAGATTTGTTTTGGGATGAACTTCCCTCTTCGTAGACTGACCTATCTAATTTAAGATAGATATTTTGCAGCTTTTGCTTACCCATACTGTATAGTCAGTTTAATATAACACATAATCACATAAATAGTAATCAGGAAAAATTAAGTATCTCTAAATACATAATTAGCTTAACTCAGTGGCTCTGATACCACCTCATTTCTGTCACGGCCCCCGACCCGGTTTGACCCGTCTCAGGAGCCGTGGGACAGAAATCCCGTGATATTTATTTAATTGAGTTTAACAGCGGAAGTTTATCATCAGGATCGTTGTAAAGCTAAAAACTTTTCCCGATTATTTTATTTCACAATTCGGGATAAAATCCCGGTAATTTACAATAACATGATTTTACTGATAAATCTTTATTTTTAGAAAACATATTTCTCTATTTTATAATGAGCCACTTTCTTAAGCTTGAAATGCTCCCCAGCACTTTTCCTGAATTACAATAGATCACCTGAAACATGTTTGAAAAAGGTTTTGTCAGCGGAAAATACTGAGTGAATCATTCAGTTTACTGAAATGACTCGTTTATTATAATTTACAGTATTAAGAGTTTTTACATATGTTTCTGATATCTACCAACTACCCACAGTATTTGTCACTCGACCGGATCTGTGACTGTGGTCATATCACCATTGGCTGCCCCAATGAATGACGTATATCACTTAATTTTAGGTTCGCCCACCTAATGTGATTAAAACAGTAGTAATGTGCACAATACCCCACATACTGGCTGTAATTTGGTGATTACATAAACTTAATCACTGTAATTTATAATTCTGAAAATAGTTTGGAGTATTGTAAAACAATTGATAAAAAGAGAATGACTCACATTGCAGATTTAACACGGACATAATATGGTTTAGCCTTGTTAACCTAATTTAAATAATAATGCACACAAAACCGGGTTAGTGATCAATACAGCATTTACGATAACTCACGAGATCAAATTCTCACAACGAACGACAAAGTGCGATACTTAAACATCCATCGATTTAACGACGAACGACAAAGTATAACCCTATGTGGGCGGCACTTAAACATCCATTGGATATATTGATAAGTCGGAAAATGAATCGTAATAGTGATCGAGTTATTACCCTGTTTTGCGGCAGCAATTCGATTTTAGTGTGTGTTTTGGGACTGTTTCTGCTTATAACGTACTCTACACAACGAATTTCTTCGTCGAATTAACAACAGAAAGCAAGTCCCAATGTCTGCTATTTATACTGATTTTTGGACAGGCTTACGGACCGTATGGCATTTCCCCTTACGGTCCGTAAGGGGTGCAGTCTAATTACATAGGCTAGCTGGGTACGGGACTAGCTTGCATGACTCATCTTAAAATCGAATTTCAATCTGTACAACAAATTTTAAAGATAATTATCACTAGGGTTTGCCCCCTTGAGTTTTAGGGGCCCTGATCCTAATTCCAATTGTTTTAAAAATTTTAGGCTTAGTGCAGAATTACTTGGGTGTCTCAATTAGGGTTTTCTTATCGCCTAATTATCATCCTAATTATGGATTTTAATGAGAGTTGTTACATAGGATGTTTGGTTAAACATAATATGTGGGTTGCATATTAATTATTAGCAAAATGGGCCAGCAATGTTTGGGCCGAATTGTCTTGTGAGCTCACAGTAGTAATCAGATGGTTATATTGTGTGATGAACTAAATCATGTATGCTATGAAAATGGTTATATGAGCAGGATGTGAGTAGTTGCAATGTGTAGGGTAATGCTTGTGATTTAATGTGTGTAACAGTTTTGATGACATGAATTGATAAATGTTTTCATGAGACTTGAACACTGTTTATTGACTGATACCACTTGTACAACCTGTTTAATGCTAGTGTACTGTCTGATGAATACATGTGAAACAATACGCACTAAGCTTGTATGCGAACTGACTGTTATGTGCAACTATCATAGGATTCGATTGATCATTTCTGTTAAACGCGTAATTAATTTTACCAAGCAAATCTAAGGTGAGTTCACTGCTCTTTTCTAAGCATGTGTCCCGGTGGTTTGGGACATCTGGTAAACGTTCCTGGAAGGAATGCTGGGTAAACTATTAAACTGGGATGTTGGTTATTAAACTCAGTTGCTATCATATAAGACCCCTTACATCTACCGACAGTTGCCGAGGAGGCAACGAGGTTATTAGTTGATAGCGCTATTAGGTTTGGCACCCTCACACCGTACCTGGGAGGACGGGCGTGAACTAATTTCCTTAAAGCATGACCAATGTTTTGATAGAGACATTGGGGTTGGGCAAATACATCTTGTAGCCATTGCGGTAACGAGTTAATAACAACATCAAATCAAATCAATCGTTGAACTGTTTTATACTCACATCTGGTAACTAAACGCGTTAACAAAACTTTGAACTCACCAGCGTCGTCTGACACACTTGTCTGCATGCTTGCAGGATGTAGGTTTATATCATTGGGACTTGCTGTCTGGGATGCTGGAGTGGTCATGGGTCGTGATACATGGAATCTCAACACAAGCTAAATGATTTACATACACATGGTTTACTAAACACCCAACAAATGAGTTTTGCTTCCGCTGTACACAATGAATGATATGTAATGTTTGTAACCCTTTATGTTAATGAATGAAAGTTTTATTTAAATATATTTATGAGTTCAATGTGATTGGTGGCTTGGATCCTGGTATGTCACACGCCTCGCAGGGGATTCCGCATGTGGTATTTTTGGGGGTGTGACAGTTTTGTATCAGATCCACTGGTTATAGTGAACTTGGTTTTAAAAATGTTTATATAAAACCAGACTATAACCGAACAGTTCTGAAAACGAGAATACGACCATGAGACTCAGCTCCAGATTGCAAGGTTCGTCTTTTACACATGTTTCATGCATTGCATAACTAGTACACGTCTGTTTATGATGCAACATGCGAACACACACTCGTCACTATAGCATGATGGCATGGATTGCTTGCTTACATTATGATGCATTGATAGTATGCTATAGTCCTTGGATTTTGTGACCTTATTACTTTGATAACCTCCACTTGATATCTGAGTTTGAGGAACCATTTGACATGAGTTGGGAGGAACTGAGATGAGCATGCAAATCATAATATTATTGTGGGTGCACACATAATAATAATGTGGGGTGCATGTGCGTCCCAGTGAGGCTTAACAAGTAAAGAAGGGGTTCCGCTCTGTTATTTGATCAGTGTGAACGTAACAAGTCTATAGGAGTCATAGTAGTTATTGTCTCCTACTCGACTGTGACCTTTTCACTTCTCTCTAAATTCTTAAGAATCTCGATGCTATCGAGTATTGCCTGAACACCCACCTGAATGCCTAGCGAAACGTGTGGAATGTTAGGTGCTTGTACAAGCGACCCTGAGTTGGATGTTGCAGCGTCAAGGATTGGTTATACCTTTCTCACTTCTCTTCATATGCTGGAACTTAATGAATTGGCGTGTTAGATCCAGGAGTGCGATCACTTCTGTAACACTCTTGCAACAAACTGTGTAGTGCTCAAGCAACTTGCAACATCAATGGACAAGAAAATAAGCGTAGTACTCTACCGACCTCAGTATTTGGACAACCCTGATTACCGACAACGAACACCAGCGAATTGGCTTCAGTCGAATCATTCACCCTAGTTAGCGACTTATGGAGTAAACTCTTACGAACCAAATGAGACATACACGATGACAATGGACTATAGAAAGGAATGTATAATTGCCAGCGCAATGAGCGGTGCCTTAGGACGCGGCACAAAACATGTTATGATGGACCCTGTTGGTGAGAGATCGTAGCCTTGTAGGACTCCGTTTCGACCAACAACATTCGAGGCAACAGACACGGCAACATCAAGGTACTAGTAATAGTAGCCTACAATATGGAAATGAAGATGCCTACGGCAGGGGATGGGCGTAGAAAATTCAAGACGACAAATAACCAAGGGAAAGACGACAGTACTGGAAATTCTCGTAACAAAAACAACAAACACTGGGAACGATGCTTATGGAAGGGCATTTGGGATTGGCGTGGGCAACGCCAGGATTTTAGCAATGTGGTAACTAGTGTGAGTAGCTAATCGATTCGTCTCTGTCCTGTTTAACCCTGTTACCCATTGAAACGAAACCTGTTATGAAAACGGCTGATGGCAAGGCAATGGGAACCTCATATGTGCATTGGGATGCAAACTCAACCTTGTGGGACAAGTGTTCGACCTCGACTTTCCTTCCTGCTAACCTTGATGGTTTCGATGCGGTAGTTGTGTAAGCTAGTCGTCTAGATATCGCGTAGATATACCATGTGGGAAGAAAATCTTACGTCGTTTTATACTCTGAAGTGTCAGAGTGGTGTAAAGGTTAGCATCATGTCAGCAATGGAAACCTAGAAGTGTCTACGGAGGGATTACCCCGCTATGTTAGCAACCGTTACCGAGGTTAAGATTAAGGAAAAGGGGATCGGGGATCCACAAATTGTTCCTGATTCCTCTTGGTGCGTTACTCGAGGAACTTTCAGGTTTACTTCCACAACTGTTAGACAGAATCCCAGTTTGATCTCGCACCAGAGGCAACCCTGATTACTTGTAAGCCTTACAGCTTTGCACCAGGAGGGTTGCAAGAACTGTCTAATCTACTACAGGAATTGTCGGACAGAAGTTTTGTCAGACTTAGCTCTTTTCGCGTTGGGGAAGCCCCAGTTTTATCAGGGAAGATAAGCCTTATCGTTGGACATGCGTACTGATTACAAGGAACTCAGCAAGGCGACAGTCAAGAACCGTTTACCATGATCATGTATTAACAACCCGTCGACCAGTTGCGAGGGTCAAGCTCCCATTCGAGGATTGGCTAATGAACGAGCTCTCGTCAGAGGGAAGTCCAAGGGGAGGATGTTCCTAAAACGGCAGATCAAACGCAATGCGGCCATTGTGACTTTGTATTCCATGATCTATGGGGTTAACCAACACATTGGCAGCTTTATGGATCACATGAATCGACCGTGTTTATTGAAGAGGTTTTGAATCATTTCCAGGAGGAAGGAACACTCTAGGTGGCATTTGTACCTTATCTTAGAGCTACTACACGCGAAGTCTGGTGAAGTCTAACTTCAGGATTCGAGAGGTACATTTTTGGCCATGTAATCAACGAAGTGGGAATACACGTGGATCTCGCTAAGATCCATTTCCTTTGAAACTGATCGACACCAAAGAGTCCTTCGAGGATAAAGCAATTTCTTGGTTTCGCTAGAGGCTATCACAGATTCATCATGGGATTTTCGAGGATTGTGCGGCTTAAATCTCTTTAATACAGCAGGGTGCTGTGTATTCGTGGGAGACAAAACAGGAGAACGTCTTTTCAGCTTTTGAAATCCGATTCTGCAGTGCACTGAGTAACGTATTTACCCGAGGGTACGGGTGATCTAGCAGTATCCTATGATGGTTCGAATCGGAGACCCAGTTACACGCAGATGCAACACGAGAAGACGATGACGCACGTAGTGGATTTACGAAAGAGAATTGCATGAGACACAACCTGCGGTGGAAACCGTGGTCTATGGATGTAATTGGAGGCATTACTTGGACGGTACCAAATGCACTACTTAGACCGATCGCAAGGGCCTCCAGTGTATCGATGTTCGAAAGGGCTACAACATGCAATGACATCACTGGATGGAACTTTTGAATGAATACGACTGCGAAAACCTGAACGTGCACAAGCTTTGCAACTCGCTATCGACTCTAACTTACCTGATCAGACTCGCTCTGTTCAAACTGGAGAACTGAAGGAGGAGAATTTTAGAGTTGGGTCCATGCGGGGCATGGATAAGTGATTTTTGGCAAGTCGGACGATACTCGCTACTCCGTGGAATGGGCATGGGTCTTACTATACAGCAAGCCAAGGGAACTCGTATTAAACGAAGCACACCAACCCTGATAACCTGGTCATTCGGATTTTTGTTGGAACGTAATAGGATCGCATAATCTTGTACTGGTAACCGGATGTGAAGGCCCATATAGCAATGTGTGTGAGCGATGTTTGACTTGTGCAAAGGACAAGGTGGAATATCAGGAGCCTTCGGGTTTGTGCCAGCAACTAGAAACCCTCACTTGGAAGTGAGAACAGACTGTCACGGATTTTGTCACTGGTCTACCTAAAACTCAGAATGGAAACAATATCACATGGATGATCGTTGATTGCCTCATGTAACTAGCACACCTTCTTGCAATCAAGGGAACTGACGAGTTTTCTCAGCTTGTAAATACTCCTCTAAGAGAGGCGGCTTTCTAGGCACGAGGTGTCAACTCCTGTTATCTCTGATTTTGATCTATACCTGATTTATGATAAGCACTACACAACGCTCTTGGCTCACGTCTAGGCATGAACATTACTTATCACCATAGGATGAACGGTTAGAGTAAACAAACCATCCTGACCCTTGAAGACATGCTGCGAGCATGTGTGTGAACAACTTAGTAAGAATTGGAAGGACACCTACCTTTGGTTGAGTTTACTGCAACAGTTACCAATCTGGTATTCAGACAACTCTGTTTGAGGCATTGCATGAACGATAATGCCAATCTCCATATTAGACTAAGGTGGGTGACAACCTGTACTCGAAACTCTTGGGAAGATTGTTTGGATCAGAGGTCATTTGGTGGCAACGCGTGTTCGCTGTAGGCGATCATGTCATGTTGAAAGTCTCACCCTGGGAGGGTGTGGTACGCTTGAGAAGCGTGGTAAGCTTAATTTACGTTACGTTGAGTTATTCAGGATCCTGGAAAGAAGCGGTTACGTCGCTTACAAACTCGAGTTACCCGACGAATTGGATAATGTACATGATGTCATTTATGTTCCGAATCTAAGGAAGTGTTTGTCTGATGAAACACTTGTTACCCTTACTAGAGGCTAAGGCTAATGACAAGTTGCAGTTGTCAGGGAATCTATCGTAGGCATGGGCCAGGAAGTCAAGTTTCATTACCATAGTCGAATTCCAGTCGTGAGGGTTCGTTAGAACTCAAGACGTGGACCAGAGCTCACATGGGAACGAGAGGACCCGATGAAGCTCGGGTACCCTAATCCATTCGATGCCGTTGTTTTGAATCCTGATGCAACTGGCGAATTTCGGGACGAAATTCCCTTTCAAGTTGGGGATGATGTGGCACACGAGGGAATCCACAGTCATCCTAGTCTGTCACTTCACTTTCATGGGACTGCTTATCAAATTTCGGGACGAAATTTCTTTCAAGTTGGGGATGATGTGACAACCCGAACTTTTAAGCTTAGTAACGTTAATCTGGTGATCTTAACTCCTCGTTATCCCTCTCCAATGTGTGAAACTTCTCGTACTGTTATAACTCCGTTTTGCGTTTTGATAACTCTGCTAAATAACGTATACTTATGTATTTGGGCCGCGATTATGTTAGGCCACATACACACCCCTTTAGCTACACTCTACCTATACAATCCTCGGCCCAACTTCTGTGAGGGCCAAGAGCGGTAATGAAACCCAAAGTGGGATCGGCCCACTTTGTTTAGATTTCACTTGTTTAAATTGTCGGCCGTAGTATTTGAAGCCCATTACCGAGTCCAACACACCCCTTTTGTATACGTTTATGGTGGGGGTGGGGGGTGTATGCATGTACTTTATTCTTTGGAAAACAAATACAAACCCTAAGTCTATCTAATCTCGACGGCAGCCCTCAAGAAACCGAAGCCTTCTTCTTCTTCCTAGTCGTACACGCTACTCTTTCCTTCGTAACCCGGTTAGTATGTTTGGCATGTATTTACCCGAGTTCTATTGGCTGTTTATGATTGCTCGTAATCTTCGTAATCTTTCATGTGTATAGGCTGAATAGTAAACTTGGTTATGTAGGATTCTATGTTATATAGGATTCTATGTGTTAACAAGCATTATCATTGTTCTGGTGCGATTAAATTCACAACTAGATGGCTAGGTTCAATTTATATTATGTGGTTATTCAGTGAGCCTTGATTTCTGGGAAAAACTTTTGTACTGATTTCATCAAAACCGAGCATGTGATTGTGTTGTTTGTCTGATCCATGTGAGTCATCATGGGGGGGATTTTTCATGTATGACAATTAATAAAAAGTGTGGGGTATTGTATGAATTAGAACTAATATGTAGTAATAGGAGATCACGTGAATTCATAGTCAGATGCATTAATTTGATGGCCTAATAATCTTTTAAATAGAATAACTATTGTAGGCCATTTAAAAATCGAAAATTGGTGTTATCAAAATGTGTCACGTGAATAAATTGACAAGCCCAATATTCGGTTGTGAAGTTCAACATTTTGGCAGGCCATCACATGATTTGGTGGGATTCATTAATCAACCTATAGCTTGGTGGCCCAATAGATTGTCAGCCTACTAAATAAATTGGTCCAATAATAATATTTTGAATGCTTTAAATAGTGTCGGCCATGATTAAAAGAATCATCAGAATTGCATTTATTGTAAAGTGATTAGTTCCTTTATGATGTCAATTCATGACATCAGGTGTCAGGATCATGTGAGGTTATAACTAGTGTGTAGGCCATTATCTTGATCCAACTAATTAATATAAAGTTTTGGGTAAACTCATTTGGGCCGCAAACTTAAAAAAGGTTATTAGTTTGGGTTGTTACTTGATCAGCGAGCTAATAGTATTTGGCCGCACATATGACAAAACAGGTTTGGGCCTCGGGTTACTAGGTAGTGCAATATATTCAGTAACGGTTGTTGCTGCAGGTTAATGTAATCATATGTTTGGTTATGGGCCACGCTATATTGGTTTGTGTTTGGATTTAATGTATTGGGCCGGGTAGGATGTTTGGTTAAACATAATATGTGGGTTGCATATTAATTATTGGCAGAATGGGCCAGCAATGTTTGGGCCGAATTGTCTTGTGAGCTCACAGTAGTAATCAGATGGTTATAGTGTGTGATGAACTAAATCATGTATGCTATGAAAATGGTTATATGAGCAGGATGTGAGTAGTTGCAATGTGTAGGGTAATGCTTGTGATTTAATGTGTGTAACAGTTTTGATGACATGAATTGATAAATGTTTTCGTGAGACATGAACACTGTTTATTGACTAATACCACTTGCACAACCTGTTTAATGCTAGTGCACTGTCTGATGAATACATGTGAAACAATACGCACTAAGCTTGTATGCGAACTGACTGTTATGTGCAACTATCATAGGATTCGATTGATCATTTCTGTTAAACGCGTAATGAATCTTACCGAGCAAATCTAAGGTGAGTTCACTGCTCTTTTCTAAGCATGCGTCCCGTTGGTTTGGGACATCTGGTAAACGTTCCTGGAAGGAATGCTGGGTAAACTATTAAACTGGGATGTTGGTTATTAAACTCAGTATCTATCATATAAGACCCCTTACATCTACCGACAGTTGCCGAGGAGGCAACGAGGTTATTAGTTGATAGCGCTATTAGGTTTGGCACCCTCACACCGTACCTGGGAGGACGGGCGTGAACTAATTTCCTTAAAGCATGACCAATGTTTTGATAGAGACATTGGGGATGGGCAAATACATCTTGTAGCCATTGCGGTAACGAGTTAATAAAAACATCAAATCAAATCAATCGTTGAACTGTTTTATACTCACATCCGGTAACTAAACGCGTTAACAAAACTTTGAACTCACCAGCGTCGTCTGACACACTTGTCTGCATGCTTGCAGGATGTAGGTTTATATCATTGGGACTTGCTGTCTGGGATGCTGGAGTGGTCATGGGTCGTGATACATGGAATCTCAACACAAGCTAAATGATTTACGTACACATGGTTTACTAAACACCCAACAAATGAGTTTTGCTTCCGCTGTACACAATGAATGATATGTAATGTTTGTAACCCTTTATATTAATGAATGGAAGTTTTATTTAAATATATTTATGAGTTCAATGTGATTGGTGGCTTGGATCCTGGTATGTCACACACCTCGCGGGGGATTCCACATGTGGTATTTTTGGGGGTGTGACATTTTCACCCGTTATGACTCGTTAAAGTAGTTTACGCTACTTTAACGGGTCATTTGCGTAAATATATGATCAGATGGTTAAATAGGTCCTATGATAAGTCTTATATGCTAAAGCATGTTTGAAAATGTTGTAACATCAGTTTATATTTCAAAACTTTGGTTACATATGCTTAAAATGGATTTATGCACAAAAAGGGAATTTTGGTCTTTTTTAAGAACATAGAAGCGACTTACCATATAGCTAACCAAACGACGTGACCATATGGTATAAGCTCAGTAGGTTATTCCCTATACAACTATGGTCACAAATATGTGTTTGGTCGGATCCTAAGATCGACCAAACGGATCGGATTCGAAAGTCAAAGCGGTGGTCAAGACCGCTCGACTTACGACCCTAATAAAGCACTAAACTTGAAGTGACAAGTTAGACATGTCAAAACATGTGTAACTAAGTTATAAAACTGATATCGTATCAAAACTTGGTGTTTTGATACCCGAAAATAGTTTTGTCATAAAATGCACATTATGTGCATCTTTGACCGAAACTTTGACTCGTCACTTCGACTAGTAAACGTGGTAAACAGAAGGTGCAATCGCAAGGGATTATAACCTTCGTGATTACGATCATGTTGCAAAGTTCAATTGAACTTTGACTTGACCAATTAAGCTCGGAACTGAAAGTCAAACAGAAAGTCAAATTGTTTGACTTTTAGTTCATAACTAGCCTATAAATAAAGAACACTGAAATGGAACACTTACTAGTGATCCAAGAAGAAGTCTTCAACTCTAGGAAGCTCCTAAAATAATCAGGAACCTCCAATGTGAAAGATAGAAGAGGAAGATGGAAATGAGAAAAGAAAACAAGTGAATTTGATGGGTATTTATAGTGTTTAAGAAGCTCTAAGATTATCACAAGTGTCCCTAGAGGTGGCATGATCATGGGGGAGGTCCTAACACTTGTCATTTACAGGAAACAAGCTGGAAGTTCAAGATCTTGGGCTCCACGCAAAGCAAAAACCATGGCTGCCATAATTTTGTTTGCTGGGCACCCCTTACGGACTGTAAGGGATGTAGGCATATGGTCCGTATGTCTTGGTCAGGGGCAAAGTTTCCTTATTTGGCAGGTTTAGCCCCTGGACTTGTTTTATCGCGTTTTGTCACTTTTAACCCCTTTTAACCTAATATTTAGGTTATATAAAGGTGTTAGAGCATATGTAACTTGGTTTTTATCCGGAAATGTCATGGATGTCGGTTCGTTTGGTTGAACGGTTACGCGTTTTGCAAAATATGTAAAACGCTTTAACGAACACGAAAATGATCGAAATTGCACAACGATTGATATTTTTGCATTCTCATCAATAAAATACAAGATTTTATTGAATACAAAAATATTTGGAATTGTATATGTGGTTCGTATTTTGAAATACGAGAATTGGCAGACTTTCGCAGTTTGTTAGAAATAGTCATTGAACTTGTATAAACGTGTTTTTGTCATTTCTAACTCTTCAAGACTTATTTCTAAGTTATGTAAAGGGTATTTAGGGTATGTGTAGCTTATGTCCTTGTCCCGGTGTGTACGTTACGTTAAACGGATTACGTTAAGTATCGGTTAACGAATCGCTTCCAAAAGAAAAAATTTTTGAATGCCCGAAATTTTGCACAAGGGTTATAGCTATTGTCAGTGCCCAGGCATACCACTTGCTGGTTGGTCACATAAGTCAAAGTGACAGTTCCACTTGTATAACAATAGGATGCGCAGCTCCGCTACGGGCGGTAAATTGTGCACATATAGGTCAACACATTTGTACATCACTCTGCACTTTCTTCGCCGTCCCGCGCTGCATTTAAAAATTTATATTAACAATAGTCATTTGACTTTTAAAAATTTATATTAACAATAGTCACTTGACTTTTTACAAAAACCGTATTCTCAAAATCAAATTAAATTCAATCTTGTATTTACAATAAAATAGATCTTAATTCAAGAGTAACGGGATTATAATCTCCACGCTCCACCACCCCTAAGGCTAGGGGTGTGCATGGGTCGGTTTGGTTCGGTTTTTACCATTTACCATAACTATAACAGCTAGCTTCGGTTTGGAATTCTATAACCATAACTGTAACCGAACTTTGGTTACCGTTATTCAGTTTTGGTTAATTTCGGTTAATTAACCGAACAAGGTTTGAAATAAATAGGGCTATGCATTAAGGGCATGTGTGGTTTGGACTTAGCTTGAGCTTTCTTTTACTAGATAACCAAGACTACACTTTTTTTGTTAAAGTATCGATGTGTGATTGTTTTTAATAAGGTAATTCTCAACAAAAAAAAATACCATCATAACACCTCAACTCTTCATCAAAACAAGGGGCATGTACATCAAGATCCTTTTGTTGCTGACCTACTTTATCTTAATAAAAAAACCTCTATATGGTTAACGTAAAGCATATATCCATTATATATAGTTATCATTATAAGTTTGGTTCGGTTTCGGTTATTTCGGTTAACCAAAACTTCATAACTATAAATTGGTCAGTTAATCAAAGTTTCATAACTATAATCATCGGTTATGTCGGTTAATAGCGGTTCATTTATGTCAGTATAATCTCTTCCAACCGCTGAAGAACCGGTTGAACATCCGACCAATCCATGGTGATATATACATACACTTCGAAGACAGTGTCAAACTATTCAACAACTCATCGTGCCCAACTGTAGAAGCATCTTTTATCAAGTCATGATTTAAAAAAATCTCATTAGGGGTTCACTCTCCTTCCAAAATAAAAGCCACCCATTGTGGTAAGAATAGACCATTAATTGCCTCTCCTGGTGATTTCCCGGATAGAATTTCTAACATTGTCACACCCAAACTGTATATATCAGCTTTCGTATCAACCTTTTGAGCTGGAAAGCTTTGGGAGCCTAGTACCCGAGAATTCTGGTTGTTGCAATCATAATTGAGTTTGCATAAGCCATTACAAGT
Organism: Helianthus annuus; assembly: GCF_002127325.2. Lineage (NCBI taxonomy): Eukaryota > Viridiplantae > Streptophyta > Magnoliopsida > Asterales > Asteraceae > Helianthus > Helianthus annuus. The sequence continues at coordinate 155,038,879 of NC_035442.2, forward strand.
CATGACATACCAAAGTCAGAAATTTGGGGTTAATATATTTATCAAGAAAAATATAGCTTGATATTAGACTTCTGTAGACTATATTGTGATGGGTGTGGAAGCTGTGCAAACCTCTATCCACTCCTTTGACTATTTGCATTCTTATTGACCAATCTATTATCTACCTGCGTTTCGGGTCCTCCAACTGCATTCAAGTCAACAAAATGATGTGTCTTTAATGAGGCTAAAGGGTGTGGTTTGCTTAGTCCTTTCGGAGACTACCCGCCACGTAGGCGCCATCTCACCATGGGTGGAGGACCATCCCCTTGGGGACTACCCTATTTTCTTATTGCCTTCAATTGCTAAAATGTCATTAAAGGCAGCTTATATACATTATATTGGGAAGACAAATTCTGTTGAGCCCTAGACGCAGTCACGCAGATATATTGGCATAACATCAACATAATTCAGGTTTCTTCCAGACGTGGATGTATTATTGTTGGTTTAATTAGGTAATAGAGGTCTATGTCTTTTTATATGGAAACGGTTTTAGTATATGTGTTTGTAATAGTAATATTAGTGACGGATTTACGTCAGTTGCAAAATCAGTTAAGAAATTAGATTGTTTAATTCATCCGATTGAAATATGCATAATCACCTATCTATTTACGATGAACATTTTCTTTTGCGAAACAATGAGTTTCTTTTCGCAATGTCGAAAGAGATATTATAGTAAAAAGCGATGATTTAATGATGGTTTTCTTTGTCAATAACCGTTCTGAGGCAGATTAGTAAACCTATTTGTTTGTTGAAAGAAAACACTTCTATATTCAGAACACATTATAGCATAAGTAATTGGGCTATTCACAAAAACCATATTCAGTAAAGCTAAATTGTCATTAAAGGCGGCTTATATACATTTTATTGGGAAGGCGAATTCTGTTGAGCCCTATACGCGGATAAATTGGCATAACATCAACAGCTTTCAAGTTTATTCCGAACGTGGATGTATGATTGTTGGTTTAATTAGGTAATAGAGGTCTATGTCTTTTTATATGGAACCAGGTGTAGTATATTTATGTGTATTAGTAAAAGGTAGTGATACCAATGGAATGGTGGTCCATTGGCAAAGGCAATGCCTTTAAACACTTTGGGAGGGGGAGGTATTGGGTTCAAGTCCGACACAAAGCAAGGAATAAAAGAAATTTGCCGCTCAAAAAAAAAGTAAAAGGCAGTGATGTATTTACTTCAGTTGCAACAATATTCATTAAACGAATCAAGTACCTACAAAACTTAAAGCAACAATATCATCCCCATAAACAAATTAAATGAAAACTTGTGTTTATAACAAAACAAATCTTGATTCAAGGATAACAGAGTCTGAGAATCATAATCTCCACTACCACTAACCTCCATTTTCACTAGCTTAATGAAGGTCCAGCACCACCATCATCGCTGGAACTTGTGGCTGTTTCTAAACTAATCTCTTCTACCTGCTGAAGAACCAGGTTATAAGACGTATTTTGGTTCACCTCATCAATTGAATGAGGGCAGGGAACTTTATATATAATAAACATTACAACAATATTAGGGAAGTTAACAAAAATAAGAGATACATAAAATATTTACACAAATTATCTAATACCCCCTTCAATCGGAAAGGTGGCGGCCCCAGACGTAACATAGAACGAAACTTCTCAAAAAGAGGGCGCGGAAGACTCTTAGTGAAAATATCCGCCACCTGAAGATTGGTCGGAACAAACTTAGTGTAGAGCTTCCCTGAGTTAACAAGTTCCCTGATGAAGTGGTAGTCTAAGTCGATATGCTTTGCTCGCTTATGAGACATCGGATTTTGAGTCATAAATAAAGCACTTTTGTTATCACAAAGTAACGTGGGTCTGTCGGTTGGTAATGCATGAAGCTCTTGCAGAAGATGAGTAATCCAGACAATCTCTGTAGCTGTGTTAGCCATGGCCCGATATTCTGATTCACAACTTGAACGAGAGACAGTTGGCTGTTTCTTTGCATTCCAGGACACCAAATTACCACCAAGAAAAATAGAGTAACCATATGTAGACTGTCTGGTTTCCAAGCAGCGAGCCCAATCAGCATCAGAATAACCAAGAATAGAACTAGTATGAGGCCGACTGTAGGTAAGACCAAAGGAAAGAGTACCTTTGACATAATGCAAGATGCGTTTAACAGCCTGAAAGTGATCAAGTGTGGGAGCATGAAGAAACTGAGACACTTGATTGACAGCATATGACAAGTCAGGACGAGTGATCGTCAAGTACTATAAGGCACCTACCAAGGATCGATAGGAAGTAGAATCGGAGCATGGTGTGCCGTCAGTGGTAAACGACTCATGAGAGGCCAAGGGTGTGCTAACCGGTTTGGCATCTAAAAGATCAGCACATTGAAGAATATCTTGTGCATATTTGGATTGAGTGAGAAATAAACCAGTGTCAGTATACGCAACCTCAAGGCCCAAAAAATAATTAAGATCACCCAGATCTTTGATGGCAAACTCGTGATTGAGACAAGAAATAAACGTATGAATAACATCTTCATTATTGCCTGTAAGAATCAAATCATCAACGTAGACAAGCAAGTACATAAAACACGGACCTCGTTTAAAAATAAACAAGGAGGTATCGGCCCTGCTACAGATAAAGCCATAGGATATCAAGAAACTGCTGAGTCATTGAAACCAAGCCTGCGGAGCCTGTTTAAGACCATACAGGGCCTTAGAAAGACGACATACATGATTAGGAAAGCGTTCATCAGTGAAGCCTGGTGGTTGCTCCATAAAAACAATCTCACTCAGATTGCCATTTAAGAAGGCGTTTTTAACATCTAACTGATGCAGTTTCCAAGAATTCAAAACTGCCAGAGATAAAACAATACGAACAGTAGACGCCTTAACCACAAGACTGAAGGTATGAGAATAATCCAAACCAGGAATCTGAGTATAACCTTGTGCCACTAACCGTGCCTTATATCGTTCGATAAAGCCATCGGAATGGTATTTAATACGATAAACCCGTTTGGAACCAACAACATTAGCAGATGACGGACGAAGCACAAGAGTCCGAGTCCGATTCTGATGAAGAGCATCCAATTCTTCATGCATAGCTGCCATCCACTTAGGATCTTTGGCAGGAGATTTAAACCCACGCGGTTCTTTCGCCGAAGAGAGAGCAGCGTGAAGAGCATGAGTAGTAAGAGAAGCCAAATCAGCTCTATGCTTAGGTTTAAAAATATCTGCTTTAGAGCGGGTTTGCATGGGATGAGAAGACTGAGGAGCATCAGCGATAATAGGAGCAAGTGGAACTGATGAAGAAGGAGCGGCAATAGGAGCTGCGTTAGCTGATGACTGAGCCGAGTTAACATGATCAGACGAAGAAGGAGATGAAGCTGAGCCCGAAGGAGATTGGGCCGTATCCGAAGAAGAATGGGCCGAATCTAAAGAAGTATGGGCCGAAGAAGTCTGAGTCGTAGATGACTGATTTATATCAGAAGTTGGCTGAACCGAGTCTTAAGGAATCAGATGTTGGGCCATAAGTGGCTCATGCAAGCAGCAGGTGGGTACAACGTCCGAGCTTGGAACCGCAGAAACATGCTCGGGAGCAGAAGAATCAACAAAGTAAGAAGATTCTTCAAGAAAACTTGTAAGAGGTAGTGATGATAGGGCGGTGGAGCTAGAGGTTCCCTGAAAAGGAAAGACAAACTCGTTGAAACGTGCATGGCGAGAAATAAAAATCCGCGAAGTAGATGAATCAAGACACCGATATCCTTTATGTTGAGTGCTATAACCAATAAATACAAGCAAGACTACGTGGCTCAAGCTTGTCCTTCGTGTAGTCACGAAGATAAGGAAAAACTTGACAACCATAAGTTCGGAAATTAGAATATTGAGGATGATCATGAAACAACAATTGATACGGAGACTTGTCACCCAATAGAGGAGTAGGCAGACGATTAATAATATATGTTGCAGAGGTAAAAGCATCCACCCGATAAGTAGCAGGAATATGAGTATTAAATAGCATAGCCAAACCGGTTTCAACAATATGACGATGTTTCCATTCGGCACGTCCGTTTTGTTGAGGCGTATACGGACATGAAAGACGGTGAAAGGTACCGTTCTCCTCAAAAATTTTTAGAACTGTATGATTGACAAACTCAGTACCACCATCACTTTGAAATACCTTCACCTTTCGTGAACATTGGGTTTAAACAAGATGGAGAAACACAGGTAAAACTGAGTAGAATCCTGTTTTCGTTTTCAAAGGATATAACCATGTAAACCTGGAATAATCATCAATAAAAGCAACATAATAACGAAACCCATCTTTAGAACACACAGGTGCAGGACCCCACAAATCACAATGTATTAAATCCAAAGGGTGAGAAGCACGTTTTAAATTCAAATCAAAAGATAAACGCTGTCCTTTAGCAAGTTGACATGGAGTACATATAGTCGGTTTAGGTAACAAAGAAGTAACAGATAAAACCCCTAGCTTATTCAAAAGAGAAATAATATTAAAAGAAACATGTCCTAAGCGAGCATGCCACAACTCGTAGGAGGCTTTATTTGAACTTCTCGTGGTAGCAACAAAAGCTTGTGGAGAATTCTTCAGCACATATAATCCATCAACACATGATCCTTCAGCGAGAACCTGCTTGCTTAGCCAATCCTGAATATAAAAATAAGTATCGGAAAATAAAACATCAACTGGATGATCTTTGGTTAACCGACTGATAGATACAAGTTTCTTAGTGAGACCAGGAACAACAAGAACGTTACGTAGCTTAAGATTATTAGCAATAGTAGATGTTCCTGTATGAGAAATAGACAACGTCTTACCATTACCAAAAACGATACGATGATTACCTTTATAAGGGGTCGAGTTTTAAACCGAATCAGTGGGTGGAACCATATAGTCTGTGGATCCCGAGTCCGCACTCCAATCCGGAGAATCCTCAGTCACATGACATCTAGCATGAAAAGCCTTTGCTAGAGATTCATCAGCTGAAGCATTAGAGGCGAAGGTAGCAAGTTGTGGACAAACATTAGCATAATGCCCATTTGTACGACACAATTGGCAATGTGGGGTTCGACGGCTTTGACCAGTATTGGAACCGCGACCATGACCAGCTGAATAACCACGGCCAGGAGAGGAGCCGCGGCCCCGCCCTCGGGTTTGTTGCGCTGTGAAGGCGACGGGTGGTGTATCACCACCGTGCATAGACTGAAGAAATAACTCCTGACTTTTGGTTTGAGCCACAAGATCCCGAAAGCTTAAGGTTTTGCCAAAAGTACGTATCGCAGTGGAATAAACTTCAAAAGATGGACCAAGGCCACAGAGATACCAGTGAAGCCGATCCATCTCAGAGACCGGATGACCGATAGCTGCAAGTGGATCACAAAGGGATTTAAACCTGCGAGAATAATCAGAAACAGAGGACGTACCCTTCTTGAGAAGACGAAGAGAATCACGTAAAGAATGTATGCGTTCAACGGACGCATTACTGTAGGCATGTTCTAGGGCAGTCCAGATATCTTGAGTAGTTTTGAGGCCAAGAACTTCAGCAGCCGCTTCCTCGATGAGAGAAGATTTGATAAATAAAACAGCCTTCTGATCATTATCGGACCAAGTAACAGCATCTGGGTTGGGAACAGACTTTTCGGAGACTGTAATGGTTGCCGAAGGGGGAGTAGCCGAACCAGAAACATGATCGGACAGCTAGTGAAGGGATAAAACAAGGAGCATTTGCTTGCGCCTGACAAGGTAATTGCTGGAAGAGAGTTTCATATGCATCATATGTGAGAAAGCATGCATCAAGAAAGGGGTTTCAGAAGAGGAGGAGGAACCGGCCATGGTGGGCGATGGTCCCAAAATCGGAACAGAAAAAAAGAAACGAGGAAGAAGGGGGATGGCAAAGAATTAGGGTTAGAGAATGGCTGATACCATATAAGACGTATTATGGTTCACCTCATCAATTGAATGAGGGCAGGGAACTTTATATATAATAAACATTACAACAATATTAGGGAAGTTAACAAAAATAAGAGATACATAAAATATTTACACAAATTATCTAATACATGTGAACATCTGGTCGACCCTCAGGTAATGTGAAAGCACAATCGATAGCCAGTTACAACATTTTGACCATCTTTTCTTCAAGTGAAGTATATATCTGCAATTGAACATCGATAACCTCAGGAACCCACTCTTCTTGTACAGTCATCTGTACCCATTTAGATAGTTCCACCTCTCCTGGTGATTTCCTAGTTAGGAGTTCTAACATGATCATACCCAAACTGTAGACATCGGTTTTCGTATCAGGTTTCTTACGTTCAGAAAGTTCAGGAGCCTTATAGCCAAGAGTCCCAGCTGTTGCAATCATTTTTGAGTTTGCATCAGCCGTCAACAACCGTGACATCTGTGACAACTCGAACTTTAGACTTGCTTTGATGTAACGTTACGTGCTTACGAGAACTAAATTATATGATCTAATGAATGTTATGATGTTATGTGCCATATGTGTATGCATGCTATATGAACGATTATGTGTTCGCGAACCCAAACCGCACAATTTGAACCGATCCGCACAACACTACATTCGGGTGCACAAGCCCTTTGGGCCACACTTTGTACGCGGACCATTAGACAACCGAGTGGGCTCGGCCCACTCCCCACTCGCAAACACTAAACCCTTTGGTAAGGGTTTGATTCTCACACACACAAACCCTAGAAGCTCTTGCTCTCTCTCGTTTGCTTGGAACCCGACGACACACACACCCTTACAACCGAAGATCATTCTCATCCGGATCATCCTTGTTCCTTCTCCAATTCGGTTAGTATGATTAAGTGATGTTGTTGTTGTTGTTGTTTGTTGAGGTGTTATAGCTAGTCGACTTATATGTGTTTTGCAATAATAATCGGATTGTTGATATATGAAACTGAATGTTTGTTAATCGGTTAACAGGTACGGTTATGATAATATTAATCCATTGTTATGTTCGGCTGTGATATGTTTCGGATTGCTGTAATCGGATATGATTGTTGTTGATGTTCATAAATCGGCTCATATGTTTGGTTAGGGTTCATGTATGATGTTCTTCGGTTTGATTTAGGATAACCATATGATTAAGTGGTACGAATATTGTCATTGTTCATGATGTTGTGAATTAGGGTTCATACGGATTTAGTGTTAAAAATCCTGTTTAATCGATGGTTTGCTAGTTGAATAATAGGAATTGTGTTAATTGATTGAATGATAATTCTGGTAACAATTGAATGTTGTAACCGATCTGCTTGAAATCAGGAAAACTGTTACACTTGGTTGCGACACAGATTGCGAGTCGAGACCCCATGATTCCGACTCGAGACCGCAACAGCATGAACCGTAACCACGGTTGCGAGTCCCGTTGCGACTCGTAACCAGACCATGATGAACCGAGATCACCATTGCGACTCGTAACCAGCTGTTGCGACTCGTAATCTCCGGTTGCGACTCGAGATCGCCGGTTGCGACTCGAGACGAGTTAATGCACGTACACTGTTTGGGCCTTCACTGTCACGGGCCCAATCAATTGGGCCCAACGATTGGATTTGTGGACTGTTTGCTATTGGACCAGTATGCGTTTACTATTTGGGCCGGGTTATGTTGGGCCAAGATTAACACGCACAAGTGTGCTCTTGACTGCTAGTTGGACTGCTTATCTGTTTGGGCCGATTACTTGGACTCGTTATATGATTTGAATTGCTGATACGTGTACATGTTTGCCATGAATATACGTGCTATATACGAACCTGACTTGTATAATAACCATGATAGGACGTGGTTGACCATTTACTAGCTTAACTGTACTTTTTGTGTATCTGCCGAGCAAACCAAGGTGAGTTCACACAGCCAAGGCATGGGATTCCCGGGTTGGGAATTGGGTTGGATATGTTGAATATGGAATGATTACTCGTACTTACGCATTCTCTAGACTATAGACCATCGTCCTCAGGTTAGTCAGGACACGTTACGTAAAGCCTACGTAACCCAGATTATTTGCCATTTGTCTCCCGGGTCGGGAGGACACGTTACGTAAAGCCTACGTAACCCAATACCATCCACTGGCTTCCAGGTCGGAAGGCCACGCTGCGTAAAGCCTACGTAGCCCCCACGCGTACCATGTCCTCGGGGAAGGACACGTCACGTAAAGCCTACGTGACCCTGTACGTTTTCCTGTTCTCGGTAAAGAAGAACACATGGTCGGAAGTTAGTCTAGTAAGTACCGTTAATGAGAAGCCCTCATTAGCCAGGATAAACATGGGAAGCCCCCACCAGTATTATGGACACAAGGTTTGGGAAGCCCCCACCTTTAGTACACACTAGTATGGGAAGCCCCCACTAGTTATACGTATACACTATGTTAAGAACTTACTTTCTGTGAACTCGCTCAACTAGTTTGTTGATTATTTGCTGCATGCCTTGCAGGACCTTAGGTACATTATGGAGCTTGCACAGGGAGGAGCAGGTCGTTGTGGGATACGGATCATGAACTTTATCTGAACCTATAACTATCTTGAGATTACATACTATGCTTCCGCTATTTAAACGATGTTTGGTTTTGGAACATCAATCATGTTATGATGATTTACATTGATTACTTTTATTATTAAATGCTATGTTTGATATGATTGATGGCTTGATCCTGGACAGTCACGCTCCCAATCGGTGGTACTCCGCGGGTGGATTTTGGGGGTGTGACAGATTGGTATCAGAGCCATTGGTTATAGAGAACTTGGTTTTAATATGGGAAAACGTTTTTATTAAAACCGGACTATAACCAGAACAGTGCTCTCAACGAACCACAACGACGCTTCGCTCCACGTGCAAGACTCGACATCCTAGGTAATAAGGTTTATGTTTATTGCCTGTTTGCTAGAACTGCTTAGAACTTTGCTCGCATTACGTTTAGATACACATGATACTATAGCATGAGAATCCCTACGTGCTTACACTTTTCTGTCATCGCCCTATTCGCGAATCATTCTTACCTATGCTACTTGTTACAATGAAGATCATGTCTGGACGAATCAACATGACACAAGCCCAGCTAGAGGCTCTCGTTCAAGCTCAAGTTGCTGCGGCAGTTGCAGCAGCTCAAGCAGGTCAACACGCGCAGCAGCCTGTCTGCACTTTCAAGAACTTCATGGACTGTCGTCCAAATTCTTTCAGCGGCACCGAGGGGGCAGTGGGACTCCTCCATTGGTTTGAAAAGTTAGAATCAGTATTCGAAATGTGCGAGTGCCCTGAGGCTCGCAAGGTCAAGTTTGCTACTGGCACCTTGGAAGGAATCGCGCTAACCTGGTGGAACGCGCAGGTGCAAATTCTGGGGTTGGCAGCTGCTAACGCCACCCCATGGAACGATTTCAAGGAACTCATCAAGCGTGAGTATTGTACGCGTGAAGATATTCACAAGCTGGAAGACGAGTTGTATAATCTGAAAATGGTTGGATCAGAGATCGAAGCGTATACTAAACGGTCGAATGAGCTGGCCGTTCTGTGTCCTACTATGGTGGACCCTCCATACAAGCGCATTGAGATGTATGTCAAGGGGCTGGCACCAGAAATCCAGAGCCATGTTACTTCGGCTAATCTCGACAACATCCAGGAAATCCAGCGTCTCGCTCATCGCATCACCGATCAGGCAGTGGATCAGAATAAACTGCCTAAGCGTGTCAACGCTACTACTACAGTCACTCCTTCAGCTACTCCTGCTACTACTAGCGAAAGCAAAAGAAAATGGGATGGAGATTCCAGCAGGGGTTCAGCGACTGTTCAGCCACAAGCTCAGCAGCAGAAGACTGACCACTACCAGAGCCCCAGTCAGCAATCCTCTGGTGGTCATAGACAGAGGAGATATCAGGGAAGTCAGCCTAAGTGTTACAATTGCCACAGACATCACAATGGCCCGTGTAACAAGGGTCGTTGTCAAAGGTGTCTTAAGATGGGCCACGAGGCCAAAGACTGTAGGAGTCCACGGCCTGCGAATCAGAATCAGCAGCCTCAGCAACCCGCTCCACAGAACCAGCAGCAGCAGCAGCAGCCACAGCGTGGAAACCGGGGATGTTTCCAGTGTGGGGCTGAAGGTCACTTCAAACGCGATTGTCCTCAGCTGAACCAGAATCGCAACAACAATAACCAGGGCAACGGGAACAACAATGGGGGAAACAACAACAACGGCAATGAAGCTCGTGGTCGCGCTTTCGTACTAGGTCGAGGTGACGCAGTGAACGATCCCAATGTGGTTATGGGTAAGTTTCTCCTCGACAATATTTACGTTACTGTTTTATTTGATTCGGGTGCGGATACAAGCTATATGTCTGTGAAAATGTGCCTGATAAAACGTGCACCAACACTTTTACCCACCAAACATGTAGTAGAGTTAGCTAACGGTAAAAGTCTAGAAGCCACGCACGTAGTTCAGGGTTGTAATCTTATCCTAGCTGGCCAAGCCTTCTCTATTGATCTCGTTCCCATAGTTTTGGGTAGTTTCGACGTTGTGATTGGGATGGATTGGTTATCCCAACACCAGGCAGAAATTTTATGCAGTGAGAAGATTATTCGCATTCCTCGTTCTGGTCAGGAACCTCTCGAAGTGCAAGGTGACAAGAGTGGTGCTGTGGTTGGCATCATCTCTTTCTTGAAGGCTCAGAAATGCTTACATAAGGGTCACACTGCCATTCTGGCACTCGTTACAGATGCATCGACGAAGGAAAAGAAATTGGAAGATATTCCAATTGTACGTGACTTTCCTCAGGTGTTTCCTGAAGACTTACCTGGCTTACCGCCTCATCGTCAGGTCGAATTTCAGATCGAGCTCGCTCCAGGAGCAGCACCCATAGCTCGCGCACCATATCGTCTAGCTCCATCAGAAATGGAGGAACTGTCAAAGCAGCTACAAGAGCTCTTGGAAAAGGGCTTCATTCGTCCAAGCTCTTCGCCTTGGGGAGCTCCAGTACTTTTCGTGAAAAAGAAAGACGGTACGTTCAGGATGTGCATCGACTACCGTGAACTCAACAAGGTGACGGTGAAGAACCGTTATCCTCTTCCGCGCATCGACGACTTATTCGACCAGTTGCAAGGGTCGTGCTACTATTCGAAGATAGATTTGAGGTCGGGGTATCATCAGCTGAGAGTCCGGGATGAGGACGTCTCCAAGACAGCCTTCAGAACTCGTTATGGTCACTACGAGTTTCTTGTCATGCCGTTCGGGTTAACGAACGCGCCTGCGGTATTTATGGACCTTATGAACAGGGTGTGCAAACCCTATCTCGACAAGTTCGTCATTGTTTTAATCGACGACATTCTGATTTACTCCAAGAGTCAGGAGGAACACGAGCAGCATCTTCGCCTTATATTGGAACTCCTTCGGAAGGAACAGCTGTACGCCAAGCTTTCTAAATGCGACTTCTGGCTTCGTGAAGTCCACTTCTTAGGCCATGTGGTGAACAAGGATGGGATCCATGTCGATCCATCCAAGGTAGATTCGATCGGAAACTGGCCTGCACCGCGTACACCAACAGAAATACGCCAATTCTTGGGTTTGGCGGGTTACTACAGACGGTTTATCAAGGATTTCTCAAAGATTGCTCAGCCGCTTACGCTACTGACACAGAAGGGTGTCACCTATCGCTGGGGAGAGCCCCAGGAGACTGCTTTTCAGCACCTAAAGGATAGACTTTGCAGTGCACCTATCCTCTCATTGCCAGAGGGCACAGATGACTTCGTGGTATATTGTGATGCATCCATTCGGGGACTTGGATGTGTGTTAATGCAGCGAGACAAGGTTATCGCTTACGCCTCTCGTCAACTAAAGGTTCATGAACGGAACTACACGACGCACGATTTAGAGCTGGGAGCTGTTGTTTTCGCGCTTAAGATATGGCGACACTACCTGTACGGTACCAGGTGCACGATTTACACCGATCACAGGAGTCTCGAGCATATCCTTAAGCAAAAGGATTTGAATATGCGTCAACGACGATGGGTTGAGTTACTGAACGATTACGAATGCGCTATCAAGTATCATCCAGGCAAAGCCAACGTTGTGGCCGATGCCCTCAGTCGGAAAGACACTCTACCTCGGCGCGTGCGAGCGCTACAGCTTACGATCCAGTCTAGCCTTCCTACACAGATACGAAATGCTCAGGTAGAAGCATTGAAATCAGAAAACGTCAAGGCTGAAGCCTTGCGCGGCTCACGACAACAAATGGAACAAAAGGAAGACGGCGCCTACTATGTAACGGGCCGGATTTGGGTCCCACTTTATGGCGGTCTACGCGAACTTGTGATGGACGAAGCACACAAGTCCCGCTATTCGGTACATCCAGGGTCGGATAAAATGTACCACGACATCAGTACTACTTATTGGTGGCCTAGTATGAAGGCCCACATTGCTACGTACGTTGGAAAATGCTTGACCTGTGCGAGGGTCAAGGTTGAATATCAGAAACCAGCTGGCCTACTTCAACAGCCTAAGATACCTCAATGGAAATGGGAAGAAATTTCCATGGATTTCGTTACAGGCCTACCCAGATCCCAGCGGGGAAATGATACCATATGGGTGATCGTGGATCGACTCACCAAGTCTGCACACTTCCTACCTATAAAGGAAACGGATAAGTTCTCCACTCTCGCAGACGTCTATCTTAAAGAAGTTGTTTCGAGGCACGGGGTGCCCACATCTATCATTTCGGATCGCGATGCACGATTCACGTCAGAGCTATGGCAAGCGATGCATAAATCATTCGGTTCACGGTTAGACATGAGCACAGCATATCATCCTCAGACGGACGGGCAGTCTGAGCGAACGATCCAAACACTTGAAGACATGCTTAGGGCATGCGTCATCGATTTCGGCAACGGCTGGGAAAAGCACCTCCCATTGGTGGAGTTCTCATACAATAATAGTTATCACACCAGCATACAAGCCGCTCCATTCGAGGCATTGTACGGGCGTAAATGCCGGTCACCCCTCTGCTGGGCAGAGGTGGGGGATAGTCAGATTACGGGTCCAGAGATTGTAGTGGACGCCACAGAAAAGATAACACAGATACGACAACGCATGGCGGCAGCACGCGACCGTCAGAAAGCCTACGCGGACAAGCGTAGAAAGCCTTTGGAATTTCAGGTCGGGGACCGGGTATTATTGAAAGTCTCACCCTGGAAGGGTGTGGTACGTTTTGGCAAACGGGGCAAACTGAATCCACGGTACGTCGGACCATTCGAAATCATAGAAAAGATTGGCAAAGTAGCATACAAGTTGAACCTACCAGCTGAACTCGGGGCAGTTCACAATGTCTTTCATGTATCGAACTTAAAGAAGTGCCTATCAGATGAAAACCTCATCATTCCTTTTAAGGAACTCACTATCGACGAGCGGTTGCAGTTCGTCGAGGAACCAGTAGAAATCACGGACCGGGATGTGAAGGTCCTCAAACACAAGAGAATCCCTCTTGTCCGAGTTCGTTGGAACTCCAAACGTGGCCCAGAGTACACCTGGGAACGCGAAGACAGGATGACAGAAAAGTACCCCCAGTTATTCGAAACCTATGCTACCACTACTGAGGCTGAAGCTACTACTTCGGAATTTCAGGACGAAATTCCAGATCAACGGGGGGAGGATGTGACACCCCAGGAAAACCAGTGAACAATACAGCTTACCTAGCTTCCTCAGTGAGTGCATACCAAATTTCGGGACGAAATTTCCAATTTAGTTGGGGATAATGTGACAACTCGAACTTTAGACTTGCTTTGATGTAACGTTACGTGCTTACGAGAACTAAATTATATGATCTAATGAATGTTATGATGTTATGTGCCATATGTGTATGCATGCTATATGAACGATTATGTGTTCGCGAACCCAAACCGCACAATTTGAACCGATCCGCACAACACTACATTCGGGTGCACAAGCCCTTTGGGCCACACTTTGTACGCGGACCATTAGACAACCGAGTGGGCTCGGCCCACTCCCCACTCGCAAACACTAAACCCTTTGGTAAGGGTTTGATTCTCACACACACAAACCCTAGAAGCTCTTGCTCTCTCTCGTTTGCTTGGAACCCGACGACACACACACCCTTACAACCGAAGATCATTCTCATCCGGATCATCCTTGTTCTTTCTCCAATTCGGTTAGTATGATTAAGTGATGTTTTTGTTGTTGTTGTTTGTTGAGGTGTTATAGCTAGTCGACTTATATGTGTTTTGCAATAATAATCGGATTGTTGATATATGAAACTGAATGTTTGTTAATCGGTTAACAGGTACGGTTATGATAATATTAATCCATTGTTATGTTCGGCTGTGATATGTTTCGGATTGCTGTAATCGGATATGATTGTTGTTGATGTTCATAAATCGGCTCATATGTTTGGTTAGGGTTCATGTATGATGTTCTTCGGTTTGATTTAGGATAACCATATGATTAAGTGGTACGAATATTGTCATTGTTCATGATGTTGTGAATTAGGGTTCATACGGATTTAGTGTTAAAAATCCTGTTTAATCGATGGTTTGCTAGTTGAATAATAGGAATTGTGTTAATTGATTGAATGATAATTCTGGTAACAATTGAATGTTGTAACCGATCTGCTTGAAATCAGGAAAACTGTTACACTTGGTTGCGACACAGATTGCGAGTCGAGACCCCATGATTCCGACTCGAGACCGCAACAGCATGAACCGTAACCACGGTTGCGAGTCCCGTTGTGACTCGTAACCAGACCATGATGAACCGAGATCACCATTGCGACTCGTAACCAGCTGTTGTGACTCGTAATCTCCGGTTGCGACTCGAGATCGCCGGTTGCGACTCGAGACGAGTTAATGCACGTACACTGTTTGGGCCTTCACTGTCACGGGCCCAATCAATTGGGCCCAACAATTGGATTTGTGGACTGTTTGCTATTGGACCAGTATGCGTTTACTATTTGGGCCGGGTTATGTTGGGCCAAGATTAACACGCACAAGTGTGCTCTTGACTGCTAGTTGGACTGCTTATCTGTTTGGGCCGATTACTTGGACTCGTTATATGAGTTGAATTGCTGATACGTGTACATGTTTGCCATGAATATACGTGCTATATACGAACCTGACTTGTATAATAACCATGATAGGACGTGGTTGACCATTTACTAGCTTAACTGTACTTTTTGTGTATCTGCCGAGCAAACCAAGGTGAGTTCACACAGCCAAGGCATGGGATTCCCGGGTTGGGAATTGGGTTGGATATGTTGAATATGGAATGATTACTCGTACTTACGCATTCTCTAGACTATAGACCATCGTCCTCAGGTTAGTCAGGACACGTTACGTAAAGCCTACGTAACCCAGATTATTTTCCATTTGTCTCCCGGGTCGGGAGGACACGTTACGTAAAGCCCACGTAACCCAATACCATCCACTGGCTTCCAGGTCGGAAGGCCACGCTGCGTAAAGCCTACGTAGCCCCCACGCGTACCATGTCCTCGGGGAAGGTCACGTCACGTAAAGCCTACGTGACCCTGTACGTTTTCCTGTTCTCGGTAAAGAAGAACACATGGTCGGAAGTTAGTCTAGTAAGTACCGTTAATGAGAAGCCCTCATTAGCCAGGATAAACATGGGAAGCCCCCACCAGTATTATGGACACAAGGTTTGGGAAGCCCCCACCTTTAGTACACACTAGTATGGGAAGCCCCCACTAGTTATACGTATACACTATGTTAAGAACTTACTTTCTGTGAACTCGCTCAACTAGTTTGTTGATTATTTGCTGCATGCCTTGCAGGACCTTAGGTACATTATGGAGCTTGCACAGGGAGGAGCAGGTCGTTGTGGGATACGGATCATGAACTTTATCTGAACCTATAACTATCTTGAGATTACATACTATGCTTCCGCTATTTAAACGATGTTTGGTTTTGGAACATCAATCATGTTATGATGATTTACATTGATTACTTTTATTATTAAATGCTATGTTTGATATGATTGATGGCTTGATCCTGGACAGTCACGCTCCCAAGCGGTGGTACTCCGCGGGTGGATTTTGGGGGTGTGACAGATTGGTATCAGAGCCATTGGTTATAGAGAACTTAGTTTTAATATGGGAAAACGTTTTTATTAAAACCGGACTATAACCAGAACAGTGCTCTCAACGAACCACAACGACGCTTCACTCCACGTGCAAGACTCGACATCCTAGGTAATAAGGTTTATGTTTATTGCCTGTTTGCTAGAACTGCTTAGAACTTTGCTCGCATTACGTTTAGATACACATGATACTATAGCATGAGAATCCCTACGTGCTTACACTTTTCTGTCATCGCCCTATTCGCGAATCATTCTTACCTATGCTACTTGTTACAATGAAGATCATGTCTGGACGAATCAACATGACACAAGCCCAGCTAGAGGCTCTCGTTCAAGCTCAAGTTGCTGCGGCAGTTGCAGCAGCTCAAGCAGGTCAACACGCGCAGCAGCCTGTCTGCACTTTCAAGAACTTCATGGACTGTCGTCCAAATTCTTTCAGCGGCACCGAGGGGCAGTGGGACTCCTCCATTGGTTTGAAAAGTTAGAATCAGTATTCGAAATGTGCGAGTGCCCTGAGGCTCGCAAGGTCAAGTTTGCTACTGGCACCTTGGAAGGAATCGCGCTAACCTGGTGGAACGCGCAGGTGCAAATTCTGGGGTTGGCAGCTGCTAACGCCACCCCATGGAACGATTTCAAGGAACTCATCAAGCGTGAGTATTGTACGCGTGAAGATATTCACAAGCTGGAAGACGAGTTGTATAATCTGAAAATGGTTGGATCAGAGATCGAAGCGTATACTAAACGGTCGAATGAGCTGGCCGTTCTGTGTCCTACTATGGTGGACCCTCCATACAAGCGCATTGAGATGTATGTCAAGGGGCTGGCACCAGAAATCCAGAGCCATGTTACTTCGGCTAATCTCGACAACATCCAGGAAATCCAGCGTCTCGCTCATCGCATCACCGATCAGGCAGTGGATCAGAATAAACTGCCTAAGCGTGTCAACGCTACTACTACAGTCACTCCTTCAGCTACTCCTGCTACTACTAGCGAAAGCAAAAGAAAATGGGATGGAGATTCCAGCAGGGGTTCAGCGACTGTTCAGCCACAAGCTCAGCAGCAGAAGACTGACCACTACCAGAGCCCCAGTCAGCAATCCTCTGGTGGTCATAGACAGAGGAGATATCAGGGAAGTCAGCCTAAGTGTTACAATTGCCACAGACATCACAATGGCCCGTGTAACAAGGGTCGTTGTCAAAGGTGTCTTAAGATGGGCCACGAGGCCAAAGACTGTAGGAGTCCACGGCCTGCGAATCAGAATCAGCAGCCTCAGCAACCCGCTCCACAGAACCAGCAGCAGCAGCAGCAGCCACAGCGTGGAAACCGGGGATGTTTCCAGTGTGGGGCTGAAGGTCACTTCAAACGCGATTGTCCTCAGCTGAACCAGAATCGCAACAACAATAACCAGGGCAACGGGAACAACAATGGGGGAAACAACAACAACGGCAATGAAGCTCGTGGTCGCGCTTTCTACTAGGTCGAGGTGACGCAGTGAACGATCCCAATGTGGTTATGGGTAAGTTTCTCCTCGACAATATTTACGTTACTGTTTTATTTGATTCGGGTGCGGATACAAGCTATATGTCTGTGAAAATGTGCCAACTGATAAAACGTGCACCAACACTTTTACCCACCAAACATGTAGTAGAGTTAGCTAACGGTAAAAGTCTAGAAGCCACGCACGTAGTTCAGGGTTGTAATCTTATCCTAGCTGGCCAAGCCTTCTCTATTGATCTCGTTCCCATAGTTTTGGGTAGTTTCGACGTTGTGATTGGGATGGATTGGTTATCCCAACACCAGGCAGAAATTTTATGCAGTGAGAAGATTATTCGCATTCCTCGTTCTGGTCAGGAACCTCTCGAAGTGCAAGGTGACAAGAGTGGTGCTGTGGTTGGCATCATCTCTTTCTTGAAGGCTCAGAAATGCTTACGTAAGGGTCACACTGCCATTCTGGCACTCGTTACAGATGCATCGACGAAGGAAAAGAAATTGGAAGATATTCCAATTGTACGTGACTTTCCTCAGGTGTTTCCTGAAGACTTACCTGGCTTACCGCCTCATCGTCAGGTCGAATTTCAGATCGAGCTCGCTCCAGGAGCAGCACCCATAGCTCGCGCACCATATCGTCTAGCTCCATCAGAAATGGAGGAACTGTCAAAGCAGCTACAAGAGCTCTTGGAAAAGGGCTTCATTCGTCCAAGCTCTTCGCCTTGGGGAGCTCCAGTACTTTTCGTGAAAAAGAAAGACGGTACGTTCAGGATGTGCATCGACTACCGTGAACTCAACAAGGTGACGGTGAAGAACCGTTATCCTCTTCCGCGCATCGACGACTTATTCGACCAGTTGCAAGGGTCGTGCTACTATTCGAAGATAGATTTGAGGTCGGGGTATCATCAGCTGAGAGTCCGGGATGAGGACGTCTCCAAGACAGCCTTCAGAACTCGTTATGGTCACTACGAGTTTCTTGTCATGCCGTTCGGGTTAACGAACGCGCCTGCGGTATTTATGGACCTTATGAACGGGGTGTGCAAACCCTATCTCGACAAGTTCGTCATTGTTTTCATCGACGACATTCTGATTTACTCCAAGAGTCAGGAGGAACACGAGCAGCATCTTCGCCTTATATTGGAACTCCTTCGGAAGGAACAGCTGTACGCCAAGCTTTCTAAATGCGACTTCTGGCTTCGTGAAGTCCACTTCTTAGGCCATGTGGTGAACAAGGATGGGATCCATGTCGATCCATCCAAGGTAGATTCGATCGGAAACTGGCCTGCACCGCGTACACCAACAGAAATACGCCAATTCTTGGGTTTGGCGGGTTACTACAGACGGTTTATCAAGGATTTCTCAAAGATTGCTCAGCCGCTTACGCTACTGACACAGAAGGGTGTCACCTATCGCTGGGGAGAGCCCCAGGAGACTGCTTTTCAGCACCTAAAGGATAGACTTTGCAGTGCACCTATCCTCTCATTGCCAGAGGGCACAGATGACTTCGTGGTATATTGTGATGCATCCATTCGGGGACTTGGATGTGTGTTAATGCAGCGAGACAAGGTTATCGCTTACGCCTCTCGTCAACTAAAGGTTCATGAACGGAACTACACGACGCACGATTTAGAGCTGGGAGCTGTTGTTTTCGCGCTTAAGATATGGCGACACTACCTGTACGGTACCAGGTGCACGATTTACACCGATCACAGGAGTCTCGAGCATATCCTTAAGCAAAAGGATTTGAATATGCGTCAACGACGATGGGTTGAGTTACTGAACGATTACGAATGCGCTATCAAGTATCATCCAGGCAAAGCCAACGTTGTGGCCGATGCCCTCAGTCGGAAAGACACTCTACCTCGGCGCGTGCGAGCGCTACAGCTTACGATCCAGTCTAGCCTTCCTACACAGATACGAAATGCTCAGGTAGAAGCATTGAAATCAGAAAACGTCAAGGCTGAAGCCTTGCGCGGCTCACGACAACAAATGGAACAAAAGGAAGACGGCGCCTACTATGTAACGGGCCGGATTTGGGTCCCACTTTATGGCGGTCTACGCGAACTTGTGATGGACGAAGCACACAAGTCCCGCTATTCGGTACATCCAGGGTCGGATAAAATGTACCACGACATCAGTACTACTTATTGGTGGCCTAGTATGAAGGCCCACATTGCTACGTACGTTGGAAAATGCTTGACCTGTGCGAGGGTCAAGGTTGAATATCAGAAACCAGCTGGCCTACTTCAACAGCCTAAGATACCTCAATGGAAATGGGAAGAAATTTCCATGGATTTCGTTACAGGCCTACCCAGATCCCAGCGGGGAAATGATACCATATGGGTGATCGTGGATCGACTCACCAAGTCTGCACACTTCCTACCTATAAAGGAAACGGATAAGTTCTCCACTCTCGCAGACGTCTATCTTAAAGAAGTTGTTTCGAGGCACGGGGTGCCCACATCTATCATTTCGGATCGCGATGCACGATTCACGTCAGAGCTATGGCAAGCGATGCATAAATCATTCGGTTCACGGTTAGACATGAGCACAGCATATCATCCTCAGACGGACGGGCAGTCTGAGCGAACGATCCAAACACTTGAAGACATGCTTAGGGCATGCGTCATCGATTTCGGCAACGGCTGGGAAAAGCACCTCCCATTGGTGGAGTTCTCATACAATAATAGTTATCACACCAGCATACAAGCCGCTCCATTCGAGGCATTGTACGGGCGTAAATGCCGGTCACCCCTCTGCTGGGCAGAGGTGGGGGATAGTCAGATTACGGGTCCAGAGATTGTAGTGGACGCCACAGAAAAGATAACACAGATACGACAACGCATGGCGGCAGCACGCGACCGTCAGAAAGCCTACGCGGACAAGCGTAGAAAGCCTTTGGAATTTCAGGTCGGGGACCGGGTATTATTGAAAGTCTCACCCTGGAAGGGTGTGGTACGTTTTGGCAAACGGGGCAAACTGAATCCGCGGTACGTCGGACCATTCGAAATCATAGAAAAGATTGGCAAAGTAGCATACAAGTTGAACCTACCAGCTGAACTCGGGGCAGTTCACAATGTCTTTCATGTATCGAACTTAAAGAAGTGCCTATCATATGAAAACCTCATCATTCCTTTTAAGGAACTCACTATCGACGAGCGGTTGCAGTTCGTCGAGGAACCAGTAGAAATCACGGACCGGGATGTGAAGGTCCTCAAACACAAGAGAATCCCTCTTGTCCGAGTTCGTTGGAACTCCAAACGTGGCCCAGAGTACACCTGGGAACGCGAAGACAGGATGACAGAAAAGTACCCCCAGTTATTCGAAACCTATGCTACCACTACTGAGGCTGAAGCTACTACTTCGGAATTTCGGGACGAAATTCCAGATCAACGGGGGGAGGATGTGACACCCCAGGAAAACCAGTGAACAATACAGCTTACCTAGCTTCCTCAGTGAGTGCATACCAAATTTCGGGACGAAATTTCCAATTTAGTTGGGGATAATGTGACAACTCGAACTTTAGACTTGCTTTGATGTAACGTTACGTGCTTACGAGAACTAAATTATATGATCTAATGAATGTTATGATGTTATGTGCCATATGTGTATGCATGCTATATGAACGATTATGTGTTCGCGAACCCAAACCGCACAATTTGAACCGATCCGCACAACACTACATTCGGGTGCACAAGCCCTTTGGGCCACACTTTGTACGCGGACCATTAGACAACCGAGTGGGCTCGGCCCACTCCCCACTCGCAAACACTAAACCCTTTGGTAAGGGTTTGATTCTCACACACACAAACCCTAGAAGCTCTTGCTCTCTCTCGTTTGCTTGGAACCCGACGACACACACACCCTTACAACCGAAGATCATTCTCATCCGGATCATCCTTGTTCCTTCTCCAATTCGGTTAGTATGATTAAGTGATGTTTTTGTTGTTGTTGTTTGTTGAGGTGTTATAGCTAGTCGACTTATATGTGTTTTGCAATAATAATCGGATTGTTGATATATGAAACTGAATGTTTGTTAATCGGTTAACAGGTACGGTTATGATAATATTAATCCATTGTTATGTTCGGCTGTGATATGTTTCGGATTGCTGTAATCGGATATGATTGTTGTTGATGTTCATAAATCGGCTCATATGTTTGGTTAGGGTTCATGTATGATGTTCTTCAGTTTGATTTAGGATAACCATATGATTAAGTGGTACGAATATTGTCATTGTTCATGATGTTGTGAATTAGGGTTCATACGGATTTAGTGTTAAAAATCCTGTTTAATCGATGGTTTGCTAGTTGAATAATAGGAATTGTGTTAATTGATTGAATGATAATTCTGGTAACAATTGAATGTTGTAACCGATCTGCTTGAAATCAGGAAAACTGTTACACTTGGTTGCGACACAGATTGCGAGTCGAGACCCCATGATTCCGACTCGAGACCGCAACAGCATGAACCGTAACCACGGTTGCGAGTCCCGTTGCGACTCGTAACCAGACCATGATGAACCGAGATCACCATTGCGACTCGTAACCAGCTGTTGCGACTCGTAATCTCCGGTTGCGACTCGAGATCGCCGGTTGCGACTCGAGACGAGTTAATGCACGTACACTGTTTGGGCCTTCACTGTCACGGGCCCAATCAATTGGGCCCAACGATTGGATTTGTGGACTGTTTGCTATTGGACCAGTATGCGTTTACTATTTGGGCCGGGTTATGTTGGGCCAAGATTAACACGCACAAGTGTGCTCTTGACTGCTAGTTGGACTGCTTATCTGTTTGGGCCGATTACTTGGACTCGTTATATGATTTGAATTGCTAATACGTGTACATGTTTGCCATGAATATACGTGCTATATACGAACCTGACTTGTATAATAACCATGATAGGACGTGGTTGACCATTTACTAGCTTAACTGTACTTTTTGTGTATCTGCCGAGCAAACCAAGGTGAGTTCACACAGCCAAGGCATGGGATTCCCGGGTTGGGAATTGGGTTGGATATGTTGAATATGGAATGATTACTCGTACTTACGCATTCTTTAGACTATAGACCATCGTCCTCAGGTTAGTCAGGACACGTTACGTAAAGCCTACGTAACCCAGATTATTTGCCATTTGTCTCCCGGGTCGGGAGGACACGTTACGTAAAGCCTACGTAACCCAATACCATCCACTGGCTTCCAGGTCGGAAGGCCACGCTGCGTAAAGCCTACGTAGCCCCCACGCGTACCATGTCCTCGGGGAAGGACACGTCACGTAAAGCCTACGTGACCCTGTACGTTTTCCTGTTCTCGGTAAAGAAGAACACATGGTCGGAAGTTAGTCTAGTAAGTACCGTTAATGAGAAGCCCTCATTAGCCAGGATAAACATGGGAAGCCCCCACCAGTATTATGGACACAAGGTTTGGGAAGCCCCCACCTTTAGTACACACTAGTATGGGAAGCCCCCACTAGTTATACGTATACACTATGTTAAGAACTTACTTTCTGTGAACTCGCTCAACTAGTTTGTTGATTATTTGCTGCATGCCTTGCAGGACCTTAGGTACATTATGGAGCTTGCACAGGGAGGAGCAGGTCGTTGTGGGATACGGATCATGAACTTTATCTGAACCTATAACTATCTTGAGATTACATACTATGCTTCCGCTATTTAAACGATGTTTGGTTTTGGAACATCAATCATGTTATGATGATTTACATTGATTACTTTTATTATTAAATGCTATGTTTGATATGATTGATGGCTTGATCCTGGACAGTCACGCTCCCAAGCGGTGGTACTCCGCGGGTGGATTTTGGGGGTCTGACAACATCCCGATTTCAGAAATCTTGGGGTTAATGTCCGCATCCAACAAGACATTGTGTGAAGTTAGATTTCCATGGATTATATTGTGATGGGTGTGGAGGATCTGTAGACCTCTAGCCACTCCTTTTGCTATTCACATTCTTGTTGCCCAATCTATCTGTGGTTGGGATCCTCCAGTTGCATTAAAGTACGTATAATCAAGTTCTTGAATACGAAAGAACCAATATTTTAGAAGATTATCAAACATATAACGATGGTATACAGTTACTGGTTTTATGTAATCTTGTTCTTGTTGTATACAAGAAAAACACATTTATTAAGCTCAGTAATCCTGGAATAAAACCAAAGATGCTTATAAAGATACTCTAAATCCGTATTTGGATTAAATTTACTTCCTTTGAAGTCAAATCAATATCTTTACTCCTTTACAAAAGAAATATCATATTTGCTTACCATGGAGAAAAGCAGCAAGGCTTCCTTTAGGCATGTAATCATCGACGAGAAGTGTCTCTTCCGAGCGCAAAGAATAAGCCCTCATTCTCAAAAGATTTTGATGGCTAATTTTCCTAAGCAAATTCAATCCAACTTCGACTTCTCTCTGATTTATCCTAAGATCTCTCAATCTAACTAGCGTAAGGCAGTCACCGTTTTCCAATCTTTCTAATTTATAATAAGTCTGACCATAAGTGTTTATCCCTATTACCTCAGCTGATCCACGGAAAAGATCCTTGAGTGTGAAACTCATTGTACCATCACAATGTAGAGGCTCGGATCTGTTAATAACAATCAAAACAAAGAGGAACCAACCGCCATGGCTGCAAACATCGCGTGGCGGAGCTAGTTCCGGCAATGGTTTCAAGCACCACCACCACCGCCACCTCCTCCCTTTTCTCACCACCGCCACCTCCTCCCCCTTCTCACCACCGCCACCATCAACACCCACCCATCATCATCATCGCCTCTGAAAAGCATAACTCCGTACTATTACCAACAGAACCATCCCCACCACCAATCTTAATCCCATTCTCTTTAAAACCACCCCCAACATCCACCCTTGACCTAATTTCACTAGAAAACCTAATCCAAACCCTAATTCCTCTGCACCTAAGCACCTACACTACCATTCCGCCACCACCTGACCACCACCGCTGCTAGATTCTTTCTGGGTTGCAGGAAAGACGGCTCCGCCGTCTATCATCGCCGCCGTGGCGGAGAGGGGTCAGCTCCCCCTTCTCCCACCGCTCTCTCTCTCCTCGTACTCTCTCTCTCTTCGTCAATATCTTTCTCTCTACTCGTCTCTCTCTTCTTCGATCTCCCAACCGACACCACCCACCACAGTTGGATGGTGGTTGTTGGGGTTTTGAGAGGATCGTGGTGTTGGTGGTAGTCCAGAGGTGGCGGTAGTTGGATGGTGGTGTTGGGGTTTCAGTGGGATGGTGGTGTTGGCGGCAGTGGGATTGTGGTGGTGGGGATGATGCAGTGGTGGGGGTGGTGGTGGTGTGGTGGTGGTAATTCAGAGAGAAAGAGAGTAGAGTGAGAATAGGGTGGTGTGGTGTGGTGTCTGTATGTGTGTGTATTTTAGGGTATTATATATATAATTAGTTATAATAATTCCAAAATGACTAAAATGCCCTTGAGGATAAAGACAAAATAGAAGGTTTTAAGTTGAGGAATCTGGCCAAATTTGAAATTTGGACCAAAATGGCAAAAAAAAAACGAAACCACAGGGACCAAAACTCATTACTCACTGATATAATATCATATATAGGGCTAATTGGGATTTCAAATCAGATTACTTACTGAGTTCATGCATAAGTTTCGTATTATATTATTAAATGACGATTATGCCCTTTTTACACATAAAATGGATTTTAAATAAGATTAACATGCAAGAACTTTTTGTTACTGATATAATATGATAAATAAATTATTTTGACCATTTGAAGCTGGTCATAACCTTAGAATTTCCTAAACATCGAAATAATCGTCATTTACCGATTTTTACGACATTAAGGTGCATAGTGCGGTTCTAAACCATACTTAGCACCCAAAACTTTTTATCTACTGATTTTATAAACCATTTCTAATATTTTTACAGTAAGTATAGGTCATGAACTCAGAATCCCAAATAAGTCCTTATAACTATGTGTGAAATGACCAAAATGCCCCTATGGTGCATAGTTTGGTCATAAATGGTAAACCACACATATATATGATATCCTACTATTAATATAACATAAATTAAGTATTTTTACAAAAGGTTTATGACCAGAACCTCAGTTTGCATGTCAACCCCTTTCATAAATCATAAAATGACCAAAATCCCCTTCTGAGGCTTAATTCGGTTTTAAAATCTTTTTGGGCATATTTGTTGATATCCTACTGATATCATAACATATTTTAAGCATGATAACTTATGGAACTTGTATATGACTCATCTGGTTACCCGTTTATGCTTATACGCGTCCGGTACGGTTTATGTAACTATTTTGCATAAATTAGCCGAAACAGGTATAACCATATCAATTTAACTTCAAATTCCAGAATGTATTTAGGTTACCCATAATATACAAGTCTCCATACTTGTTGGGTATAAATTACATTCCAATCCGGTCATCGCTTAATCTAGCGTTTCATACCGTAGATCCTTCTTTAAACTAACCGGTCTAAGTTTACAACTTAAATAAGACCCGTTTGTAATCTAATATGTTTATAAAACCTTCGTTCCAGATTAGGAGCCCCGGTAAAAGCTACTTGCACTAGTTTGATTAGATTATACGGCTGAGTAGATAAATCTCGCATTTTAAAGCTCAGGTAAATACGTTTAACTTATTTTCCCTTATACGGGCTTGGGATACGGTAATATATTACCGCTTGGTCGGGTATGGAATCATTTAATCGGATTGTGATTAATAAATTACATAACCCGTTTTAATTTGTTTTGTTTGATAACATAAACATTTGGGGGTTAATATGACTGTGTCCTGGATATCCTCGGCTCATTTCATTTGTAAATGGCCACGACTTAAGCACGAGGTGTAGGCATACACCTGACAGTTGCGTATGTAAAAAGATATACCCACTTGCTGGGGATAACTCCTTGTGGGTTTATATTAGTGGTGTGACTATTAATCATGTCTCGGCTTCTATCCCGGGCCCTGAACGTACGACAAACATATAAAACTGCATACAAGATTATTTTATATAATTATCCCAAGTTATAAAAGAATATTTATGCCTCGTGCATCTAAATAAATGTTTCATAAATGTTTTTCAAAAGAGTCGATTAATTGTATTTACCAGTGTAAACTGACGTATTTTTCAAAAGGCTAAGTGACAGGTACTACACGTACTAGGCTGGGAGCTTTTGGGCGTCAAATAGAGAATCTTGCAAGTTCGTTGTCACACCCCAACCGATGGCGGAAACATCGGAGTGCGAGCACTAAGCGTTCAGATTGCTCATGAGATTCCATAACACTAAAAGTTTCGATAGATATTAATCAAGATTTCATAACAAATTGTCTAAATGCATCAAACACACAAAATATCAAGTACAATCATCCAAAATAGTTTCAAAGTTTCTAAATTTAACTAAGATGTGTTTCTAGGCAGCATCCTAGCATTTTCTTGATTCGCAACACCCTATCAGCCTGCAACATGTATTAAAATAGAGTCAGTACAAAAATGTATCGGCAAGTATACAAGTTTGAGTATATAGAGTAATAGATTAAAACAACTCATATCCACAATGTAAGTAATAAAATAGTTTCAACCGTGCTAGTGTCGTAGTCCAACCAGTGATAGCCCAAGTATCCCGATGCTTTAGTGTTTACCCAAGACTCGTGGTAAACTAGAATCCTCCTAACAATACCCCCGAGAATAATGGGGAGGTGCATCTCCTATAGCGCTACTATTGTTAAGGCGGAACTACACACTCTGGATTAAACGTCACATAGCACCAAGAATCAAGAATCACAAGTTTCACGTACACATAGGATAGAGTTTAGATTCAAAAGTATCAAGTTTTGAAGTTTATAGAATCCATGTTACATCCCAAAGTTTAAAATAAAAAGGGATCGAGTATACTCACAGTGATTGCTTAACAGTTAAGACTGTTATTGGATCAAAGGGAGCTCTTTTAGAATTAGCCTGATTAGATTACAATAGATAAGAGTCGGGCAGAATAATGAAATTGCACAAAGTGTCGGATCAGTCACTCGATCGGATGGTTGTCCCATCGGATGGCCATCCGATCGGATTGCCAGTCGATTGAGGTGACAATGTGTGAGGGAACGGATGCCTACCCGATCGGATGGCTATCCGATCGGATTGCCACTCGACTTAAGTGTAATTGTTGCTAAGTGTCTTGGTTGCTTTGATCGGATGGTTGTTCGATCGGATGGCTATCCGATCGGATTGCCATTCGATCAAGGTTCCAAAGTTTCAAGTTTCAAGACTATGAGACAAGTGTCACCTGATCGAGTGGTTGTTCGATCGGATGGCTATCCGATCGGATTGCCGCTCGATCGAGGGGTCCTTGTTCCGTCTATAATTTTGTAAAGTTTCTAAGTTTCTAGATTAATGATGACGGCACGGTACGTACTGAGACAATGGTAAACTCATCAACATACAGCTGTTCTAATCGGGTGGGAATCACCCCTGTCTGTTCAGTCGCCTGTTCATAACGGGTTTATGTCGGAATCCGTACTATGGTCATCTTCTCTAGCAACAATCAGTTTCCAAACCAACTCTAGACTATCCATCAAGTCTACAGTCCGTTTAGACCCGGATTCCACCGTTTAAAGTGAGAGATTGAAGAAAAGATGAAGATAACTTAAGTTTTGTTATGAAAAATCCTAGATCTAGCTTAGATTTGGTGAAAAACACATGGAATTCCTCAGATCTGAGCTAGATTCTACCAGGAATGACATCATATAGTAGTTTGTACAAACCACCATGATGACATCATCCTCAAGAACTCAGATCTAAGAGATTTCACGGTGAAAGTGTGATTTCAAAGGAGAATCACGTAGAGAATGAAGTGTAGATCAAGAAAGTACACGAATCAAGTGTAAAACATACCGGAATGGCCGAGAAATCGAAGAAATGTGGTGTGCGTGCATCTGAGTCGAGTGAGGCTGTCACGTCAGTGAAGGAGTGATGTGACAGGCCTATTTATAGTGTGGGAGAAGGACTAGGGCGATGTGCAGCGGATTGGATGGCGGGTCGATCGAGTGGCCATCCGATCGGTTGGTCATCCGATTGGATGGATATCCGATCGGATGGTCATCCGATCGGATTGCCACTTGGTAAATCCTATCCTTTTCGCGTCCCCGTCTTTGATTCGTTTTGCGTGTTAGATTAAGCGTTGCGTTGCGTATTAGTTGGTAAAAGCATCACATAACTAGATTACATCATAAACACCAAAAGTTCCCAAGTTTAATAGATTCCGCCAGTGACAAGACTCCAGTCTCTCATTCAACCAAGAATCAAGTTTCACGAGTCTCAAGAGTCAAGCACCAAGTAAGTATCAAGAATTAAGAGTAAAGAATCAAGTCTCATAGAATCATAGTTTCCAAGTATCAAGTATCAAGAATCTAGAGTTAAGCATCAAGAATCATAGTTTAAGTATCAAGAATCAAGATTCTAGCATCATATAAACTCACAAGTTTCACAAGTATCAAAAGTATCAATATTACATAGATTAAGGACTAAAGCTTGATAATAGGCAAAGTCCAGGGACTAAACTTGCTAAAAGCCTAAAGCTTAGGGTCGCAGGGCGTTACATTCGTAATGCCTTAAGTCTGTTGAACATGTCTTGTATTATATTTAGATCCGCCTGTGGATCCTTTCTTTACAACCGTCTGTATATTCTTTTATTCGTACTTTACACTTTCGGTTTGTAATAGTAATTTCTGCCAAGACTTCCGTTGTGCTAAAAACTGTGTATATTTGACTATGATGATATCAACTACGTCACGATACTCCCCACTGGGCCCACCGGTTTGTTGTAAAATATCGGGGTGTGACATTATATTTATTTGACCACCTTTAGCACATCAACTACAAGTTCCACTTGACGATTTACAAATCAACGAGTCCTTATACTTTTTCGAAAATTCGGTCGAAACCATGGACCAAGGAACCAAGCAGCTTAGGCGTAGTTGAATTCCCATTAGTCAAGATTCAATGGGAAGGAAAACGTGGCGCTGAATTTACTTGGGAACTCGATAGTGATATGAAGACCAGGTACCCGCATCTATTCGCCGAGTCTTCCTCTTAAATAAATTTCGAGACGAAATTTCCTAAAGTAGGGAAGACTGTAACGCTTCGCATTTCTGTACTATCCTGAGTTAGAAAGTGTATCCGTATCTCTATTATCAGAAACTTGTAATCATATCGTACTCATAACTCATTTCCACTCTTGTAATCCGAGGCTTTGATCATAATGGAAGTCACTTTTATACTCATACATGTTACATGCTTGGGTTTTACGCTACAATCTCGAATACATGTTTATACGCAAAAACCGACATTTGAAATACTTGAATTTGTCAATTATACGTGAATTACACTCATACACAAATTTGATACACTTGGAATACCTAAAACCGGGCTTAAATGTGAGAAAACGACACCATATAACCCAAAATCCACATCCGTGGGCCGAAGGCACACGAAAGTGCACAAGGAAGCCTTCGTGGCACTTCAAGCTACACGAAGGTGGCAGTTCAAGACCACACGAAGGAGGCTTCACCTCCCCCTTTCTTGCGAAACACACTCAAACACACGAAGGCTCGCCTCCGTGGCCGTTGTGCCACGTGAAGGTGGCCTTCGTGGAAACACTTGACCTTCATGTTCAACAGGACCTTCGCGTGGATTGCTGTATACGGCACTTTTGCGCAAATCTTCACAGAATGTTATTTTAACTTTCTTTTTCACTTTTTTCCAACTCCCAACTACCACCAACTTTATCAACTACCTAAACCCGAATCCTAATTTTTAAATAGGATCCTCCATACACTCCTAAACACTTTCCACTCACCTAAATCACTCTCAAGCTCTCTAATTCTCTTGAACTTCTTCAAGTAAGGCTGCATACTTCAGTGAGTTTTCACTCATTAATCTTCTCATTTCTTATTTCTCTCTTCTTCTAAACTACTTGGATAACCTCTAGCAAGGTTTCCACAAGTTTGTCATGGCAAACTAAGATGGAACCTCACCATATTTGAGGCCCAAAGTAGTTATAACTTTCTATTTTAATACATCTTTTTGTTACTTGCATATTTTGATTGAAACCTAGTGGAATCTTGCACCCACCATGCTCCCAACTAAGCTTATAGTTGTGGTTGATTTCCACAAGAAACAAGACTTAAAAACTCCTTTAAATTATGGCCAAAAGTTCTAAGTAACTTTAACAAGTGTTGAAACCATCCAAGTCTTCAACCTTTAATGTTGAAGGACTTGTAATTTGGTAAATGTGTGAACCATGGAAGCCTTGGCTCTCCAACCTTGTTCCACTACCTCACTCGTTCATACTTCTTAGTTTAGATTCATACACCAAGTCTCAAAGCAATTTCCATTAAAGGGACAAGGCTACAACACATCCCCAAACACTTTCCATGTTTGGGATGCACGCATCTAGCTTGCTCTCTTGGTTATTTTAAGACTTAGTAGTTTATGTATTTTTTACTCTTTAGTACATATTCATGACCAACCGAAATTACCAACAAAGTTGATGATTTTGTGCTTTGATTAATCATATAAGGAGGTTAACTGGATGGAATTCATCCTACCTCCTTGCATGACCATTCTCATGGTACTTTACTTTCCGTTTATTCATGTTACATGTCAACTCTAATCCTAATCCAATCTGTTAATCAAATCCAAAACTCAAGCACCTTCATTTCCCTTTAGGGTAACTTCGGTGCTCCAAATTCAAGAACTCCCCCGACTCATTTTCGTGGAAACTCTACGCAAACCATGAGTGTAAGACCCTTAGTTCATTTATATGATTTTCATATAAATATCGATTATAATTATTTAATTATGTTTACACATACATTACAAAATATGCATTTCTTAAAAACTTTAAGAAATAACACAATTCAACATTTCATAAAACATTTGTCGTTTTAAAAAAAACGTGACGACGAATCATTTCGCGGAAGCTTGAATCTTGATTGTGTTCAGTTCTTTATCGAACTTGATCGTCCAACGGCACCGCATATCAAACCTACATTTCATTCAAACGATTAGAAATCAAAGCGTTTGAACAAAGAATTAGACACAAGAAATTATTATTTTTTTTTCAGCCCCTCCACCCGGCCGGGTCGGGTTAACCACCCGGCCGTGTCAGCTAACCATATATTTTCACAGAACCTTCACCCGGCCGTGTCAGCGAACCACCCAGCCGTGTCAGCTAACCACCCGGCCGTGTCAGCTCTGCACTTTAGCCATTAGTTCTTACCGAAACGGACATAACTCTCTCATTTTTTATCCGTTTTGCGTCACGTTTCTTCCTACGTGATCGTAAATTTATCCTCCATCACATGGAATTAAAATCCAACATCCGACATAACAAAATTTCAGACCTTTAAGTCTTCGACTTAATACTTTTTTACAAAGTTTTGACCCGTTCATGCGTTTATCAAACAAACATGTTTGTTTGATCCCAAATTCACATGAATCTTATAATTTCAATATTGTCTATCATATTAGGTTCAATTCACGAGTTTATGTATATTCTTAAACCCGTTTGTACTTAAATGCTTATTTTGACCCGTTAAGGGTATTTAAGCACTTTTCCGCATAATTCATACTCGTTTATTTCTAGCATCTTATTTTCGCAATATTTATCAAATGATCTTCCACCACAACTATATGTGTGGAGGATTTAATGTGGAGATATATTTATTCTGAGTCTTACTCCTCGGATTATCATTTTACGGCAAAGACTCATATAGAGTCATTTGACTAAAGATTTATATCCTTCGATTTCTATACTTATTCTAAATATTTATTCAACCATAAAACTCGTTTCCAAACAACCTTTAAGGGTTGTTTGTTCAATTTAGCCTACAAGGGCATTTTGGTCAATTTTGGTCCTTCTTTTACGACGAAGGACTTTTAGATACTTGTTTGACCCAAAATCCGATCTTTTAACTATAACCTTGTTTAGAAACCATTATGTCTCTAAAACACCACGATTATAACTTAAATTATTCGGTTTATCTTTAAGATAACCAAATATCCAATTTTGACATTGTTTAACTCTTAGAGAACCTCAAGTACTAAATAATGAGTTGAACCATTTTACTTACCTGACTCGGATCAATGCATTGACCCGTTTTTAATACCTTCCTTTAGAAATCGCTAATTAAAAGCGATGCAAATATCCATTCTACATAGACTCCTGAAATCATATAACTCAACGATAATCATTATTCGATATTGTCAAAGGGTGATATCACCACCATTCGACCCGTTTGGCCTATATGCCGAACGTTACCTATTTAATCAAAAACATGGTTTTTGATTTCCATTTCGTACATCCATCCCATCCCGGATTTTATTACTAAATCCTTTCTCTTAAATTCTTTTCTCACAAATTCAACCCATATCGGCTTACGCCATGGATATCATTTTTACTTCCAATTTACATTAGTCAACACTACAAGATATTCTTAACAGAAATCCGTAGATGTTTCCGTTATCGCATTTATAACGTATAAGATAAACAAGTATTCTACATAAGTGTGTAAGTCTCACTTACCTCGCATCCGAATACGTTTTTCTTCTTGTACTTGATTCATTTGACCGCTTCTTTCCCAAGCCTCCACCTAGCTCGTTAGGTGACAAACTATGATCATTCACAAGGTGGTTAGATTATTCATTTCAATTCACGACTATTCCACCTTACGTATTTTCTATGTCGAAACTACTATTCGACTTTATCATTGGTTAGTTTGACTTTTAAAAGTCAACTACCTTTAATCATACAATAGGCACAATTAAGTTAAATCAACATTATGATTAGAACCCGTTTTAACCCATATTTCACGTAATTAGTCAAACAAGGCAATGATGTGTTTCATTCGTAATTCCAACATATGAACATTCACTTAGGCATTTTAACAAACACCTTGTGGGCATATTCTATAAAATCAACAATCAATTCTCATAACTAGTTATTTACCCAAGTTTTAACATCATTCACAAGTTCTTATGTCTAGCATGCATAACAATCACCTAGACTTACTTCATGGAAATCGAATAATACCAAATTGATGATCATAAATCTAGTGTTCATCATCTTCCCACAAAACCCATTTAGCACTTACATAGATGATTATAAATTTCATATTTTATATCATCAATTCACCAAGTTTCTCAATCATAATTCGTTCCTAAGCATGGATTCAACATAGTATCATTCATACATTCAATATTCTAGCAATAATTTCGTTTTCAAGTTTTCACCAAGAATTCGAGATGAAACCGAATGAAGAAATTCGACATACCTTGTGATCCCCATGCTTAGGTGATCACGAATTCGTGCTCATGCATTGATTTGGGGCTATAATCAACCTTCAATTTGATGATTTTGGTGAACTAGGGTTTTGAAGCTCCTAGCGATGCTTCTGGTCGATCAGAACACCCACAACACACACTGAATGTGTGTTTTATTTTTAAGTTTTTCTTTTTATAACTTAACTTCCATTTATCCGCATTTGGTCCCTCTTGTTTGGTTAGTTTATTAGATAGGTCACAACCCACTTAACTTCTAACAACATTACCACTTTTTAAACTAGGTTAAACATTCCTAGTTAATTTAATGAGTTCAGGGAATTTACGACTAGGTTTATTTTAAGTCCCGTTCACTCGGGCCTTGTTATCCACTTTAATTTTTCTCAAAAGGATTTGTCCACTTTTTATTTAATATTAGGTTTATTTAATTAAATCCTAATATTTACCGGGTTACTTTTACCCCTAACGGTACTTTACCCGTCTTTTCGTATTAACGGGTTTGATTACCAAACCCGTTTTCGGGGTGTTACAATGAGTATACATGACCCCTTTTTAATTTTAGACACTTTTGGGGTGTAATACATATAACTTATTAAATTCGCACAATCACATACAAACATGCTTGACACAAACAAACAATCCTTTATACATGCTTAATACGTGATGCTTAGAAATTCATACATGTTAGAAGTCAGTCTTGCACTATTCTTGTCATTAACTTTCGTACGACCCTACCTTAACATGTATAGCGCTATAGGAGTAGCACACCGCTCGTATTCTTGTGGTCAGGTTAAGTTATACAAAATCGGTCTTGCCGTTTCGACGACAAGATTACGCTAGTGGAATCTTTGGGTTGACAAATATGTGATGCATGCTAGTGTTGTAATGATATGCCTTAGCATACGATTATGCCATGTGGATTTGTTTAAACTTTTTATACTTATGCTAGTAATTCAAACTTGTATGCTCGCCAACGCTCTTTTGTGTTGACATGTACTTTAATATGTATTGCAGGATCTTGATGACGTCACGTTGAAAGAAATCTAGTAGGATGACTAGAAACGCACTTTAAATTTTAGTTCATGTATTGTACTTGATTTCTATGGTACAAGATGTTGTATTTTGCTTCCAAACATTGTATCTTTGATTTAGTAATAAAATAAATTTTGAGTATTAAATACTTGTCACAAATAGTCGTTATGAAGTCTCTTACAATCTCGTTTTCGTCTCACTCCTTCGTACACCTTCCCAAATCCACCAACTCCAATAACTTTACTACCAAAACTATTGGTGGCTTTTTTTAAGTCTTCAAGATAAATTTTAGGAAAAATTACAAGTTTTGTCCTTTATCTTAATATCATTTATCAGGCGGTGTCCTTTTTAACGAATTTTGACAAGTTTTGCCCTTTACAAGGAATTTTGTTACACGTTTTGTCCTTTAGGCTTAACTCAGTTAGATTTTCTTGTTAGATCTTGTCACCCAAAGGTATGTTAGTCTTTTTACTCATTTATTTAATATTATTTAAAATAATAAAACAAAATATTTTAGGTTGACTCTTGAAATAAATGGGTAAAAAGACTAAAATACCCTTGGGTGACAAGATTTAACAAGAAAATCTAATTGGGTTAAGCCTAAAGAACAAAACGTGCAACAAAATTCCTTGTAAAGGGCAAAACTTGTCAAAATTCGTAAAAAATGATACCGCCTGATAAATGGTATTAAGATAAAGGACAAAACTTGTAATTTTTATTAATTTTAAGATGTTCAAACTCTTTCACAAAGGACACACCATTATTTATGGATCAAAAAACAAAAAAGAGAGGTCAAGTCAAGTGTTTCAATCAATGAAAGTAAAGAACTTGAAAGGAGATGTAATTGAAGAACCTACACAAACGATGTGTTTGTTTCACTCTAATGAAAGAGACTAAAAGATGGTTAATGTGCTTAACTCGATGAATTCAATGAAGAGCAATGTCTGTAATATAGGTCGGCTTACAAAGGATAGTTATTAGAAACTCTTTACTCAATAACCTTACTAATCAAATGCATTTTATATTAGCAACTTGTACATTTCAAAATGGCCACAGTCAAGCCTCCATTGCATACATGATTTCATAAAAATGTTAATTCCAACTAGGATAACATAAACAATTTGTGGGTGGTTGTCATGTTTCTTTCGCTGACCTAATTGATGACATTTTAACGAATTTGCCCAGAAATAACATACATGACGAAGTTGGGATGTGATGAACAAAGTCAATTCTCTCGTCTCCGTGTGCAAGGGCGGATGTATATAGGAACATGGGGTAGCCTCCGCTACCGCTTGGTCGGAAAATTTTTGACGTTTTTAGTGTAAATTTTGGAAAAATTTGACGTTTTTTCGATTTCGTTACCGCCTATTTATAAAACGTTACCGCTTGGTCGGAATCCTAGATCCGCCACTGTGACCGTGTGTTAACCACTTAAGAAGCCATCATTAAGAAGCTGTTTATTATTAGAAAATATTAGTGTAAATTGCAATTGCGTCACTGAAGAAAGAGCCCGGTGCCCAATTTGAAAATATGGCGATAGAGGCTTTTCAACAATTTCGAGACGTAAAAATTAGCTTGTTTGTATTGCTTATCATTTGGTTTTTGGAATTGCCTATGAAATTAGTATCAAGTTAACATTCTTTATAAATCAATTGAATGAAGATTTGATTATGATTTGAATGGATATTGCAACAAAACAGTCTGTCATAACCAAAGAGTAATGTATTTGGTTATGATTTCAATGGATACTTGCAACGAAACAGTCTAGCGTAACAAAAGTGTACAATGTAGTTGGTTATAACTTGTTTTATTTTATTCCAAAATATATCGAACGAACCTCAAAGAAATTAAATAAAACAAGTTGTAAGTTATTCTCACCATGCAAAATTAAAGCTAAGTTCTCTATTCTCTTATTGCCTTCAATTGCTAAATTGTCATTAAAGGTGGCTTATATACATTATATTGGGAAGACAAATTATGTTTGAGTCCTACACTCGTATATATTGGCATAACATTAACAGAGTTCAGCTTTCTCCCAGGCATGGATGTATTTTTTTTTTTTTTTTTAACGGCCAACAAACTCAATCCTAAGCACTCTCGGGGCACCCACTGGACAAACGGAGTACTCCGAGAGTAATCCGAGTCCACCACCAATTCCGGGGAAAACCCGGTAACCCACCCGCCAGTAGGCACGACAGTGAAATTACCGGTAAAACCCGTTTGGCTCAATGATTCAACCCAGGTTTCCCTGGGTCTCCTATCATTGCCCACCAGTGCCTCACTCTGCACCAAGTGGGAGTCGAACTTGCATCTCTCAACAAAAATGCAAGCCCTCCACCACTTGATCTAGAGATCATTGACGACATGGATGTATTATTGTTGTTGTAATTGCATAATAAAGGACTGCCTTTTTAGTGACGGATTTACAACAGTTGCAAAATCAGCGAAGAAATTAACCTTTTTAATTAATCCGATTGAAATATGTATAACGACCTATCTATTTGCAATGAACATTTTCTTTTGCGAAACAATGATTTTTTTGCTTAATGACAAAAGAGACATCATAGTAAAAACAATGAATTGGTGATGGTTTTCTTTCTATGTCAAGAAGCTTTTCTGTGAGAAATTAGTAAAAAGCTATATGTTTGTTGAAAGAAAACACCTCTATATGTAGAGCTATATGTATTTCCAACGAAACAGATCTCGATTCAAGGATTATAGAACTATAATCTCCACTATCACTGACGTCCAGTTTCACTAGCTTAATAAAGGTCCAGCGCCACCATCATCGCTAGAAGTTGTGGCGGTTTCTGGTCTAATCTCTTCCAGCTGCTGAAGAACCTGCTGCACATCCGGTCTACGATGTGGTAATTTGGAAACACATTCCATAGCCAGCTGCAAAGTACTCACCATCTCGTCTTCATCAAGTGGAGTATCTCTCAGCATATCAAGATCAAGAACCTCACTAATCCATTCTGATTCTATAATCGAGCCCACCCATTGTGGTAAATTTTGGTCTTCCATTTCTCCGGGTGATTTCCCAGTTAGGAGTTCTAACATGATCACACCCAAACTGTAAACATCAGTTTTCATATCAGCTTTCTCAAGTTTAGAAAGTTCGGGAGCCTGGTAACCAAGAATCCTGGCTGTTGCAATCATATCTGAGTTTGCTGAAGCCGTCACGAGCCGTGACATCCCAATATCAGAAATCTTGGGGTTAATGCTCTCATCAAGGAAAAGGTTGCTTGACGTTAGATTTCCATGGATTATGTTGTGGTGGGTGTGGAGGCTATGCAAACCTCTAGCCACTCCTTTTGCTATTCGCATTCTTGTTGCCCAATCTATCTGTGGTTGGTATGTTCGAGCTGCATTCAAGTCCGTATAATCAAGTTCTTGAATACCAAAGAGCCATTATTTTAGAAGATTATCAAACATATAACAATGGTATATAGTTACTGGTTTTATGTAATCTTGTTCTTGTTGTACACAAGAAAAACACATTTATTAAGCTCAGCAACCCTGGAATAAAACCAAAGATGCTTATAACAATACTCTAAAGCCGTAGAAGTATATTCGCTTACCAGTATCTTTACAAAAGAAA
The DNA here is from genome assembly GCF_002127325.2 of Helianthus annuus. Lineage (NCBI taxonomy): Eukaryota > Viridiplantae > Streptophyta > Magnoliopsida > Asterales > Asteraceae > Helianthus > Helianthus annuus. Next base: position 155,077,488 of record NC_035442.2, read on the forward strand.
GTTCATAGAAGTATATTCGCTTACCATGGAGAAAAACAGCAAGGCTTCCTTTAGGCATGTAATCATAGACGAGAAGTGTCTCTTCTGGGTGCAAAGAATAAGCCCTCATTGTCAAAAGATTTCGGTGACTAATTTTCCCAAGCAAATTTAATTCAGCTTCGACTTTTCTCTGATTTTTCACTAAATATAGTCCCAATCTAACTACGGTAAAGCAATCACCATTTTCCAGTGTTGCTTTATAATAAGTTCCATAAGTGCTTTTCCCCATTACCTCAGCTGATCCACGCAAAAGATCTTCGAGTGTGAAACTCATTGTACCATCAAAGTGTACAAGTTCTCTCTTCGTGGCAGCGCCTTTCCCGACTGTGGCAGCGCTACCTTTGGCGTCTTTTCGTTTAGCTCCTTCCTTTTTCTAGTACAAGCAACCAAAAAAAAAACGAAGAAAATCAATCAAAACGTATTTAGTTGATAAATCTATAAAAAATTTGGACTATTAAAAACAAAATCAAAACTTAGGCTTAATAAAACTTAGGGCTTAATAAACCCTCATTTCTTCAACAATCCAACCCCCTTTTTCAGACTTGTCGACAAAGCACCATTTGATGTAAACAAATAACTAGCTTGTACAAACATTCTAAAAAAACAACTTATCATTCCCATAACTTTTTGAAAAAAAGAAGCAGAATAGCTAATTACCTTTTTGCCTATGTTAAAAAAGACCTCTTTGCCTTTGGAGAGAAGTTTATCAAAATAATTGTATTTCTCATACTTTCCCACAACATTAGTCAGTTTCATCACATCATGGCGTTCTTGACACTTAAATGCGATCTCAAGCTTTCTTACAAGAAGAGACGTTGTTGGCCGTTGTTCACGAGAGTAGTGTAAACACTGGAATGCAATCTCTGAAAATGTTTCCAAAGAAGTGGGGTCCATTGGTGGCTTGAGATCTTTAAAGATAATGTGGTCTAGTTTCTTATGTATGTAGTTTTGTTTCCACATAGGAACTAAAATCTCTAACTGACCGGTGGTTGTTTTAAAACATAATCCTCCACATAGGACTTCAAATAAGACGACCCCAAAAGAGTATATGTCTGATTCTTTGGATAGTGTGTACGTCTCCATATATTGAGGATCACAGTATCCCGGAGTACCCACTACATTGGTGACAAGAACACTGTGTTGATTAGCAGGTCCAAATTTTGAAAGTCCCATGTCAGAAAGTTTAGCATTCCAGTTGTCATCTAGCAGGATGTTGGCACTTTTTATATCTCTGTGGAGAATTCTTTGGTGGGTGCCCCTATGATCATGGAGGTATTTTAGACCTTTTGCAGCATCAAGACATATCTTTAGACGTTGTGCCCATGTGAGAACATTGGAGCTTAAATGGCGATCGAGGCTTCCATTGGATGCATGCTCGTACACAAGGATCTTCTCACCATCCTCGTCACAATATCCAAGGAGGGTAATGAGATTCTTATGTGAGTGTCGAGAAAGCATCATGATCTCCTTCAGGAACTCAGGGTCTCCTTGCCCAAATTCACGACTCAAACGCTTAATAGCAACTTTGCTTCTCCCCTTAGAGTGAGAGATTTCTCCTTCGTACACCTTCCCAAATCCACCAGCTCCGATAACTTTGCTACCAAAACTATTGGTGGCTCTTTTTAAATCTTCAAGATGGATTTTAAGATGTTCAAACTCTTTCATGAAGGACGCCATTATTTATGGATCAGAAAAAAAAAATAGAGTGGTCAAATCAAGTGTTTCAATCAATGAAAGTTGAGAACTTCAAAGGAGATGTAATATAAGAACCTACACAAAAGATGTGTTTGTATTCTCTTTAATGAAAGACACTGAAAGATGGTTAATGTGGTTAAGTTGATGAGTTGAATGAAGAACAATGCCTATAATATTGGCCTGCTTACAACAGCTAGCAATTAGAAACTCTCTACTCAATAACCCCACTAGTTAAATGCATTTTATATTAACAACTTGTACGTACATTAATTTCAGAATAAAGTTGGTTCGAAATGCCCAGAGTCAACCCTCAATTGTGTACATAACTTAATAAAAAATGTTAAATCCAGCTAGTATAACTTAAACAAAATGTGTGTGATTGTCATGTTTCTTTCGCTGACCTAATTGCTGACATCTTAACGAATATGCAAAAATTATTTACATGGTGAAGTTGGGATGTGATGAACAAATTCAACCCTCTCCTCTCCGTGTGTAAACCAGTTAAGAATCAATGATTATGAAAATGTTTGAATCCTGCTGGGATAGCCTAAACAATTTGTGTAGTGTTATCATGTCTCTTTGCATATTTTTCTCTAGATGTTGCTTATTTTTCAAAAATCTCTCAGATCCAACCTTTTATCTCTATCTCACTCAGGGGGACGGGGTGGTTCACTAGTGATAGATTCTAGTGATGGGAGCACCCAATCAAATCATGCCATGTCAGCACCCAATATTCTAGTGATAGTAATAGAAATGTAGTGGGGATGGTATCACTAGTGATGGGATTCCAATGTACAAGTATTAATGCACAATGTACAAGTCCATACCCTATCATCCTCAAAGTTCAACGCGTTACCACCATCACTCGTTATACTTCCACGAGTGATAGAAAGGGGTGGCGGCGGTGTTGAGTGATGAAATAACGAGTGATGGCACCTCCATCACGGACCACCCCGGGTGGCCTCATACCTACAATCATTTATTTTATTATTTTGCTTTTTTTTTCTCTTTCTTACACACTCACAATAAAAATATAGATGCTTGATTTGAGCCTCTAAATATAGAGACGTACTTTAGTTTCTATAAAAGTTCCTTTATTATCGAGATTCCAATGTACTGATGTTTTTGTTGTTTCCTTTATATTATATAGAATGTATAAATAAAAAGGCTCCAATGTGAATGCTCTGAGTGAGAAATAGATAGAGTTACAAAGTTGGATGTGAGATGCTTTAGAAAAATTAACAAAATTTAGAGAAATTTAATTTTTATATAGATGGAGATTGAGGGGTCGTTTGGTTCGCATAATATATTTAATGGAATTGAAATCTGTCAAAGGTATTGGAATCTGAAGAAATTGGAACGGAATCCTTTGACATATCATGTTTGGTTTGTAAAAATATCAAAGGAATCTAATCTGAATGTAACATTTTAACAAATGAAAAATTACCTTTTATTGTATTTTTATAATAGGAATTTACAAAATGTTAAATATGTAAAATTAATTATAATAGGAATTTACAAAAATATTATACTAACATAATTATCTATACTATCTTATTAAGCAAATTGGATGGATACAAAAGTAATTTCGACCAATTTTTAAGATGACTTATAAAAAGTCATAGTTCAAATGCCTATTTTTTTACACCTTTCTCCATTGCTCTTCCTTTATCACCATGCCTTCTGCCACTGCTTTTTGCCTCCTGTCTTGCGAATCCCAGAAACACAATTCAATGTAAAAGCAATCAACAACCATTAATTGATTTAATTTAATTTAGAGTAAAGTACAATTTTCATCCCTGGTGTATACACTCAATCACACATCCAGTCCTCATTTGAAAAAAAAAAAAAACGATCAATCAAGCCCCTGTGGTTGTCAATTAGAATCAATCAAGTCCTTTCTTACATTTTCTGTTAGTCAACTGTTAGTTGATCGGGGCATGGTTGTCTTTTACCATATAATTTCAAGTGCATTTTCGTCAATGAATCAAGATCATCTTACAAACCATGCCATAACCATATGAAGTTGAATTCAATCAAACCACAAGATAAAATACTTTAATTACACTAACAACAGACCAAACATCCAAGTGGTTTGGGATCTGAGTGATAGGAAACATCCAACATAATGAGCTTCAAAAGGGGAACACTAAAAGTATGTTTAGCACAATACATTTGTTATGAGCTTTAGCTTCTGCTCTTGAAACATCCGATCTCGCTAAATAATTACGTTTGGATGACAACTGTGATTTTGGAATGTTAAGCTCTAAAATATTGAGCTGCTTTGAGTAGCTTCTAGTGAAGCAAAATTATCATTTTCAACCACTCTGGATTTGAATCATAGCATGATACAAATCACTGAAGTCAGCCACCCATTTTAATTAAATCATACTACCCTTTCACATGTGAGTTGTGCTAAGCCAAAACAAAATGCTAGCAATGAACGCCCCTACTAGCAAATCGAAGAAAAGATCCCAAACGATTGCCCCCAGATCTCTTGTTAACAAATTCACCAAATCTAACTTTAAAATTTTCCCATTTGAACTCAACATGAGTCCATTACAACCACTGGATAGTGGATACTTAACCAACCTAACTGCAGATCAAAGAGTAAAACTGCACCAAATCCCAAAATTACCATACCGATTGCATAAATCAAAAGCAAAAAGATTATAATCATCTGCTCTAACACAAGAAGCACCGGGTTTCTTGAGACCCTTTTTCTTAGGGGAGGGGGGTAGCACCAATCAAGTTCCGCCATGTCATCAACCATTTTTCCATCACTCACAACCTTTTTAGTGGGGGTGGTCATCACTCACCACCACACCCAACAATTTTCCTTCAACCAACAACTACCCTCACAAAACAAAAGAATAACGCGTGAAGAAAATAACGAAAAATCGAGTCCGTGGTGCTATAACGCGTTGAACTTTGAGGCGGCAGTGGAAAATCACGCGTTAATGTATAACGCACGGCCCCGTGTGGCCTTAACAACGAAGCTAGCTCCAATAAACAAGCTAGAAGACAATGCTAACACCAGCCGTTTGATAATATCAGATGACATTCCTCTGTATGCATCTTTCCAGCTATGTGAGTGTTGGATATATGTATGTCCGACCTTAGTTAAAGTCAACGTAACTAACTCGGTACGATCCGAAGAGTTACACGTTGGTACACGAATCATATATGTTCACGAGTAGGTAGATTATTATTTACGAAATAATAATAGTTTAAACCTGAGGGACTTAATATTAATTAGATTATTATTAAGAGGATTATAATTGTATAATCTTAAAGGGCCTTAATATAAGATTGGGTTTTATAAAAGGATGTTTAAGGTGGAAACCCTAGATACACTTTTATAAGACACAAAACCCTAGCCACCCTCCTAAGCTTGGCCGCCACTCTTTTGCCGTCGACCAAGCATCGCCGCCGCCTCCTTCTTGGCCGGTTCTACTCTCGGGTATCTTGTGCTCGGTTGTGAACTTCCTACTAGCAAGGATTCGTTGTAACCCGCGTGTTACAATTCCGGTGTAGTCGTCAAAGGTTGATTACTAAAACCCTCTATGGTTGTTTATTCCGTTTATTTGTTTATACGCGTATAACCTTGATCCTGATTGGGAATATTTATTAATCGGATTAATAAATCAAATTTATATAATCGGCTTTTGGTAAATTATATAAACCGCTTCCGGTAATATTTTGATACCATGATTCCCAACAGTGGTATCAGAGCCACGGTTACACGCGTATAGATGGTAAAGTTACAATTTTGATCTATGTTTTATTTGTCAAAAATTATTTGTTTTGACAAAAGATCAAAAGCTTTTGGTTGTCTATGGATTGTGATGTGAATCGAGCCCTTTGTCATGGTTGTGTTGGTTATGGTTTTATTTTGATTTGTATTTTTTTTCGGATATTGGATCCGATGTAATAGTATTTTTTATCTGTATTTTGTTGCGGATATTGGATCCGATGTAATAGATAGGATTAGAATAGATTTGGTTTTATTGTATTTTCAAATTTATTATTGTAATCCTTCGGGTACAAGATCAAGATCAAGATAAATGGCGAACAGGTACCATGAAGATAGAGATCGCGGGTCAAGTGGGAGCTTTCAAAAATTAGCTTTTGAAACCCTTTTTGACTAGTTCGTTTCGTTTCTGGCTAAAACGAAACGGCCAACCTATTAGGGGCTCGATTCGTTTTTTTATTGTGTTTTGTGGTTGTGTTTTATTTATTGTAAATAATCTAGATAACCCAAAATAAATAAAATTTTCACAATCAAGACAACGGTTTTATTAAAACAAGTTTTATAAAACTGAAAAGTATAATTAATAAAAGGTTTTTATTAATATTTAAAACAAGATCATTCGCGATAAAACGACCGACATAGTTTAATAGGGTATTTAAAACTATATCGTACGAGCGTGGAAAGGAGTTTCTATTATCACGAATTATATAAAATCGGATTTTATAAATAATTGTGTAACTCGTCTCATGCTACGAGTTATCCAAAATATTTTTGTAAATATTAAAATAAATCCAAAATTTTAAATTGATGTTTTATGCCACCCTTAACGAGTTAACACTTCATTCTAAATCGAACCCAAATGTTAGTGCTATACCCTGCATCTGGGCGTCCATCATGAAAGAAGGTAATCATCGCGTTTCCTGTGTAACATAGGCCGGTGTTACAGTTAACAGTAAAGGGCAAAACATCACTTGTTCATCAAGTGGGCATAGTTGGGGTTAAACATACATCGTTTTAAGCGATAACCCCAAATGGAGAGTTGTGTAGTGGACACAATTAACAATCGTTGTTTACCTACATAATCATACCAGTGGATAGTGCTTAAGCCAATTCACTGTCATATGATGAATTGGGATCTCATCTTAATTAAAAAAAAAATTTGGGTCATAAAATTAAATTAAGATATTAAAAGCATAAAATACTAATTAATTAATTTTGAATTTTGTAGATGTCAACTGAAAACAATTCCTCCCAATTCTCTCTCAAGTCCATCTTAGAGAAGGACAAACTGAACCACTCCAACTTCATGGACTGGCACCGCAACTTGAAAATTGTTCTCAAGGCGGAGAACAAACTGTATGTTCTTGAAACACCAGTCCCTGATGAACCCATCAATCAGCAAACTGTTGCATATAGAAACTATGCAAAGCACTTTGATGACTCTATCTCATGTTTAATGTTAGCATCCATGATTCCTGAACTTCAAAGGACCATGGATGACATGATGGCATATGAGATGAATGAGCACCTGGTTGAAATGTTCCAACAGAAGGCTCGTCATGGGAGGTTTGATGTGATGAGATCACTCATAACCACTCGTATGCAAGAGGGTACATCAGTTAGCGCTCATGTGCTAAAAATGAAGGCATATGTTGATCACTTGGCTCGTCTGGAATCCCCCTTGAGTGATGAATTAGCTGGGGATATCATCCTCAACTCATTACCTAAGTCATATGATCAGTTCACTATGAACTACAATATGAATGGGATGGAGAAGACACTTGCAGAACTGCATCAGATGCTCAAAACTGCTGAGGTGAATATACCCAGCAAGACTGCACCAGTGCTGATGATCAAGGAGGGTCATGTTAAGAAACCTAATACCAAGAAAAAGGGCAATCAGGGCAAAGGCAAATTAGTTGCAAACAAGAAGCCTCAGAAGGATGCCAAGTGTTTTCATTGTAATGAAATTGGGCACTGGAAGAGGAACTGTGCTAAGTATTTAGCTGAACTAAAGCAAGCCAAGGCTTCAGGAGGAAAGTCCTCAGGTATATATGTTATTGAAATCTTTTCTTTTTCTGGCAAAACATGGGTATTTGACACAGGATGTGGTTTTCACATTTGTAATGCTTTGTAGGGACTAAGAAAGATTAAGAAGCTGAAACAAGGCGACTTGGAGGTCCATGTTGGCAATGGACAAAGAGTTGTTGTGAAGGCGATTGGAGAATATGTACTTTTACTTCCTTCTGGTTTGGAACTTGTTTTGAACAATGTTTATTTTATTCCTAGTGTTACTAGAAATATTGTTTCGGTTTCTGCTTTGCATGGACAAGGTTTCAATTATCATTTTAATGGTGAATTTATTTCTGCTTATTTTAATGATGTATTTTACTTTGATGCAAAACCAAACAATGGAATCTATGAGATAGAAATCCAAAATAATAACATATTATACAACATCTCCCATAAACGTAATAAGTTGGACTTCAACGATACGTATATGTGGCATTGTAGACTTGGTCACATAAGCGAGAACCGTGTTAAACAACTTAAAACCGCAGGAATCTTAGAGTCTAAGGGTTCAGAAACGTTTGGCAAATGCGAATCATGCTTAAGTGGAAAGTTAACAAAAGCACCTTTTTCAAGTGTTGGAGAAAGAGCTAATGATCTGTTGGGACTTGTACCTACAGATGTATGTGGTCCATTCAGAATAATGTCAAGACATGGAGAAAGATACTTTGTTACATTCACTGATGATTTCAGTAGATATGGTTATGTTTATCTTATGAAGCATAAACATGAGACATTTGAAAAGTTCAAGGAGTACCAAAACGAAGTAGAGAATCAGCTAAATAGAACTATTAAGATGCTTCGATCAGATCGAGGCGGTGAATATCTTAGTCAGGAGTTCATCGACCATCTACAGGATTGTGGAATAGTTTCACAGCTCACTTCACCTGGAACGCCACAACATAATGGTGTGTCTGAACGGAGAAATCGAACTCTATTAGATATGGTTCGATCAATGATGTGTCGAACAACCCTCCCACGCTCCTTTTGGAGTTATGCTCTGGAAACTGCCACAAAACTTGTGAATATAGCTCCAACGAAGAAGGTTGACAAAACGCCTTATGAGATATGGCATGGAAAGAAACCAAAAGTATCTTATCTCAAGGTCTGGGGATGTAACGCTTATGTCACTCTAGAATCTTCGGATAAACTAGATCCCAGAGGCGAAAAAGTGGTTTTCGTCGGATACGCTAAAAGGATCGGTTACCTTTTCTACCACCCCACTGAAAATAAGATTTTCACAAAACGCAGAGGCACTTTCTTGGAGGAAGAGCTTCTGGAAAGAGGGGTTGGAGAAAACCATGTGGATCTTGAAGAAATTCGAGAATCACAAGTGACTGAACCAGTTGTTCAGACAGAACCAGAAGTAACTGATCCAGTTGTTGAAGTTGAGCCTAAGAGGACTCAAGAAACAACAGAAACACCAAGTGTTCGAAGAAGTATTAGGGATCGTCGTGCCCCTGAAAGGTATGACGATATCTTCATGATTGATGAAGCTGAACCTGCTACTTACAAAGCTGCAATGTTGGATTCAGAATCCAAGAAATGGCAAGAAGCCATGAATGTAGAGATGCAATCCATGTATGATAACCAAGTCTGGGATTTGGTTGATCTTCCTACCGAAGGTCGGACTGTAGGAAACAAATGGATCTTCAAGAAGAAGACCGACATGGATGGAAATGTGCAAACCTACAAAGCAAGGCTTGTAGCAAAAGGGTTCACTCAGACTCAAGGAATTGATTATGAGGAAACTTTCTCGCCAGTAGCCATACTTAAGTCTATTAGAATTCTACTTGCCATTGTTGCATATTATGACTATAAGATATGGCAAATGGATGTCAAGACCGCGTTCCTTAATGGACACTTACTTGAAGATGTCTATATGGTTCAACCTGAAGGTTTTGTCGATCCAAACAATCCTAATAAGGTGTGCAAGCTAAATAAATCCATCTATGGATTGAAGCAAGCATCTCGTAGCTGGAATCTTCGTTTTGATCAGAAAATTAAAGAATTTGGCTTCATTAAAAACGAAGATGAACCGTGTGTTTACAAGAAATCTAATGAGAGCTATATCACTTTTCTAATTCTGTATGTAGATGACATACTAATCATTGGAAACAATATCCCTATGCTAAAAGATGTTAAGGCTTGGTTGGGAAAATGTTTCGCAATGAAAGATCTTGGTGAAGCCGCTTATATTCTAGGAATAAAGATTCATAGAGATAGATCAAAGCGGTTATTAGGTTTAAGTCAAAGTACATATATTGATAAGGTCATACGACGCTTCTCAATGCAAGACTCAAAAAGGGGGCTCTTGCCCATGGCACATGGAACCATTCTTAATGGTGAGCAGTGTGCTAAGACCGAAGAGGAAAAGAAGAAAATGGAAAGAGTTCCATATGCTTCTGCTATCGGTTCCATCATGTACGCCATGTTATGTACTAGACCTGATGTCTCGTATGCTCTTAGCATGACGAGTAGATATCAACAGAATCCAGGAGAGAGTCACTGGGCTGCAGTGAAGAACATTCTTAAGTACTTAAGAAGGACTAAGGACATGTTCTTAATATATGGAGGACTGGATGAGGAGCTATCAGTTAAGTGTTATACTAATGCAAGTTTCCAGACTGATCGTGACGATTCAAGATCACAGACGGGATATGTTTTCATTTTGAATGGTGGGGCTATTACTTGGAAGAGCTCGAAGCAAAGTGTGGTTGCTCAATCCACCTGTGAATCAGAATACAATGCTGCATCGGATGCTGCTAAGGAGGCTGCCTGGATGAAGAAGTTCATTACTGATCTCGACGTTGTGCCTAGCATAAAGAAACCAATCGAGATGCTGTGTGACAATACTGGTGCCATTGCTCTTGCAAAGGAACCAAGGTCACATCAAACCACAAGGCATATACTCAGAAAATTCCATTATATTAGAGAGATAATAGAGCGTGGAGACATCGTAATAAGCAAAGTTCATACGGATCTAAATCTGGCTGACCCCTTTACTAAGCCTCTACCTCAAGCTAAACATGAGGAGCATGCTGAAAAAATAGGGCTTAGATTTGCTAGACAGTGGGCATGATCTGTAGTTAGTATTGGTGTTTTAATTTTGAACTACAACAGTTACATTGAAATAGTTATTTGATTTATTGGTTAAATGCAAGTTTAATTATTTTGTAACTGTGTTCGTTATTTGTATGTTTATATCCTTGAATAAGCGTATTCTAAAATATCCGTAGTCGATCAAATTACATGGGAATGAATTTGAATGTAAGACTATTGTGAATTGAGATGATTGTATTCATGAGATGAATAACTCAAGAGTTTGAGAATCAAAATTCACACATATCACTAGGGAATGATATTGGATGTGACTCGCTTCAAAATGATCTCCATGGATCTAAGTCATGAGATGTTTTGATATTGATATGTTCAATCTGTCCTTTTTCCTTAGGCACATATTAAACTACATTGATCAAGGACAATCTTTGATGTTATCTAACACTGTCCTGAAACATGGGTAGTAATCCGGGTAGCGTTGGGAGGAATCCAAGGTTAAGTGGGAGTTGTATGATGCTGATGGAATTCTGTACTTCTATGGGATTAGAAGTTTAGACATTCTGGCGCCCTCGTTAACTCAAACTGGAATAAACGCGTGGCCACGCTCGGACTAAAAGTAGTTCGTTAGACCACTTTGAATTTAAGACGAGAATAGAGAATGGTTGATCACTATATAAGAATGAATGATCCATGTCTTATGATCAACGAATGTTCTATACAGAAGGGACTTGTTGATAGAATTATCAGGGCAATAGTATTTGGTTAAGTAAAGTGTTACTTGAACGCAAAGAACTAGTTGACGACTGTAAAGTGTCATGCCGTGTTAAGAGTAGTGCGATGCAGCTAGGCGTCCAACTCCGCACACGTTGACTCATTTAATTAAAATCGTCCAAGTGGGAGATTGTTGGATATATGTCTGTCCGACCTTAATTAAAGTCAACGTAACTAACTCGGTACGATCCGAAGAGTTACACGTTGGTACACGAATCGTATATGTTCACGAGTAGGTAGATTATTATTTATGAAATAATAATAGTTTAAACCTGAGGGACTTAATATTAATTAGATTATTATTAAGAGGATTATAATTGTATAATCTTAAAGGGCCTTAATGTAAGATTGGGTTTTATAAAAGGATGTTTAAGGTGGAAACCCTATATACACTTTTATAAAACACAAAACCCTAGCCACCCTCCTAAGCTTGGCGGCCACTCTTTTGCCGTCGACCAAGCATCGTCGCCGCCTCCTTCTTGGCTGGTTCTACTCTCGGGTATCTTGTGCTCGGTTGTGAACTTCCTACTAGCGAGGATTCGTTGTAACCCGCGTGTTACAATTCCGGTGTAGTCGTCAAAGGTTGATTACTAAAACCCTCTATGGTTGTTTATTCCGTTTGTTTGTTTATACGCGTATAACCTTGATCCTGATTGGGAATATTTATTAATCGGATTAATAAATCAAATTTATATAATCGGCTTTTGGTAAATTATATAAACCGCTTCCGCTAATATTTTGATACCATGATTCCCAACAGTGAGGCCATTCAACATCAAAATCAACAATACCCTTTTCAAATTATGATTTTACAACCCCATTTCTCTGTTTAATTTCAGCAAAAAAAATGGAAAAAAGGTGGGTTTGAAGAAGACAGGGACTATAAAGAGGAGAAGACTTTTTCTGTTGCGATTTCAGTCCCTTAGGGGTATTATAGTTATTTAACCAAAATACTAATGATTCACTAACGGACGTTTGATAGAGGGACTTGATGGATTCCAAATTACAACCACAGGAACTTGATTGGCCGTTTTTTTTTTTCAAATGAAGGTTGGATGTGCGGCTAAGCGTAAACCCTAGAGACAGAAATTGTACTTTACTCTTTAATTTACTCTGAAACCGTTTGTTTGCCAAATATTTTAAACCACTCATATCGTATAAAATCAAGTTCAAATTGTATATGCTTAAGTTAAATGAAGAGTGCTGGTAGATGTGCTTACACGACTAGTGGAGTGTTCAAATGAGAAGAATTTTTTTGTAAGAAGAAAAAAGAAGAAGTTTCAACCAATAAGAATGCTTCATTTTACTTTATTTAATATTTGCATTTAATTTTAATATAAGGGTATATTGGTAAACTTACAAAAATCATTAATTTGTATTCTTCCTTTTTAATAACTAACTAAATTAAATTTGTAACTCCTTTTCAAAATATATATTTTTCCAAATTAAAAAAACAACTTAATTTAAAGTGTAGAACGAATTACTAGTTGTGTAGGATAAATTACGAGTTGTGTAGGATATATTTCGATGTGTGTAGGATAAATTTCTACTGTGTAGGATAAAATTCTATAATGTGTAGGGTATATGTAGGAAAATTTTGATATGTGTAGGTTTTATAGATTATATGTAGGATAATTAATGATTAGTTGACTAATTAATTAAAGAGTTAAAAATTAATGATATGAGTTATAAATAAAATAGTATTTTACTAATATGTCATTTCTTCTTTTTATTCTCACATTAAATTTCTTCTCAAATTAAACTTACCCTACACGACTAATTACCTAACTAAATGCATTTATTTTAAAATTAAAATAAGCGTACAAGGTGTTGCACATGCATCTCAAAATGAAGTTGGGACAAAATCCGAAGAGGCCACCTTCCATGTGTATGTGTATTTGTGCATCATCACGTGATCTTATAAAAAAATGTAAATTCCAGTTGTGTATATAGCCTAAAAAGTAATTTGTTAGGTTCTTTATTTGAATTTAGATAATAAATGCTTTCACACACCGTTATTCCTGTCACTAATTTGGTTTTATTTTTTTTTAAGACCGACAGAAAAATTTTATTAAATCAACTAGCAAGATGCTAGACACCATATATACAATATCAAAATACACCAGTTAGGCCTAAGCCAATCCAAAATAACCTATTCAAACACCGAAAAACGACTCCAATCTTCCCATGAAAGATTCGATTCCTTTGACCTATTTTTAACCCATAGATAGCCAAGAGACTTAACTTCTTCCAATACCTTGATCACGTTTGGTTGAACATTATTAAAAATTACCTCATTACGTGTCTTCCAAATGCACCAAATCACTATATGGATGATTGCTTGCAGCGATTTTTTTCTTTTCCTTGAACCCGGACTATAACCATGCAGATCCAACAAATCTTTGAACTCGAAAGCAACAATGGGTGGAATTTTACACCAGGATGCAACATTCTGCCACACTATTTGAGCGAAATGGCATGCGACGAATAAATGTTCGCTTGATTCCACATAATCTCCACACAACACACAAGCCGCATCGGTAATACCAATTTGTCTTCTAATCAACGCGTCACTAGTTGGAAGCCTATCCTTCTCCGCTCTCCATGCCACCATACCCACCTTTTTCGGCGTCCAGTTATTCCATGAAAAAACCCGGCTTGGCTGTACTCTGTCAACCGAGCTTAGGAATTTTTTGATGCTCGAAACTGTAAACAAACTAGAGGAATCCAGCTTCCAAATTTGTTTGTCTATACCTTGCGAAACAACAACAGCAAGTAATAAATCCAAAAGATTTTGAAGTTCTATGCTTTCAATCCCAACTGAAATGGGCCTAGCCCAATCCTAAGTGACCTGTGGACCGGAGCTATTTGGAGAAATACGTTCGTTAACCTTGCAGAGCTTATTTTTTTCAACAGAAAATATTCGGGAACCTCATGTGTAGTGGTATATCACCCAACCAATTATCTAGCCAAAAAGCCGTATTTGAGCCGTTAGATATTTCTGCCTTAATAACCTTCTTTAGATCTATTCCTCTTCTAACTAAGGTGTCATTTTTGCTTACAATCTGCTTCCACGGACCAGCTATAGTAACTTTAGCTGGAATCGCCATCCAAGATCTATTATTATGATGAAAAGCCCAAATTACATTCCTCCATAAGCCGTCTCTCTGCATTTTAAATCGCCACCACCACTTTGCTAGCATAGCGAGATTAGCATCCTTAAGTGATCCAAACCCGAGACCCCCATATTCGACTGGAGCTATCGTTTTTTCCCAAGCAACCCAATTCATCTTTGCTTTCTCTTCACTACCACCCCAAAAGAAAACCCGTCTAATTCTCTCAAGTGAGTCAATAACCTGTGCCGGTGCCTTGAATAAGGAGAAATAATATGTCGGGAGGGAATTAAGTACCGATTTAATTAATGTAATTCTGCCTCCATATGAAAGATGCTTGGCCTTCCAAATCGACAATCGGTTTCTAAATATATCGATCACTGGCTCCCAGTTCCGAGACATATTCTACGTATAGTTGATCTATGTGCACATATCTTCTAATTTGGCTTTATTAATTAACTTATTATTATTAATAGCTTCGGGCATTAGCTTTATTTATTTTCATTTTTACTACGTATAGTTGATCTATGTGCACATATCTTCTACTCAAATCAATCATTCCATCTAGTATACATTCACGTAGATTATTACTGAATGTATACCATCTTTGCCTGTAACATGATTATTCCGTCTGGTATACGAGTGTACACATATGATATATAGGGGCATATAGTTCTTGAATACCCTTGGTATACGATCGCATACCCATTTTATATGCGTGCACATACTTTTATATGGTCATATAGTCCTGGTATACGTGTGTATAGTCCTCAAATCAGTAGGTGTAAAGCTCCCAAACCGGGGACTCCATATATTGAGGGTGCACCCCCGGGTTCCCACTAAGCTCCCCCCCCCCCCCCCGACGCCTCCATATATTGAGGATCACAGTAATCGGGGGTGCCCACTACATTGGCGACAAGAACACTATGTTGGTGATTAGCTAGTCCAATTTTTGAAACTCCCATGTCAGAGAGTTTAGCATTCCAGTTGTCATCTAGCAAGATGTTGGCGCTTTTTATATCTCTGTGAAGAATTCTTTGTTGGGTGCCCTATGACCATGAAGATATTTTAGACCCTTTGCAACATTGGCATATCTTGAAACGTTGTGCCCACGTGAGAACATTGGAGCTTAAAATCGAGGCTTCCATTATATGTGTGATCGTACACAAGGATCTTCTCATCATCCTCATCACAATAGCCAAGGATCGGAAAACAAAAAAAAAGAGTTCAAATCAAGTGTTTCAATAAACAGAAGTAAAGAACTTAAAAGGAGATGTAATTTAAGAACTTACACAAAAGATGTGTTTGTTTCTCTCTAATGAAAGAGATTGAAAGATAATTAATGTGCTTAACTCGATGAGTTCAATGAAGAGCAATGCCTATAATATTGGCCGGCTTACAAAAGATAGTAAATAGAAATTCTTTACCCAATAAGCTTACAAATTAAATGCATTTTATATTAACAACTTGTACATTTCATAACGAAGTTGGTTCGAAATGCCCAAAGTTATACATGATTTCATAAAAAAATGTTAATTCCAGCTAATATAACTTAGACAATTTGTGGGTGGTTCTCAGCCCGATTTGGATGTGCATCAAGACTTACATCCTCTTTTTTTATTCTTTTTAGCATGTATAGAATTTCACGTGTAAATCCATCCTGCTCGGGACTATGTCTAAGGTCGACTCCTCGATCGTTATAAGACCGTGCCCCCTGATGCGTGGGAACCGGATGGAATCCATAACCCCTCTCCCCCCGTCAGGTTCGAACCTCGAATTAAAGCCCTGATTCATCCTTTCACCTAGATGTCTCTCGAAAATGATTCAAGCGGGAATCGAACCTGCGTCTTCATCAGGAAGGACATACCTTTTGATCACTGGACCAACGTGTAAGAGAGTGTTTGAGATTACGTTTTGAAGTTATTATTTGATTATTGCGTTTGTAAAACATAAATAATCTAAAAAAGTGTTTGGATGAAAAAATGATTATCTGCCTCCAAAACGCAGTTTTGGAGAAGCATGTACCTACATGTTTTTTCAAAACGCAGTTTTGAAAACGCAAAATCTATTTTGAAAACGCATAATCTATTTTGAAAACGCAACACCAAACACTCCTAAGAGGACCCGGGGTGGGAACAAATTGTTCCGTGATGAAATGTGGTCACGCGTTATACACGGCCGCCACTAGTGATGGTCACGCGTGGAAGAGTTAACGCGTTGTGGTGGTCACGCGTTGAAGTTTGAAACTTTGTGTATGGTGGGTTGTACTCTAGTGCTGAGGAGTTGTACATTGATGGTATAAATAAAAAAGGTTGTGATACCATCACTAGTAATACCACCCCCTACATTTCTATCACTAGTGATAGAATATTGGTTGTGCACATAGCATGACTTGATTGGATAGTAGGAGTGATAGATTCTATCACTAGTGAACCACCCCTAGTCCCTAAGTTAGATTTTTTTATTAGTTTAGTTTTTTCCCTGTTCGCATTCAGCTACTAAGCCCAGCCTAGAAAATGTTAGATTTTTTTATTAGTTTAGTTTTTTCCCTGTTCGCATTCAGCTACTAAGCCCAGCCTAGAAAAAATGTTTTTTTTTTGTTGGTAAAAGCCCATTGTCTATGGGCTTTATTTTTATTTATTTATAAAGGACGAGCATCTAGGTTTTATCAATCCTTTGCAAACCAAAAAAAATCGCCGCTGCCCTATTACTATTAGATGCAAGCTGCTGTCCGCTGCTGAAATCGGCAGCTTGCTGATTTTTTTATGCTTACCAATCAACCAGAGGTTCGTATTTTTAAGTTCATTTGCGGAGTAAAATGATAGACTTTGTTGTTAAAAATTAGGGCAAAATTGGATCAATTAGATGAATTTTCTGTTACTACTCATTGTGTTGATTTTTTTCAAAAGCGACATTAAACCTAAGTGGTTTTATCACTCACAAATTTGGTATAGATTGACTCACCGAACATCAGGGGTGAGCAAGTTTAGGTCCGGACCGAAAATAACTGAGAACCGAACCGAAAATATACCCAACCCGACCCGAACCAAGTACCTAGGTACTTAGATCGGTTCCAATTTTTCTTATAAAATAGGGTCGGGTTGGTTCTCGGTTCTTTACATGGTGAAACCCGACTTGTACCTATGAACCGCAACCGACCCTATATTTAGGGTAGTGAATCGGTTCTGTATTTTATGTTTGATCGGTTCTCGGGTCGGGTAATGGTCAGGTCGGGTTGGGTTTTTCCTTTTGCTCACCCCTACCGAACATTTTGAAATACATTGAGTTACTAATTACTGTCTTATGTGAGTCTCTATAATTTAACTATTCTAGTTTAAGTATGTTAACCATCTTTCATTTCCTATTAGAGAGTGCATATACTATTTTTGTGTGATTCATAGATTACGCTTTTTTTTTCAAATTCCTGACTTTCAGTTGATTTGAACGCTTGATTCGAGCTCTCTCGTTTTTATTTGAACCACAAATAATGGCTTTTGTTTCTAGATTGACCTGCCAAACATTTTGAAATACATTATGTGTTCAATTCATTTAAGGGTCTCAACTATTGGGTATTTAGGTATTAGCCGCTGTCACTCCCAATTATCACTTTGACTCCCATCATTCTCAACTTGACACTTTGTGTGTTGTGTTACTCCTGTTGAGTCGTTTTTGGCTCCCTTTTTGTCTTTTATGAGCAGCTTCACCTGTAGTGATTAGTAATTCACAAAGGGTTAGCCTAATATCACCTTATGCAGTTAATATCGGTGATATATCCGTCATATCGGTCCTCTAGTAAAATATTGGTGTCAAATATCTGTCAGAGTGATATAATCTAGTAACTCTTCTTTTAATTAGTTAGATTAGTTGTGTAAAGAGTTGTTAATTACTCTCTTATGTGAGCCTCTATATGGACATTGCTTTCATTGGACTAATCTTGTTAAGTATGTTAACAATCTTTCATTAGTGAGTTTAAAAACTATTTTTTGTGTGATTCTTACATTAAGTTTTTTTTTCAAATTCTTGATTTTCAGTTGATTGGAATGCTTGATTCGATCTCTCTTTTTTATTCGATCCACAAATAATGGCCTCTGTCATGAAAGTGTTTGAACATCTTAAAATTCATTTGGAAGAGTTAAAAAAGCCACCTAAGAGTTTTGGTAGCAAAGTTACAAGAGCTTGTGGATTTGGAAATGTGTATGAAAGATGCCCCGCTCACTCTAAGGGCCGAAACAGGCTTGCTATTTGAGCAATGAGACGTTGAGTTTTGGAAGGAGATCATGATGCTTTCCCGTTACACCCCTTAGAATCTCACACCCTCATCACTCTTCTCGGATTTTGTGACGAGGATGGTCAGAAGATCCTTGTGTATGAGTATGCATCTAATGAAATCCGGAATAGCCTTTTAAACTACAGTATTTTAACATGGACAAAACGCCTCAAGATATATGTATCAAGTGGGCTAGTCCACAACGTCTCAAGATATGTATCAAGTGGGCTAGTCTACCTTCATATGATATAAAAAGCGAGATATATACATTAGTTAAAAATGTGATGTTTTGTATCAAATGAGTTTTAAGTAATCTTCATAGTATACATAAAATAAATTCTAACTATTTTAGACTAATGATTAACTTGTGTAGATTGATGTTTTCAACAATTTGAGAAGGTAGGGTTAGCTTGTTTGTATTGTGTATCATTTGGTATTGGAAATTGGCTATAAAATTATATGGACCAGGCTTGCTATTGTAACTTATAGGTTCGATTATTGAAAATGGTTATTCAATAACGGAATTGAAATTTTCGGCTATTAAATATCCGAAAACCGAACTGTCGGTTTTTGTTTTGGTTTAGTTATTTCGGTTTTTTCTCACCATTATTTAGTTATATGTTCTTATATAAATTAGTTAAATGGAGATTTAGTTATGATTTGAATGGATACTTGTTAGAAGTTGTTATTTGGTTATGTTTTACTTTGTTATTGAGTATGCTACTTTCAAAAGCCAAAATGGTTCTTATATTATTTTAGTGTGGTCTTATTTGAAGTCCTTTGTGGGAGATTATGCTTTAAATATATCATATATCAATAAAATTTTAGTGCCCATGTGGAAACAAAAAAATGAACATATGAAATTTAGAAAAAAAATAATGTCATAAATTGGTTTAGATTTACCACAAACGGTGTTTTTGATTGCGAAAGAAGAGTGCACTAATGGTCTTTCCATGTAATACAAACCAAAATATGAAGCAGAGGTTAAGTTGAACCACTTATGTATATCTAAATGATCACGGAAAATCAAAATTAACTAAACCTATTAGTTATACGTTTTCATACGAAATTTTTGGCTTTGATGTAAACCAAATGATTTATACCCTCATCAGCTACTCTTTCATAGGCTTTATTTTTTGATTTTCTGCTACGCTTTAACTCACTTAGCAGGACGTTGCTAGTCAGTAGTCAGTTTTGTTTGGATATTTATGGTTTTAGTTACATAGATTTGAACACTAACCGTTTTAGAGAGACGCGTGTTAACATTTTTCTTGAAAAGCAAATGTTGTTTCCCAGCTCTCCTCCTCACAATCTTCCCACTTCTGTTACCCTGAATCTCTTTGATGAAGCCTACAAAATGCATATTTCAAGATAACAAGATTTGGTCGTAATAAAGCGAGTATTCTCTCGGCAACAACCCAAAGATCTTGACCTACAAGATACGAATGCAAACACGTAGCTCACGTGTTAAAATTTGTGTTGTTCAGCTTCTAGACACCTCCAATATGGAACTCTGACATCTTCGACAATATTGGGTTTGGTTCTGATACCACTTGTTGAATTAAACAAGCAATAAATTGATGAAAAACCACAACCACGACACGCGCTAGTTGCTCGAAACTATTGAGCGCCTCTTTCTTGATTAACTTCGAAAAACATAAAGGCTACGAAACTGATTACAATCGGATGAACCAACGAAACAAAAATCTAAACGGATTTATATACTACCCTTACAATTAGACTCGTAAACTAACTATGACACCTTAAACAGTTAAATAAAGATCCAATAATTCTAGCTTAACCAAATTGGATAAACCAAACAAATTGATACTTTTGATCTCCTCCATGCCACTCCATGGGATCAACCTAGACAACCCTGGACAAATGTTGTAACATTTAATAATAATCTTCACAACCACCAACCTCCAGTTTCATTAGCTTAATGAAGGTCCAAGGAGCCTGTGGACATCGGTTTTCATATCAACTTCCTTGAGCTTGGAAACCTCAGGAGCCTGGTAGCCAAGAGTCTTGTCTGCGGCAATATGATGTGAGTTTACATGAGCATGCATGAGTCGTGACATCCCGAAGTCAGAAATCTTGTGGTTATTGTTTTCATCGAGCAAAACATAGTGTGATGTTAGATTTCCATGGATTAGCTTGTGATGAGTATGGAGGTTATGCAAACCTCTAGCCACTCCTTTTGCTATTTGCATTCTTGTTGCCCAATCTAAACGTGTAATAGTTTTTTTAGAGTAAATTACAAAAATCGTCCTTTATGTATGTCACTTATTGTAAACTGTGTCCTTTATCTTCAATAATTATAGAAAACGTACTCGATGTTTGCAAACCCTTGCAAGTTATGTCCTTTAGCCCTAACTTAGTTAATTTTTGTGGTGAAATCTGACCAAATTGACCCCACATGAGGGTATTTTTGTGGTTAAATCTGACCAAATGGACCCCACATGAGAGTAAAATGACCAAAATACCCTCATGTGGGGTCCATTTGGTCAGATTTAACCACAAAAAATAACAAAGTTAGGGCTAAAGGACATAACTTGCAAGGGTTTGCAAACATCGAGTACGTTTTCTGTAATTATTGAAGGTAAAGGACACAGTTTGCAATAAGTGACATACATAAAGGACGATTTTTGTAATTTACTCTTTTTTTTAAGAGAAACTAGATTTTAATAATCCTAACTTTGACCCGTTGGCCGACATTAATCTCAACTTAAGAAAATCCTCGTACATTAATCCCAACTTAATGTCGGTCAAGGGGTCAAAGTTAGGGTTATTAAAATCCGATTTCCCTTTTTTAAAAAGACACATTTATTGAAACAAGATGGTTATAAAGAAAATTGGTAAAATAGTAATCAAAGAATATGCTTACGATGGAGAAATACAGAAAGCTGGCTTTTTTCGGGCATGTAATAAAAAACGAGATGGTTATATTCTTCTTGTTCTGAGGCCAAATAATAAGCCCTAATTGCGAAAACATTGGGATGCCTTATTTTTCCAAGCAAATTTAATTCAACTTCATATTCTCCATCTTTAGTAATATATTCACTCCATGTTTGAACTGAAACTTCATCACCATTCTCCAATGTTGCCTTATAGTTAAACCCGTAAGTACTTTTGCTTGTCATCTCAACTGATGCTCTCAGAAGATCATCAGCTGTAAAAACGTTTGAACCATCAAAATGTACAAGTTTCCCTCCTGCCTTTCTTGCTTTGTCTTCTTTTCGTTTAGTTCCTTCCCTTTTCTAGAACAAGCAACAAAAAAGTATGAAGCAAATCAACCAACCGTAGAACTTCAAAGCAACCATTATTTATTACTAAATGCTTTGTTTTTTAAAAAGCATTGCAAACAATGCAGTTGGAATTTGTATATACTTTGCAATCATTATTTGTTTTAATCATGTTAAATTCTACAAATAAGCTAACAGTCTATAAAAAAAATCAGTTCACCATTGCAATTAAAAAAAGAAGCAGCAGCAGCGAATTACTGTTGTGCCCATGTTAAGAAAGATCCCTTTGCCTTTTGATAGAAGTACGCTCAGTTCATCCACGTATCGATATTTCTAAAAAGTTCCCACAACATTAGTCAGTTTCATGTCGTGACGCTCCTGAAACGAAGTGCAATCTCAAGCTTTTTCACTATACGAGACGTTGTTGGCCGTTGTTCACAAGAGTAGTGCAAACACTGGAATGCAATGTCTGAAAATGTTTCCAACGAAGTTGGGTCCATTGGTGGCATGAGATCTTTAAAGATAATCCGGTCTAACTTCTTACATTTGTAGCTTTCTTTCCACATATGCACGAAACACTTTAACAGACCGTTAGCTTTTTCAGTACATAATCTCCCACACAGGACTTCGAATAAGACTAAGACGACACCAAAAGAGTATATGTCTGATTCTTTGGTTAGGGAGCACGTCTCCAAATATTGGGGATCCAAGTAACCATGGGTGCCTGCAACGGTGGTGAAGACATTCGTGTGTTGCTGATTCGCAGGTCCTATTTTTGAAAGTCCCATGTCAGAAAGTTTAGCATTCCACTTGTCATCTAGTAGGATGTTGCCACTTTTTATATCTCTATGGAGAACTCTTTGTTGGAAGCCCTTGGGATCATGAAGGTAGGCTAGCCCCCTTGCAGCATCAAGGCATATCCTGAGACGTTGCGTCCACATGAGAGTAGTGGAACTTAAATGGCGATCAAGGCTTCCATTTGATGCATGCTCGTAAACAAGGATTCTCTCACCATCTTCATCACAAAACCCAAGGAGAGAGATGAGATTCTTATGTGTGTACCGAGAAAGCATCATGATCTCCTTCCAGAACCCGGGGTCTCCTTGCCCATATTCACGACTCAAACGCTTGATAGCAACCAGGCCTCGCCCCTTAGAGTGAGAGACTTCTCCTTCATATACATGCCCAAAACCACCACGTCCAATAACTTTGCTACCAAAACTATTGGTGGCTTTTTTTAACTCGTCCAGACGGATTTTAAGAGGTTCAAACTCTTTCACGACGGAGGCCATTATTTTGGGATCAAATAGAAATGAGAGAAGTCAAATTTTTTATTATTTAATATATAAAATTATATTTATTCAACTCGTGCAATAAAGGAGGTTTTTAAAGATATATTGTTTTATTATTTAGTATATAAAATGTATTTATTCGACCCGTGTAATACACGGAGTTATAACCTAGTATTAGAATAAAAAAAGTATATGCCAAGTAATTGCATGTGCAAAACATCAAATTAAGGAGATGATTATTTACATATATATGTGTAGTTGGGATGTATGCCCAAAGTCAACCCGTACGTATGTGAGCCAAGAAGCCATGAAACGGTGAATGACTCAGAGATTGGTTTAACCGGGTGTATCAGATGGTTCAATCGGATGTACCGGGCGGTTTAACCGGTACAACCGGCCGGTTTGAACTGGTTTTTAAAAACATTGATTGCCATATGTTTTAATTTTTGTTTTTGGTGATATTAGTATTATCAAGTCATTTTAAGACGATATATATTTTAATTTTTGTTGTTGGTGACAAAATTATCACCTATTTGTTGTCCGTTTACCAGCCGTTTGTTTGTAATTTGTTGTTTTGGCTTTTTAATGAATACTAGAATATAATTTTAAGTGATAAAGATTTACATAAGACCAATGAGAAATCATAATAAACATTTATACAAGTTAGGAGTTGTGCCGACAACCATGACTTATTGGTCTAGTGGTATGGTGTCCACTCTTACAAATGCGAGATTGTGGGTTCAAATCCTTACAAATGCAAGGTAAATGTGAAACTAAGGTGTTGAAAAATTTGTTGTTAAAACTAAGGTAAATGTAACAATCAAAGGCAGTGAAAATATACATGTAATGGCTATGAATTACATATAGAAGGAAGAGGAGTAAAAAGACCTGCAATTTAAACCATAAATACAACAAGAAGATGAGCAACTCTGCGTAGAACTTGCAACCCGAATCAAAATGGTTTGATCTTTATGAAGTGGTTCGACCTAATTGGCTCGGTTGATCTTCAGATAGGGCAAGGCTCCTATGACATTGTTGTAGTCACTACGGTCAACTTGGACCTGCATCAAACAATTGATCAAACGCCCTTCCAATTAATGCGGTCAATTTGTGGACTCAAAATCAATATGGATCTTGAAACTTGTTCCAAAATGCAACATATGATGACAGTTTTAGAGAAAAGAAATCTTTCGTTTCATAGATTTGAACACTAACCGTTTTCGAGAGACGTGTTCTTCTCTTAGCGTTTTTCTTTCTAAGTAAATGTTGTTTCCCAGCTCTCCTCCTCACAATCTTCCCTATTCCCGTTACTCTGAATCTCTTTGCTGAAGCCTACAAAATGCAATTTTCAAGATAACAAGATTTGATCGTAATAAAACGGGTATCACTCTGATGCGTTTTCATCCCAAAAGCCGATGCATGATGCGCAATAAACACGCATCACAT
The DNA here is from genome assembly GCF_002127325.2 of Helianthus annuus. Taxonomy (NCBI): domain Eukaryota; kingdom Viridiplantae; phylum Streptophyta; class Magnoliopsida; order Asterales; family Asteraceae; genus Helianthus; species Helianthus annuus. The sequence continues at coordinate 155,102,240 of NC_035442.2, forward strand.
ATGCAAAAGGCTCGTTATTGAAAAGAATACTAAAAGTTATTTATAGATACTATTTTATATTGTGAACTTTTAAACACTAAATATAGTCAGATTTATTCAATCAATGGCCTTATTTGTTCAGATACTCACACACATTACTCAATTGGTTTTAAAATGCGCATTGCACTCCGATGCGTTTTAATCAGGGCGCATCATGCGAGCGCATTAGGAGCGCATTATGCGATTTAGGGCGCATCAGCCTCGCATCATGTAATCACAATGCGATCTCATCAATACGTTAACAAAAATGCACACAAACCAACTATGAACAATGATACAAAGGAACAGAGGAAAAAACCTTGTGGGTCTTCATCTTATACCCCTTAGCAGATACAATTGTGAGAGATTGAGGTTTTCGAACGGGAAAACAGACGGTGTTTGGAAGCAATGGGGAGAAAACAGAGACGCTGTGTGATGAACTGAGGTTCAATGGTGTTGGTTTCTTAGCGAATTGTGAGAGACAAACGGTGGTTTGACAAGATGGGTTTCGTTGAAGAGGTTTGATTGGGGTTAAGAGTGAAGTGCAGTTGAAAAAGGTTGAAGACGCCATTGGAGAAGCTACAGGTGTGTGTGTGTGTGTGTGGATAAAGGGATTTGGGAGTTTCAATGTTTTGTGCTACAGCCTACAGGTGTGTAATGAGAGCGTATGGTACTTAGTACCAGTATCGAACCGGTAGTGATACTGAACTGGTACCGTACCGATACCGGTACTGAATTATTTTTCAATAATGATTTGATATTCACTTTTTGGAGTTTTCAATACCGGTAAAATATCGCCTTTTTACCTTTAAATACCGGTTTCGTACCGTATCAAACATTTTCGATATGATACCCACTTTTAGCCTTTTTTGGCATCGATACTTTCGATACCGGTACCATGCTCATCCTTATTTTATGCAGTGTTACCAAACAAGCTTGAGGGAATATGGGTTATCTTGATTTGGAGTAAAGTTGGCCTGGTATCCAAACACTCAAAAGAAACTACAATATTCACCCAAAATATATTCTACAATTTTTACCCAAAATATATACTGAATTGTAAACTTAATAAAAGATTTAATTATAGTTAGTTTATATTTTATTTTTAAGAATACTAATTGTTATGTTACACTTTCTGGAAAATATGATATCAAGGCAAAATATTATATTATTTTTTAGTTTATGATGATATATAAATATTTATTTTCATTTTTAGTTTTATTACAACTTTTTGTTTATTATGCGTATAAAAAATATATAATAAGGGTGGTTTTAAGCATGTCAGTAACATGCTAAGAAAAACACTAGTTGGTGTAGAAAAACGGTTGGGTTGTAAACCGGTCTGTTGTTATAACATTGGGCTCAAACCGAGGGTTACAAACTGATTTTAGGTTGAAAACCCAACTCACTCAAACCGGTTTGAAGCTTTAAAAGCGAGTTTTTTGGATCAGGCCAAATTCGGTTCGGTTTGGAACCGGTTCTCAACATAAAATTCTGAATTTATGCCAAACTACCAGGTTAGGCCGGGTCTAAAGCGGGGTTTTGGATCGTTAGGCCGGGTCTAAAGCGGGGTTTTGGATCGGGCCGGGTTGAAAAGTAGCATCTCTCACTTTGTTATTAGGACAGGACTTGAAATTTGAAAAACACAAACATATTGTCCTATATATTAAAAATCGAAAGTTTTGAACAGTAATATACATATGAGTTAAAATAATATATATATATATATATATATATATATATGGTTTTTTTAGACTATGGGGTATAGGGCGGGGGTTGGGACGTGGGTTGGAGAGAAACGCCCAAGTCACCACCCCGGGTGGGCTTGGGTTTGGGCGTGGCCCCTTGGGCGGGAGTTTAAGGTCGGGAGTGGGGCATGCTAGCGATCCTATGTGGCCGGCTCTTATTGGTTTGTTGGCTAGGGCATAGCGGGCCATGTTTAACTTTTAAAATAGCCACGCCCCAAACCCCCGCCCCACCATAACTTCTTCAATGTGGGTCAGCTCAGCGAAGCCCACCCAAGCCACGTGTAAACCCATGCGCCAAACCCCCGCCCCACCATACCCCACGGTCTTAATAGTTTTATTATCTTCTTTACTTTTTAAGTTAGATAAGCTTTTGTCAACCGGTACTGATATCGAAAATACCAGTACGGTTATCGGTACATAAAGAGAAAAATCGACACCAGCCTGGTACAGAAAACACCAAAAGTCGATATCGAATTGACCTATATATTAAAAACAGAAGGGATTGAACAGTAACAATAAATAAATATTAAAAAGAGTCTTTAATGAAAAGTAATAAAAATAGAAATGAATGAATAGTATTGGGTACCAGTATCAAATTTACTAAACTTAGTGTATTTTCGGTATTCGTTCGGCACCGGTATTCATCGGGTTTTACCCTAAAATACCGGTGTCGTACCAGTACCGACCGTATAAAGTCGTACTGTACCAGGTATATTCGGTACCGGTATCCATTTTGGGGGATTTCGGTAACGGTATTTTCGGTACCGGTTGGTACCGAGCTCATCAAATCCTGTAGCAACGTAGCAATGCAAGTAATTGCACAGTTTAGATTACTTTTCATACACATAGTAAGTAGACTGTATTTCGTTTGAATGAGGTTTTATATACACAACTACTTATTTTGCTTTATTTTTTGTCTTTTTACGTAATGAATGAACTGTAGCATGTAAAATTAAGTTGGATATTTAGATTATTGATGAGAAAATCGTATCAAATCCTGTAATCAAACCGGTATCCTATCGGTACCAAATTTACTATACCAAATCATTTTCGGTACCAATTTGGTACCCACCTTTTGGCGTTTTCAGAATCGTTACTTTTGGTTCGACACCGGTCTAGCACCATACCTGTATTTATTGATTTTTACCTTCAAATACCATACCGTATTGTACCGAGCATTTTCGGTGCCGGTACCTAATTTCGATGATTTTCCGGATCGGTACTTTCGGTGCCGTTACAGGTACCGAGCTCATCCATATTTTAACGTGTTAGCACCGTAATAACTGAACTGAAAACAACCGAATTTCCAACGTGTAGGACGTGTGGGTCATATTATTATATATTAGGTTATTTAAAATCGTTTTTTTATGACGGATTGACTATCATTTTCACGACATTTTTATTTATGTTTTGATATTCGGTATCTGCTTGCCCTTACAGACACGCGTTTTGCAGTCATTGGGTCCCCGCCGCAACGCGCGGACGGAAATTTAACTAGTACAATGAAAAAAAGAAAGTCAGCCCATGAGTTCAATAGGTCATAATCCATTGGCCCACTATTTCACTTTGGCCCAAAAACTTTCCGTAATCTATATCTTTCTTCAATTCAAAAATATTATATTTAAAAATAAAAAATATAATATGACATTTTTGCAATATGATTTGGGTTAGAAAACAGGGTGTTGATCCGTTCAAATAACTACTGAACGGTGATTTCATCAAACTATTGAAATTAAAAAAGATGAAAATTACAAGCAACAAATAAAATAATGGAAAACTCAATAAATCGGTTCCATTTAAAGCTTGCGAGAGGATTTTTGTCGTTATATTGATTTGTTAGAATATATTTGTAGTTGTATGATAACTAGTTGATGTTTCGTCCGCGTTACAGGACGATGGCCGGATAATTCTCAATCAATTAAAAAACACTAATATAATTTTGCTAGGAAAAAAACTAAAACAATGATAAGACCGTATTTTTCGGCTCAGGGCAAAACTGTAATTTTTCAGAACTAACGAGCGAGTGTTAGGCAGCTCCTTGACATGGAAAAAAAATTAAATTGAGTCAACCAATTTAAAAAACTTTTATACTTTTGCAAAAAAAAATAATAATAATAATAAAACGATGGGAAAAAACGTAATTTTGAATTGAGGGCGAAATCATAATTTTTTCAGGGATAAAAGCGTAAATTAAATGGACCAATGGGGGAGTGTCAGGCGCCGGCATGACTGTAATTTTACATTAGGGGCAAAATTGTAATTTAACCAGGAAAAACAAACAAAAACGATAGAAAAAATGTAAATTTAATTTGAGGGCAAAATCGTAACTTGGTTGTGAGGAAAAAAATTAATGGCAAAACTGTAAATTTAAACGAAGCAAAATCGTAATTTTGAACCGAGGGCAAAAATGAAAATTTTAGCTGGGAGTAAAAACGTAAATATGTTTTTAAGTGGGGGTAAAAACATAATTTTGAACTGGCACTGTTTTCTTTGCCGCTCATGTGATCCCAATAAAGGGCAAGAACTATTCCGCGGACCATATTGTTTGTAGATGTTGAAAATGAAAATGAAAATTATTTAGTTAATTATATCTTTTGGTTCAATATAGATGTATTGATTGTATACCATCCTAGCCATCAATTTTCACACCAGTAATATTAAATCTTTGAAAAAGATTGTACGAAGAGGTTTCTTTATCGAATCTTGATACGGTAGTCTACTTCGGTTGAAATAAAGTTTGTTGAAAATATACTATATCAGTTACTCCAGTTTTATACCAAATATATTATTATAGTTATTAATATTGTTACTTCTTTTATTTTGTATGTTTAATGGGCTATTGGTGCTGCTGGGCTTTAAGGAGCTACTGGGCTTATACGGATCTGGATATTGGAAGTTGGTCATGGGCTTAGAGATTTCAGTTGCTAATGGGCTTAGGGTTCAAACTAAATATGGATCGCATCATATAAAGGTGCCAAACACTGTTCAGTGGGGGAGATGAGAGTCGAGAGATTCCAGATTATTCCTTTAGGGTTTCATAACAATAGCTTGTTATTTTTTAACGCTCAAGATCTCTCGTGTGCTAGGTCTAGGTTTTGATCTTGGTTCCTCGTGTTGAAGAACCTGTTATCATATAGATTTAGTGAGAGTTGTGTCACAGATTGTTATATTGATGATCTGCAAGTGTGTGTGAAGATTTTATTGTTGATTTCTTGTTGAATGAAGTTAATCTTTTCCCATATTTTGACATGGTATCAGAGCCTTAGGCTCGTGATCGTGTTCGAATCTATCTTTTGTTCGTATTTGTTAGGGTTTGCAATATTCAAAGTGTCTGATACGAGTTGTTCTGTTCTTCGGATTAGGGTTTTGATACCTTATTGATATTTTCGAAGACAATGGTCGCTCAGAAAATCTTTCGTTTGATTGGTGTTTCCGCTGATGCAAGTATGATCAAACTGGCTTTCACATCTTTATGGCTCTGGGAATTAAATCAAGATTGAACGAGTTTTTATCAATTTTGAAGGTGATCTAGTGATTCACGGTTTGAACCCTAACTTAGCATTTCTTGAAAGTGTTCGTTGGGTTATTGTTGTTATTTCTCAAAATTGGTCAGATAGCGAGTTCTATTTTTGTTATTCCGTTGCATTGTACTGATTTGGGGTGAATATTCTCAGATCTCTGGTGAGATCTTAACTTGAAATTCTGTGTGAAGGGTTTCTGGTCATCCACGGCTCGAAACTCTAATTTAGGCCTTGCTTATTTAAGATCTGTTGTGAGGATTCAATTTTATAACATTCAAGATCAGATGTTTGTTCAGGATTTCTTGGTTAATTGTGGATTCAGATCTGTTGGTCAAGTGATTACTGGTCCAGGTCTGCTAGTTTTCTGGGTGGAAAAAGGTTTTGTCAGGCCGAGAGGTTACTACTTTACCACCAGCTGCAACCACTGAGTCGACTCGTGTTAGTCTTGGAGGGTTGAATCAAACTTGGGGTGGCGGTTTAGATACATCAGAGTTTGTTGATCTAAAGCAAGTAGCAAAGCGTTAAGGTCTTGGAAGGATTGAGTTATTAAAAACCAGTGATGCCCCCAGCCGTCAAACCTGCATCCGATTCTGACACTCCTCTTGAAGGCCTTGTAACAAAGAAGCCTGAAATGAAATGGTTTTCCTCTATGCAAATCGGAAGGAACGCGGTGAATTTAGCTGCCAAAAGCTGTCTTCTGTGAATGGTCTTTTCTATCTTGAATTCGTAACCCCAAGTGAAGGTTACGGATCTTGATTATTTTGAATATACCTTAATTAGGTCGCTCCCTGAGGTTAGATCGTTCCATCTCTCTTTATGTTTTGTCACACGTATTATATTGTATTTAGGCATTTCTTGGCCAGGTTAGGGGGAACGGCGTTGAACACAGAGGAGAGCCACACCTCTGTTGTTGCATTATTTATGTGTTGCCTTCCTGTGTTCTTTATTTTTTCTACCTATATTTTTTGTGCTTGTTGTGTGATATGTGAAGTCTGGAACGTTTGTGATTATTTTCTGGATCTTGTGTTCTTGTTCACATTCAAGGTTGTTTACATGGATTAAAAAAATTGATCTAGTTCACAAATATTGTATGTTTTTAGTTGATTCATAATGTCTTCAATATTTGACTATGTTGTCTCTTGTTGTCTTGACTCTTATTTCTCGTTGCTATGATTGTTTCCACAATTTAGCAACTCCTTGTTTTAAATCCTTGGTCAAGCATTAAAGGTAGTTTTCTTCAAAAGAAAAAGGGTCATACTTTGCCAAAATTTGTGGTATTTGTACTTAAAAGAACATGTTTATGTTCTTAGGGCTGTGAATATTTTTTCAAAGTTTGTGTAAAGGAACAAAGCTTGGTTTCTATTGCATGAGTTTTTCAAATTAAAAAAATTTGTAGTGTTTAATGAAAATTGGGTATGACTTTGTTATTCATATATAATCTAAGCACTTGTCTTGTATATTGACTTAGACTCTTGTTCCTTTTGCGATCGTTCTCTCTCCAGTTATGGTCTTAGGTCTAAGGTTTCGTCATCTTGAGAGTTGATAGTTGGAGGCTTGTTTTTAGAATCATCATGTTGATGTTTCGAGTCTTTATTTCTGGTTTTATGCTGGTTGTATTTTTTGGATCATATTTGTGGGTGTTTGTTGTTTCGAGTTGTATCAATGTATGCAAATCTCACATTGTCTTCGTATCGTATTATGTAGAGGATTGTCTCTGTATTTCATCTTCTTTGTAGAAGATTGTATGTTCATAAGTAAAAGGTCATAGGATCTTGTATTTTTGGTAAAAAAAAATACGTGACTAAAAGTATGTTTTTTATGTCGTGTGGGATATAAATTTAACCAATTGTACATGTTCAAGATTATTGATGTTGTGAGACTGATTATGTGTTTTGTGTTACTATTAGTCTAGTCTTTATGTATGTTCTTTGTGTCTTGAACTTTGTTCTTGATAAAAGTTCCTAGTAGTAACTGTCTCAAGTTTTATTATTGTTCTCAAGTCTTTGTCTTGGATTGTGTGATTCAATTTTGACTTTTGAACAATGGTAAAAATGCCTTTCGGCTTTGACCGTATCATGATGGTTTTTTGTTAATTGAAATCGTATCATGATGGTTTGTTTGACACGTATGTCGTGTGTCTAGAATCTTGTTGTCTGGTTAGTTGAACCGTGTGGTCCACGTATTTTAACCAGTAGTATTGTCAAGATTATTCTTGAGTTTTTTTGACAGCCTTGTATATCTTCTCTTGTGAGAGTTTTGTTTTTTTTTTTGGTTGCAAGCTGTGTGATTGTTTTTCTTGCAAGGGTTATGCTATCTTGAAGATGTATTCTTTGATAGCGTTTGCCTTTGTCTCACTGGTCTTGGATTCTTCATGTTTTGAGTCCGATCATAGTGAGGGTTGTGTAGGATCATTGTGTTGGTGATCTTATTTGTCTCTTTGAGACTTCATCGCCGATCGTAGTGATGTTAGTTCACTGGTCTAGGTGGTGCTTGTGTTTTCTTCCACACTGGTCTAAGGTCGTTTGTAGATTCTTCGTTTTGTTGAGTCTAGTCCCATTAGATCGTAGTGTTGTTTTTTATCAGTTCTTCGTGTTGTTGCACTGGTTTAGAGCTGTCTTTGTTAAGTCTGGTAAAGTTCATGTTGTTCTTGTTGTTTTCAGACTTATCTCGTATGAGTCTTGCGATTTAGTACTTGTTGTGAAGTTATAAAAGGTTTTTTGCTTGAATAAAAAATAGTCTTTATGTTATTTACAAGTTATTTCTTGATATGATTCTTGTAAAGTTGTAAAGTTTTTTTTTTTGTTATGGCAATTTAGTTTTTGAATTCTTCACAAGCTATATCTCTCAAACACTTTCTATATCTTTAATTTAGAACTCTCTGAACTTTAGCTAGAGATCTAGAGATTTTGTATAGAAAATTCTATTAGATCTTGTTGATACTAATATCTGATCTGTGTGATGATATGTTTTGTAGAGAGTTATAAGGATTTTTTGTTCGTGAGAATGATTGGAAGATTTCTGTTAGGATCAAAGGTGTTTTTGGTGTTAGATCTGACACGTTCTGTGTTATAATCAATGATTCTGGACGATTTTGTTAGGGTTTCTCTCAGTTTGTTGTCTCACAGTTTTTCTTCTAATTCATTCTAGGGTTTGAACGTTGATCGTTCGTTTACCTGTTAGTTTGAGTGTTAGTGAATGAATATAGACCATCGTGTTGATGATCTAATAGGTTAGCTATGTGTTTTTGTTGAGGGTTATATGATGTTTTGATCAAGTTCGTTCTTGTAAATCCTCCCTATTCGTTATGTGGTGATTACAACACGTTAGTTGTGCCTTGTGGTAATTTTTGAGTTTACTCTTTGTCAATGGTGAATCTAAAGTTTACTATTTGATTAAGAATATGTTTGTGATATTAATGTTGGGATAAAGTTATTATAAAAGATTTTCTATAAGTTGTGTCATATCTTGGTTGTGTTATAAGTGTTTTTACCATCACCATGCTATAATTCAGTCTTGTGTTATATGTTGATTAAAAACTCTCCTTCAAACATTGTTTTTGTCTTAAATGCTTGAAAGCTGTGTTCTAAAACTCCAAAACCATTTTTTGAGTGTTATACACCCAATGGTTTCTTGAAAGGTTGATTCAAAAGATTTAAACGGTTTAGTTCGTTAGATGAACTGGTTGTTTCAATTGTTTGTCTAACCAGTTTTGTACTCTTCGAATAACCGTCATTCGTTTGTGTTTTCTCTAGTCTATGAATCTGAATCTGAATCTTATTCATTCTGGGTTGTATAAAATGGTTTGGATAATTCGTTTTCTGTTTTGAGGCTTAAATTCATCTTCCTGTGTTATTCGAAATCAAAAGTTTGTTTTTGGTAGATTAGTTGGAGCTCAATCCTTAGCGATGATTATATCATTGATTGGAATCATGTCTTCCGCTGTTGGTAATCTTGCGATTGCTATCTCTCCCTTCTGAAGATTTAGTTTAAATTGTTGAAAGGTACAAACGATGCAAACAGTGGTTGGTCTCTGGATATAAACCCTAAGTGTAGTTAGTTGGATTTTCTTTCTGGATTCCCTAGTGGTTGTACTTCCATTGGAAGGATACTGGTGTTTACTCTTGAGTGCTTGTTGGTAGTGATCCTGAAGACCACATATGCCACTTCTGGGAGTATCTTTGTTGTTGTTTCATGGCTGAACCAAGGTGTTTACTCCGAAGGTTTGGTGGTGATGGTCTTGAACCCTAAATGAAGGTGTTTGGTTTAGTTTTCTACAATCTTCATTATTCCGCTGTAAGATTTTTTAAACTCCTTGGTTGTGAGAAAACAATACAGTGTTTCGTGATTGACCGAAAACAATTCAGTCTTTCTAAGAGATCAAATCTCTAAAGGATGTATAAAAGCTGTTGGAGTTAAACCAACGAACAAATTGGCAGATATGCTCACAAACGGTTTGTTACTTAATCAACATGTCCCATGCATGTAAAAAGTTGGGTATGTTTGATATGTTTGGTAATAAAACTGAGGGGGGGTGTTGAAAATATATTGTATCAGTTACTCCAGTTTTATACCAAATATATTATTATAGTTATTAATATTGTTACTTCTTTTATTTTGTATGTTTAATGGGCTATTGGTGCTGTTGGGCTTTAAGGAGCTACTGGGCTTATACGGATCTGGATATTGGAAGTTGGTCATGGGCTTAGAGATTTCAGTTGCTAATGGGCTTAGGGTTCAAACTAAATATGGATCGCATCATATAAAGGTGCCAAACACTGTTCAGTGGGGGAGATGAGAGTCGAGAGATTCCAGATTATTCCTTTAGGGTTTCATAACAATAGCTTGTTATTTTTTAACGCTCAAGATCTCTCGTGTGCTAGGTCTAGGTTTTGATCTTGGTTCCTCGTGTTGAAGAACCTGTTATCATATAGATTTAGTGAGAGTTGTGTCACAGATTGTTATATTGATGATCTGCAAGTATGTGTGAAGATTTTATTGTTGATTTCTTGTTGAATGAAGTTAATCTTTTCCCATATTTTGACAAAGTTCTACGTTCAATTTTTATTTTTTTTAACGGCGCCTTTCTTATGTTAAGCCACCACACTTCATAAATTGGAGAGCCTCGTTGCTCCACTTCGGCTAGACTATGTTATCTTAACGGGGCTCACGCTGGGCTTCAAAGTTTGGTTTGGTCGTTCTCCCGAGAAATCATACCACCGACTGCCACTTAACAGACGTTGTGCCACCACAAGAGTTGAACACTCTCTGTCGTAACACACGATGTGACGAAAACCCAGGTGAGGTCAAGATAGAACATGACACAGGGGCGGATCCAGGGGTGTTTTGGGGGTTCTCGGTTTGGAAAAAATGAAAAAAAAAAAGTGAAAACCTTGTATGATTTTGAAAAAAATAGTGAGAATCTATCAAAAGGAACCTTGTCGAAAACGTTCCTAGATCCGCCACTGACATGACACCTCTGCAAGAAGGCTAGGCTCTATCCATTATTGCATAATCTACCAAAGTAACACAAATAAAAATTGAATTTGGATCTTCATTGAAGAACCCAAGTCTCCTTGTCACTAGGGCAATACGTATGTATACTTTTGGCGTAATATATTATCATTTAATTAAAGTTATTAAATTGAATTTAACTCGTAGCAGAAAACACGAGGGTGACTAATATATAAACACCAAAAGCAAAAATTTAAAATGAAAAAACGAGGAAGCTGACGACGCATTTTTGTCAAACAATTATAAGCAACATTCACATAATGAAAACCAATTATTTTCAAAGAAATTTCCACTCTCTAACTATGTCCAAATTTCCAACATCTCTATCTTTTTATTCTATTTTGCATAAACAACGAAATTTCAAAGAAAAAGGGAAGATGATAAGTTTGCAACCCAATCAACACTCCTCTCTTCGACAAAACGATATTTATTTAGTGAGCACACCAAATCAAACATTTTAGAAAAGTTGCTTTAAAATTGTAATAACATGAATCGATAAAATATGTCACTTTATTCCAAATTATTGTATTTGGGTATGCTTGTCCAATTTTACTTGTTATTACACTTACACACCCCAAATTTTAAATAATGCACACAAAGTTTTAAAACATTTAAACATTTTTATTAAAATCGTATAGAATGTCATCTACTTATCAATTTATTTTCATCTACATCAAATCTGACCAAAAAAAAGCTTACCGATACATTGTAAATTACAAAATAATTTAAAATAATACATTTTAGAGTTAGAAAAAAGTACTTGTCAGGGGCGGATCTACATAGTGGTCAGGGTGGGCGGCCGCAACTCTTGAAAAAAAATTTTAGTGTATATTTTAGGCAAAAAACCCCGACCACACCTCTTAAAAATATGGTTAAACACCTCATTCACACCCCAGCAAATAATCCACTGGTACTTGTGATGAATCTACACACATTCAATTGTAAATGAACTGTTAACACTATTTGATTTGAGTAGATATATATTTAAAAAAAAATCTACAACTCTAGAAGTAACAAAACTTTCTTCTATATTACAATAAGTTTTTTTTAGGGGGGGGGGGGGGGGTTGTTTGTGTTCAGCATAAACAAAAACAAATTGATGATAAATAAATTGATACTAAAAAACATATTTAAATTAGTTAAGTTTTAAGGATAGTTCTAGACTTCTAGGTGAGTAAACAAATTTTAGTTAGTTAACCTTTAAGGATAGTTCCAGGTAAGTAAACAAATTTAACTACCTATTTTTCTTCAAAAAGTTTATAATAATAAAAAAGAATATTGGATTTAAAAAATAACCAATAGTGTTTCCACTTTTTTCACATATTGCAATTCAATGGACATTTGTTAACAGAAAAGAAAAATGGGACAAAAAGAAATTCAGATTCTACTAGTTAAGATCCATTTGTTTACAATATATGAAAAAATAATACCACTACCGGTTATTTTTAAAATTAGACCATTTCCGGCCCACAACTAATAGTTTGGATTATTAAAATTTATTATTTTTAATAAAAAATAAAAATATAATAATCCCTTTCGAGGGGTTTACCTATTCAACAACCCACATCCATTTCACAACCCGACCCGAATACCCACAAGTCGCCTATATATACATTCTGTTCAAACTACCCTCATTTCATCAATGCATGACCAGCCATTAAAGACCTGCAACAATCTCATATTTCTGTGCGAAGACTTCCATTAAAGGTCAACCCTAAACAAACAAAATCAAATTCGTTACCTTTTTTCATATAATAATGTGTATTATTATGTATCAATTTATCATTTCTGGTTGCAGTTTGATTTGATTGATCAATTTCTGTTTCAAATTAGTGTTTTGTTTAGGGTTTATTGATATTATTTTGTGTAAATTATGGGTGGAGATGGTTTTCGTCTCAGAGGCATTTCATCAAACACCTTGTCTGCATTAACTGTGAATGATGGGCATACTGTAAACACGAAACTGGTTGAAGAAGATGATGTTGTGCAGCAGATTGAAGATCAGGAACAAGAGATTATGCAGCTGAGAAGACATCTGGCTGAGTTTGAGGTCAAGGAAGCGCGTATTGAAAGCGAGAAGAGTGTTCTTGAGAAACGAATTGGTTCGATGTATAAAGGGTTTGAGCAGCAACAACAGGAGTTTGATGAAGCTAGATTGAAAGCTATGGATTATAGACAAGAGATAATTGAAGAGAATGTACGGCTTGAGTACGCGCTGCAAGTAGCTCGAGACGAAGATTCAGTGTTTGTAAAGTCTTTGGTACCTCTTCTTGCTGAACAATCGCTTTATCCTGCAAGTCTTGATGCATATACCATTGTTAGTAATTTGAGGGTTTTGTTTAAGCATCAGAAGGAAAGACTCGCTATAGCCGAAGAACGGCTAAAAGATTCGCAATATCAACCTTTGGTTTTGCATTCGCGTACGAAAGAGGTGGCTTTAAACGATCCTGCGCGTTCCGAATGGGCCCACTCAAGCTTTTCACAAGCACCAGAGCCAGTTCATATGGAGAGACCAGGAGACGATGTGGTAAATACTCCGTATTTACCATCGATTCTTGAAGAAGAACACGAACAAGAACCGTCTTCTTCGTCGCACCAAGAAGCGGATGATTCAGAAGAAGATGACTATGATGATGTGGATTATACGAATAAACCACTTCCGACAATCGCGGATTTGCAGATAATCGGTGACCCTTTTCCAGGTAACGAAATTCAAGCAAGTGGGTACCCAAGAAACGGAACGAAGACTTGTAGGTTTGAGTGGGTTCGCCTTATGCAAGACGGGTCAATGAAATACATAGAAGGCGCAAAACAGCCCACGTATATCGTTACAGCAGATGATTTAGATAATTCTCTTGCTGTAATCGTTCAGCCACTTGACGACAGACAACGAGAGGGTGAACTTGTAAAATGTTTCGCAAATGACAACAACAAGATCACCTGTCATCCTGATATGCTTCGTGAAATCGAAAGATCGGTAAGTGTAGGTCATGTGAGTGTTAACGTGTTTGTTTTGAGACGGTCTCCTGACGCTTGGGAACCGGCAATATTGGAAATCAAGAAAAGTGGTTACAGCATTAAGCTTAATGGATCCAATAATGGTGTTGTGGTAGCTGATAAGTATACACCAACAACCGTTATTAATCTACCGGCAGAAGAACCGTTACAGTTCTCTATAGTTGGACCCCATGGCGTTGAGCAATATTTATGTGCGGATTATAATGCATCTGGCATTAGCTGCTCAAGAGATGCAATTGTACTAACGATGAGATCGTTTGTCAAACGAGCTGTTGATAAAAAGTTAGGGAAGAAGAAGAGAAGAGGTCTGTTTTTCTAAGTAAGTTTCATGTTGTATATTAGCACATAGTTTTTGTAGTAATTATTCGATCGTTTTTGCTTACATTGGTTGATAATGAAATCGTATATTGTCATGAACTCGTAGCTCAATATATATTGTCATGAACATTGCTAGACATCAACGACTCGAATTCAAGAGTTCAGAAAGTTGTTATTGATGATGAAATGAATCTTATTCAAAGTGTCCAACAAATAAAAATGATGCAGAGTTGCAGACATGCAGTCATTAAATGTGGTCTGTGTATATCCAGCAGTGTCATCCAAATGGGTTGAGAACCATTTTCATAATCTTTATACACCCAACTGATCAATCAATAGCTTCATGCACTATTGTAATGTTGAAAATGTTGCATTATAGTGACGACATTGAGTACTAATTTACTAAATTATTAAGGGTTGAACAATGAATGTGTGGACGTTCTCAACTTACTATACAACGAGAACGTGTGAATACCAACATGTTCATTGTGATATAACATATTGTCCGAAATGTATGTTGATTTTGGGGGGGGGGGGGGGGGGGGTCTAGTGGTAAGAAGGGAGCCCACAACCAAGAGGTTGTGGGTTCCAACATTGCCCAAGACACAACAGAGGAAAAAAATGTCGCTAAAAAACAAATTTATGTGGACAGAGCGAACGCTTGAATCTGTTGTCTTATGATAAGTCAAGAGTATGGTAATGGAAGGGAATGTGAGGGATAAAAGATACCGGCGCAAGTGAAGTAATAAAATAGGTGCCAAGGAAACATGTTAACTTGAAGGTATGTGAGCGGTTATTATAAGGTATGATGGATATTCATGGTGACAAAGTGCAACATGGTGTCGAGCATAATGTGCAAAATCTATAGTCTTACCCGGTATGAAGCAATAATAAAGCTTCTTCATTATAAAATCGAATTAATAGTCTATTATATGTAATAGGATCGCATTATCAGACCTGAAAATAGTTTATTGCACTCGTGTGAATTTATGCAGATGAAAGAGACGAATTGTATCTTCATTGGAAATCTACACGACCATTGCAATATATGAAGAGGTTTAGAGTGAAATAAAATAAGAGTGTGTGTATATATAGTGTGTTTCACAACGGTCAAATACAAGGGGCCCACCAAACACACCCGTTGTTGCTCGCTATTGCAATCGCGGAGGCACAATAGCGCCCCTCCAATGGCGCTTGCAAGACGGTTGGTTGGGGGGGGGGGGGGGGGCTGTTGTATAAAAATGGCTAAGGTGGCATTGGGTTAGCGCCCCATACCGTCTAGCTTTAATGAAAGATACGGTGATATATTAAACGGAGATTCTAAATCGATGCATATGATATACGTCAAACGAAGGAGAAGAAAAAAGGGATCATGCATTATTGTAACTAGTTGAAAAAACGGGACTGGGTATTATAAGGCGTATCAACTTCGGCGGTTTAGTGGGTTAAAGTTAATGAATTTGAACACGACCCTTATATTTATTTGTGTTAAAAAATCAACCTAACTTTGACACACTTAAAACCATATAACATGAACTCGGCACATGACCCCTCCATGAACCCGATACCGAACAGTCTAATATTATATCATTAAAAAAGTTGTACGAAGAGGTTTCTTTATGATCAGACAGTGTACTTCGGTTAAAATAAATGTCTACGTTCAAATAAGTAAGTAGATTTTTGGCATAATATATCATCATTTAATTTAAGTTATTAAACTGAAATTAACTCGTAGTACACTGATGAGGTTACCCCCAAACCACCGAACCGAATCTCAGCCTACGAACGAAAAGGCCCGGCCAAATCTAGGGTTCCCTGAGTTCCCTCTGAGCAGTGGCGGATCCAGGGGTGTTTTGGGGTTCCCGGGAACCCCCTTAGTTTGGAAAAAAAATGAAAATAATGGTGGAAGTTTTGTATGATTTAAAAAAAATAGTGAGAATTAGTGAAAATCTACTAAAAGGAACCTGGTGGAAAAAATTCTTGAATCCGTCACTGCCTCTGAGTCATAAGGGTGAAGGAGGTGGAAGTGGGGAAGTGAGCGGGGTGTATTTTTGCCGCATGAGGGTGCACCACCAACAAGGAAATGTCACGCGGTGAAGGAGATGTGTGGGG
Organism: Helianthus annuus; assembly: GCF_002127325.2. NCBI lineage: Eukaryota > Viridiplantae > Streptophyta > Magnoliopsida > Asterales > Asteraceae > Helianthus > Helianthus annuus. The sequence continues at coordinate 155,118,486 of NC_035442.2, forward strand.
AGTTGTTGCCGCATGCGGGGAAGAGGAGGGAGTGGGAGTAGTGGTGGGCTCCACTCTCTTTCAACTAATTATGCATTTTTCTTCTTTTTTTTAATGGTCTAGATGAAACAACCCTTATGTTTTTTTGGGCAAAAGTGGTGCATGAAAGAGAAATTGACATGACAGATCATGATTGGGTGGGGGAAAAATTTCCCCCATCTCATGAGGGGTGCACCGGCCTTCACCCTGACCTCCGTCGATTGGTTTGAGCCAAGGGAATCTTTCCCTAACTAAAAGTAACAGGTCTGACCTGGATCACTTGAGCCACGTCAGCACCTTACAAGTATACATATCGCACTTAGTCCTCAAAAAACGGGTAATCTGTACTTTCACTCTCATCTCATAATACACTCTCCCTAACTCCCCGCAGTACTTATTCTCACATCCGAGTATCCGAGTTTGGTTACAGAGGCTCCTCTCTCTACACAAAGGCCAACAGTGCTGTCCTTTAGTTCTTGTTGTGCAGATTCAATCCATTCTGAAGCTCGACTCCATCCTGCTCACGAGCTGCCGATTAAGGATTCTTCATACATAGGTTGTTTGGGAGAGTGGTTATTTAGTGACTTATTAGCTTATTGACTTTTTTGAAAAATTAAAACGTGTTTAGATGAAACTCTTTTGTGAGAGGAAAAGTTAATAAGTCACTCCATTGTAAGTTTTCAAAAAAGTTATAAGTTGTTTTGTAAAGCTAAGCCAAATATGGCCAAAAATGAAAAATGGAGGAAGCTGACTACGCATTTTTTGTCAAACAATAACATTCACACAATGAAAACCAATTATTTTGTAAGAAATTTCCACTCTCTTTCTAAGAAATTTCAATGAAAAAAGATCGAAGATGATTACTTTGCAACACTCCTCTGTTTTCATTTTAGACCCGAAATGATTTGGGTGAAAACCGGATTTTGTCCACCTATCCTATCTGAAGATAACCGAATAAAACAAAACCCCAACTCAAACTGACTGAAGTCCGATCTGAAGAGTTCCAAAGGTATTAGGAAGTGGTTGTTTCTACAGCGCCTCCACGAGGTAGTATGAAGTTTACATATTAGTTATACGGGATAATTGTTCAACTTATAACTTATATTGGATTGTTGCTCATAATCTAATCATAACAGCAGTGTGAAATTTACATCTATGTTTCTGATCCGGTTGCTGCGATCGTTTATTTTCGGTTCGGTTTGGTGTATAGACCTGTCTGTAATTTAATTTGTTGAAGAAGTGATGTTATAAACCTATTAAATCAACTAGTAAAATATGGACAAAAGTTTCTTCTAAAAACTCAATCATTTGCACAAGCATCAACTAGTAATCCGCGGCAACTCGTTAGTTTTGTTTAAAACAAAAATAAGCTAAGGCTAGAAGCTAATTAAGAGGGTGTTTGGGATTGAGTTTGGAAATGACTTATTCAAGTAAAGAGCTTCTAATTACTATCCCTAGTAAGCCAATGCATTACTCTTCATTGAACTCATCAGGTTTAGCACATCAACTATCTTTCAATTTCTTTCATTAGAGAGCTTACAAACACATTTTTTTTGTGTAGTTTCTTATATCACATCTCCTTTCAAGTTCTCAACTTTCAGTGATCAATGGAGTCCTTCATGAAGGAGTTTGAACATCTTAAAATCCATCTAGAAGACCTAAAAAAAGCCACCAATAGTTTTGGTAGCAAAGTTATTGGAGTTGGTGGATTTGGGAAGGTATACGAAGGAGAAATCTCTCACTCTAAGGGGAGAAGCCTCGTTGCTATTAAACGCCTGAGTCGGGAATTTGGGCAAGGAGACCCTGAGTTCTTAAAGGAGATCATGATGCTATCTCGATACTCACATGAGAATCTCATTACCCTCCTTGGATATTGTGACGAGGATGGTGAGAAGATCCTTGTGTATGAGCACGCGTCCAATGGAAGCCTCGATCGCCATTTAAGCTCCAATTGTAACACCCCGTGTTTTCCAAAGTCAAAGTCAAGATCAAGTGTTGACTGTTATTGGAATTAAAGATTAATAAAGATTAATTTCATTTTAGTTTCATTTTGATTTTCGTATTATTTGGAGTAAGTGTTGTATAATTAAACCAAATCGACCGATAATCGAACTGTGAATCAACGACCGATTGTGTGTGATAGGAAGTAACAACGCAATAAAGCTAGTCAATCAATAATCAAGCTAATCAAATCAATCATCAAACTCAAGTGTGGGGATTTTAGTACTTTTTATACGTGTGTGTGTGTGCCTTATGTGTTATTTGTGCATGTTTACTTTTATGTTAAAGTGTGTGGTGAATCAATCAAATCAATCAAGACTCGAAGGTGAATCAAACTCAATCGAGACCGACTTTGGAAACAAGTTGTAAGGATGCTTGTATGTTAGATATAGTAGTTAGGACTAAAAGTAATTTGATTAGGAATTCTATCATTCTCAAATTATCGTTCATCGAACTCGAAATATCGAAAATCGTCGCGAAACACTCAAAATCAGGCAAGCCGTTCGAACAGGGCAACCTGATCGAACAGGCTAGCCGATCGAACAGGGCAACCTGATCGAACAGGCTAGCCGATCGAACAGGACTGTTCGATCGGACAGCTGCTCGATCAGGAATGCTGCTCGATCAGCTGACCTTTCCTCTTTTGGAAGCCTATAAATAGGGCTGTCCTTGTCAAGCTTTCCACTTTTGGAAAAGCTCTGACCGACCAGCCACTTTTTCTCACTAAATCCAAGATTTCTCTCAAACCGGTAAGTATTTCACTCCAATCTCTGTACGTTTTTGTTCATTAATCGATTCTCCATCTTTCTATCTTTCAAAATCCGATTTTCATCCATGAAATCACCAAGATCTAGGTGTTCTTGAGTGATGTCATCATGGTGTTCTTGGTGTTCATCAAGAACTTCATGTTCTTGACTTCATTCAACCATGAATAAGCTAGATCTGACCGATTTCTACATCAATAACCTAAAATCTTCCATAGATCTTAACATTTCACGGTGGAAAAGGATTGGAAGATGGGTTTTCATCTATCTTTCAACTCTTTTACACTCAAGAAGGTGAAAACGAGACTTGAACCGGTTTACAAATCAACCTAAACAAACACATGGTTCAAGATTCGAGTTCTACCAAGAGATATACCGATTCCGGGTTAAACTTAAACTTGGGTTCCAAACCGTCTCTGACCGAGTCTGGGTGATTCCTGCTCAAGTCAGTAGGCTAAATAGGGACTTCAGTTTTGTGATTCAACTCGTAGTCAAAATATCTCTAAAACACCAACAAACAACGGGAATAACCAAGTGTTAGGTGATAAGTTAACCAAATCGAGAAGCTGGCCGAACGGCTAGGCTGTTCGATCGAACAGCCCAACCGAACGACTATGCCAGCCGATCGACTAGGCTAACCGATCGACCAGCACTTAGACTCACCAGCTCACAAAGTGTAGTATTGACGAGGTACTGTTCGATCGGCTACGCCATTCGATTGTAATCATTACTGCTCGGATCATGAGATACTATACTTTAAAAACACTTAGACTTTTCAAAGCATTGGAATGTCACCCGATCGAACATACCAACCGATCGAGTGACATACTTGAAAGCAGCAAAGTGCTAACCGATCGGTTGGGGTAACCGGTCGAACAGCAGTTCGATCGACCAACTTGAAAGGTAGTACAAACCATCATACACAAACACATCCTTCACATCAAAGGAAGAAACAATCCACTTGAAGGAACCAGCCGATCGAGCCAGCCAGCCGATCGAATGGATATTCGAACGGACTTTCAAACCAATCGAACAGCCCACTCGATCGAACTGCTGTCCGATCGATTGGCCTATCCGATCCAGTTTCCCTTTGTTTACTTTTTCCGCGTTACTCATCGTTGTGTTATCGAACTATTCAGGCTAACCTATTCTCAGTGCTCCCTTCAATCCACAATCAATCACTGTGAGTATACTCGATCCCTTTTTTGCTTTTAGCACTTTTGGGTGTTACATACGTAAACTATCAAAATCACAATCAACACAACTATTTGAACGCTAACCTATTTGCATGTATTACTTGTCTAAATGATTGCTGTTTATTATGTTTACACGTGGAGTGCTATCTACCTGCTTTAGCAACATAGTACTATAGTTTGGACTCAGCACCCGTTCACACGGGGGTTGCTAAGGACAATTACTTGCATGGATTACGGTGGTAATCATGCATTGCGAACTGTCTCGGACAGTCAACCCGAAGTCGTTGGTATCGATGGTCCCATGTTGATAATTTACGTGCATCGTTTGCCCTTGTGTACGTGCTTGGTTATGCGTAAACTATCCGAACTTTATATGCTATATCAAACTTGTGTACTCACCTTTACATTATATGTATTGACTTTTATTTTAACGTATGTGACAGGTGTTTAAGCTACTAGCGTGCTAGGGAAGCGAGACAATAATAAACTTCTAGGAGTCTGTGTCCGTAGGACGGTGTCCACGTACCTGTTCCAGGGCCATAATTATCTGTAGATCTTGCACTGGCACTTGTAGTCAGTAAGATCCACAGTAGTCGTCTAGAGGTCTTAAAACAATATTTACATTTGGTCTGTAATAATTAAGTATCCGAGTGGTCGGAACAGTTCCCATATTGTTTAGTTGCTTTCTATGATAACTGGTTATTGTTTGGGACACGGTATGGGACGTGTTATATAACTGAATTGTATGATAGTTGTTGTGGAAACTTCTGAACAATCTGTTTCGCTCAGTGCCGCGCCCCGATGATTCCGCCATCGGTTGGGGTGTGACAGATTGGTATCAGAGCCATAACTATAGGGAATTAGGTTAGACACGATCTAGTCCGGATCGCTGTCTTAGAAACCTAGACTATAGTTAGGAACCAAGAGACCAAGTTTATGTGCTTGATTTATGTTGTTTCCTTCTATTCTATCATTACATCCGAACTCCGAGCCAAATTTTGTAATTTGGACAGGATTAGGAGTGAAATCCGCAAATTCCTGCCTGAAAATACAAAATTTTGCTAATTATTTTGTGTGATTTTTCTATCAACAAACGGGGGGAAAGTTATACCAAATTCGGGGCTGAAACCCATGGATTGATGAAAACTTCCTCTAAATTTTCTTAAAACAAGGAAGAAATTGCTAAGCTAGGGGTGAAACCCTAACCTTGGCAGTTATTCCGACTTTACTTTATCTCGCCAAGGCAATTGACGGACTCCAACGACTTGAACTCACGAGTATGACCTAGAATGCGCATGCGTAATGCCCAAGAATCGAGGCAGAAACATGTCCCCTAGAGTCGAAAGTGACGACAAGTCAACTGTGAATAGTTAAATTGCCATGGTTAGTCAAAGTCTAGTAGCCGCAGACAATCCCATCTCCGATTTGAGTGTTGCTTTGTTGATTTTATATGATTTACCTGTTTACGTGTTTTAAAATTTGCGGGTTACTCCATTTGCTATCAATCGGCGTGACTTTTGTTGCTATCCTATCTTGATTCAAATCTCTGGAGATGTGATCTAAACGAAACCAGTGTGCTAGGCTACGCTATACGACTAAGTTAGACGATACAATGTGATGCTATCCGATATGCAAAACAAACGATACTCGACAGGTGGATATAGGTTTCTGTTTTCTGACTGCTTCTGTGATAAAATTTCGTACGTGTTTAGGAAATTAAGTGCTCTACTTGCTTAATTGCTTCTGTGCTTGAGTTGCTTCTGTGCTTATGTGTCTTTGTGATTATGTGTTTATGTGTTTACATGTGTTACGTGACGTGAGATGCGACGTGATTCTGAGCTTTAGTAAACTAAGACGTGCGAGATTCGAATTCGTTGTGTTGAGCCCTATGGCGATGTCTATTGCAGACCATGTCGTCATCATCAAGGCCTCGTCAACGTCTTACTCGTCGGGAGAAGAGAGATCGTCGTTTTGCTGCTATCCTCTCTAAAACAGTAGCAAAGGCTGTGAGTGAAGTATTCGAGAACGCAAGCAAGTCATCTGAGGAATCCCGAACCCTCACGCCCAAAGACTCCAACAAAGCTACTTTTAGCTTCAAACAATTCAAGGCATGTGGGCCAAAAGAGTTTACCGGTGAAGATGGCCCTACGGCTCTGTTTCATTGGTTTGACTCTGTGGAAGTTACCCTTCGCCAAAGCGGATGCCCAGATCATCTCCGTACTCTCAATGCTACCGGTGTCTTCCAGTCGCGGGCTTTGGACTGGTGGACCGCAGAAAGGAACAAGCGCGGGAACGACGCTGCATACGAGCTGACATGGAAGGAGTTGAAATCGATCATGATGGACGAATTCTGTCCTCCCCACGAACGCCAAAAGTTGGAGGATGAGTTCTGGAGTATCAAGCAGAAGGAGGGCGACAACGCTGGTCTCACTGCCCGTTTCAAGCAGCTGAGCATTATCTGTCCAGACCAGGTCAAGACTTCTGACATGACCATCAAGAAATACATCCGTGCTCTTCCGGATTGTGTCGCAGATTTTGTTCACGCCGCCAAACCCGCAACGATCGAGGAAACCTACCTACTCGCCGCTGAGATTAACGACAAGCGAGTTAAGGCTGGTGTCTGGGATAAGCCAAACAAGTCTCTGCATCAAGTCACCACAGCATCAACCGACAACCCTACTGCTCAAGCCTCCAAGTCCTCAAGGAGAAGAAAGAAGAAGAGTTGCGCTGCTGCAACCAATGCTACCCCACTTCAGTCAGTACCGCCACAACAACAACAACCACAGCGCACTGCGCCAGTGATCAATGCGCCGCCAGCAAAGCGTGCGTACACCGGCCCCCACCCACTCTGTGCTACATGTTCTTACCATCACCCGGTGGGTGTGGCCTGCCGATTCTGCGCTCACTGTAACGTCTACGGGCATTTCACCGCGAGTTGTCGCTATGGTCCCCGTCAAGCTCAAGCTCAAGCTGCTGTTAACCAGGCTCTACTCCCTGCTCCTCAAGCTCCTCAAGCTCCTCAAGCTGCACAGGCCCCAACAAACAATGTTCGGACCTGCTTTGCATGTGGTGACCCTAACCACTTCGCAAACCGGTGCCCGAACAGGGTGGTGAAACAAGAAGCTCAACAACCCCAGCAACAACAACAACAGCCTCAGCAACAAGCCGCTCACGCCAGAACTTTCAACATCAACGCACGCCAGGCTCAAGCTGACAACAACGTGGTCAATGGTACGTTCCTTGTGAATGGTATATATGCATCATGTTTGTTTGATACTGGAGCCGATAACTGCTTTGTGTCATTTGAATTTGAGAAGCTTCTTAGACGTAAGCGCTCTTATCTTTCGACACCCTTCGAAGTAGAAGTCGCTACCGGAAGAACCATTGCTGTCAATTCTGTGCTCCGTGATTGTACTCTCAAGCTCAACAATCATATATTCCCGATTAATCTCATTCCAATGCAACTCGGGAGTTTCGATGTCATAGTAGGCATGGACTTTCTTCGTGAAAACCATGCTGAAGTTGTGTGTGCTGATAAGATGATTCGTTTTGTGCTAGCTAGTGGTGATGTTCTATGTGTTTATGGTGAAACTACTGCGAAAGATCTCAAGCTCATGTCCTGTCTTCAAGCTCGCAAATATCTCCGCAAGGAATATCGAGCCTTCTTGGCCAACATTGTTGTAGCAGAGACGGACAAGAAAAAGAAAATTGAAGTCAATGATGTTCCTGTTGTCCGAGAATTTCCTCAGGTGTTCCCTGATGATCTTCCTGGATTACCTCCAAGTCGTGATATCGACTTTCGAATCGACCTTATTCCAGGAGCCAACCCGGTAGCCAAAGCTCCGTATCGACTCGCTCCATCTGAGATGCGAGAACTCTCGAACCAACTCCAAGAGTTACTTGAAAAAGGCTTCATTCGCCCGAGCACTTCTCCATGGGGCGCGCCAGTCCTTTTTGTCAAGAAGAAGGACGGGTCGTTCCGGATGTGCATCGATTACCGGGAATTGAACAAGCTGACCATCAAGAACCGATACCCCTTACCAAGAATCGATGACCTGTTTGACCAATTACAAGGTGCTCAGTGTTTCTCCAAGATTGATCTACGTTCAGGCTACCATCAGTTGCGGATTCAAGAGGAAGACATCCCCAAAACCGCTTTTCGAACCCGATACGGCCACTACGAATTTGTTGTCATGCCTTTTGGTTTGACCAACGCACCCGCGGTCTTTATGGATCTGATGAATCGCGTGTGTAAACCATTCTTAGACCGTTTTGTCATTGTATTTATCGACGATGTCCTGATTTATTCCAGATCGAGGGCCGAACATGCGCAGCATTTGCGATTGGTTCTCGAGTTGCTTCAGGGAAACCAACTCTACGCCAAATTCTCCAAGTGTGAGTTCTGGTTGGAGGAGGTTCAGTTTCTGGGTCACATTGTGAATAGTCGGGGTATACACGTTGATCCTGCAAAGATTGAGGCAGTCAAGGGATGGGTTACGCCAAGGAATCCGTCAGAAGTTCGCTCTTTTCTCGGATTAGCTGGTTACTATCGGAGATTCATCGAAGGATTCTCAAGGATTGCTGTACCGCTTACCGCCCTTACTCACAAAGACAAGCCTTTTGTGTGGGGAACCGCACAGGAGACTGCTTTCCAAACCCTCAAACACATGCTGTGCCATGCACCAGTTCTTACACTGCCGGACGGAAGCGATGACTTCGTGGTCTATTGTGATGCTTCAAACCTTGGACTAGGCTGTGTTCTCATGCAACGAGACAAGGTTATAGCTTACGCATCCCGACAGCTCAAAATCCACGAGAAGAACTATACAACCCATGACCTCGAGCTAGGCGCAGTTGTCTTTGCCTTAAAGATTTGGCGACACTACCTGTATGGTACAAAGTGTACGATCTTCACCGATCACAAGAGCCTACAACATATCTTTAACCAGAGGGAACTCAATATGCGTCAACGCCGATGGGTAGAACTTCTCAACGACTACGACTGTGAGATCCGTTATCACCCAGGCAAGGCGAATGTAGTTGCAGACGCCCTCAGCAGAAAGAATTACGTGATAGGTGTTCGAAACATCCAGGCTCAGTATAACCTCGAAGCTCTCATCCGCGAAGCACAACACGCTTGCTTTAACGAGCGTACGTTAAAGAAAGAGCGAATCTATCACGATGGAACTCAGCTTGTGAGCAAAGCCAACGGAATATTCTATTATCTGGACCGAATCTGGGTTCCGAGGAGGACAGATTTGCGAAAGATTATCATGAACGAAGCCCACAAATCCCGATATTCCATTCATCCCGGTGCGGACAAAATGTACCAAGACCTTCGCTACAAGTACTGGTGGCCTGGGATGAAAAGGGATATTGCTCTATATGTTGGTAGCTGTTTAACTTGTGCAAGAGTCAAGGCTGAACACCAAAGACCCTCAGGCTTACTCGAACAACCGCCGATACCCGTATGGAAGTGGGAAAGTATAGCTATGGATTTCATAACTAAGCTTCCGACCACGCCATCAGGTCACGACAGTATTTGGGTTATAGTCGACCGTCTAACCAAATCAGCCCACTTTCTGCCAATACGAGAAGACTATAAGGTGGCCAAACTAGCCCAAATCTACACCGACGAGATCATTAAGAATCATGGTACGCCTCGGGACATCATTTCGGATCGCGATGCTCGGTTTACATCGAGATTGTGGGAAACTTTTCAAGCAGCTCTAGGTACGACGCTGAATTTGAGTACCGCATTCCACCCGCAAACCGACGGGCAGACTGAAAGAACGATTCGTACTATTGAAGACATGCTCCGTGCGTGTGTTATTGATTTTGGTGGTAGTTGGAGCAAACACCTACCGTTGGTCGAATTTTCGTACAATAATAGCTATCACTCCAGCATCGAAATGGCACCTTTCGAAGCCCTGTATGGTAGGAGATGTCGCTCGCCTATTGTATGGCACGAGGTCGGTCATTCACAATTGACTGGGCCCGAGATTCTACAAGAAACGACTGACAAGATCCACCAAATAAGGGAAAATTTGGTAAAGGCCCGGGATAGACAAAAGATGTACGCCGATAAACGACGCAGGCCCCGCAAATTTGCAGTTGGCGACTACGTGCTCCTAAAGGTATCGCCTTGGAAGGGAGTAGTTCGATTCGGCAAGAGAGGGAAACTTGCGCCACGATTTGTTGGACCTTTTAAGATTCTGGAAAGGATCGGTAAAGTTGCCTACAAACTCGAATTACCGGAGGAACTCAGCAATGTCCACCCGACTTTCCATATTTCAAACCTTCGAAAATGCGTAGCCGACCACGACTCTATAATACCACTCGACGATCTTCAGGTCAATGAGACTCTACACTTCGTGGAAAAGCCTGTCGAAATCATGGACCGACAGACCAAGCAACTCAGACGCTCTCGCATTCCTATTGTAAAAGTACGATGGGAAGGCAAACGAGGCGCGGAGTTCACTTGGGAACTCGAAAGTGACATGAAGGCCAAGTACCCGCAGTTATTCAGGTAGATCTGAAGCATCAAATAGGTAAAATCACACGGCGATGTACGGTTCTCGGCCTAATTTCGGGACGAAATTCCCTAAAGGAGGGGAGACTGTAACACCCCGTGTTTTCCAAAGTCAAAGTCAAGATCAAGTGTTGACTGTTATTGGAATTAAAGATTAATAAAGATTAATTTCATTTTAGTTTCATTTTGATTTTCGTATTATTTGGAGTAAGTGTTGTATAATTAAACCAAATCGACCGATAATCGAACTGTGAATCAACGACCGATTGTGTGTGATAGGAAGTAACAACGCAATAAAGCTAGTCAATCAATAATCAAGCTAATCAAATCAATCATCAAACTCAAGTGTGGGGATTTTAGTACTTTTTATACGTGTGTGTGTGTGCCTTATGTGTTATTTGTGCATGTTTACTTTTATGTTAAAGTGTGTGGTGAATCAATCAAATCAATCAAGACTCGAAGGTGAATCAAACTCAATCGAGACCGACTTTGGAAACAAGTTGTAAGGATGCTTGTATGTTAGATATAGTAGTTAGGACTAAAAGTAATTTGATTAGGAATTCTATCATTCTCAAATTATCGTTCATCGAACTCGAAATATCGAAAATCGTCGCGAAACACTCAAAATCAGGCAAGCCGTTCGAACAGGGCAACCTGATCGAACAGGCTAGCCGATCGAACAGGGCAACCTGATCGAACAGGCTAGCCGATCGAACAGGACTGTTCGATCGGACAGCTGCTCGATCAGGAATGCTGCTCGATCAGCTGACCTTTCCTCTTTTGGAAGCCTATAAATAGGGCTGTCCTTGTCAAGCTTTCCACTTTTGGAAAAGCTCTGACCGACCAGCCACTTTTTCTCACTAAATCCAAGATTTCTCTCAAACCGGTAAGTATTTCACTCCAATCTCTGTACGTTTTTGTTCATTAATCGATTCTCCATCTTTCTATCTTTCAAAATCCGATTTTCATCCATGAAATCACCAAGATCTAGGTGTTCTTGAGTGATGTCATCATGGTGTTCTTGGTGTTCATCAAGAACTTCATGTTCTTGACTTCATTCAACCATGAATAAGCTAGATCTGACCGATTTCTACATCAATAACCTAAAATCTTCCATAGATCTTAACATTTCACGGTGGAAAAGGATTGGAAGATGGGTTTTCATCTATCTTTCAACTCTTTTACACTCAAGAAGGTGAAAACGAGACTTGAACCGGTTTACAAATCAACCTAAACAAACACATGGTTCAAGATTCGAGTTCTACCAAGAGATATACCGATTCCGGGTTAAACTTAAACTTGGGTTCCAAACCGTCTCTGACCGAGTCTGGGTGATTCCTGCTCAAGTCAGTAGGCTAAATAGGGACTTCAGTTTTGTGATTCAACTCGTAGTCAAAATATCTCTAAAACACCAACAAACAACGGGAATAACCAAGTGTTAGGTGATAAGTTAACCAAATCGAGAAGCTGGCCGAACGGCTAGGCTGTTCGATCGAACAGCCCAACCGAACGACTATGCCAGCCGATCGACTAGGCTAACCGATCGACCAGCACTTAGACTCACCAGCTCACAAAGTGTAGTATTGACGAGGTACTGTTCGATCGGCTACGCCATTCGATTGTAATCATTACTGCTCGGATCATGAGATACTATACTTTAAAAACACTTAGACTTTTCAAAGCATTGGAATGTCACCCGATCGAACATACCAACCGATCGAGTGACATACTTGAAAGCAGCAAAGTGCTAACCGATCGGTTGGGGTAACCGGTCGAACAGCAGTTCGATCGACCAACTTGAAAGGTAGTACAAACCATCATACACAAACACATCCTTCACATCAAAGGAAGAAACAATCCACTTGAAGGAACCAGCCGATCGAGCCAGCCAGCCGATCGAATGGATATTCGAACGGACTTTCAAACCAATCGAACAGCCCACTCGATCGAACTGCTGTCCGATCGATTGGCCTATCCGATCCAGTTTCCCTTTGTTTACTTTTTCCGCGTTACTCATCGTTGTGTTATCGAACTATTCAGGCTAACCTATTCTCAGTGCTCCCTTCAATCCACAATCAATCACTGTGAGTATACTCGATCCCTTTTTTGCTTTTAGCACTTTTGGGTGTTACATACGTAAACTATCAAAATCACAATCAACACAACTATTTGAACGCTAACCTATTTGCATGTATTACTTGTCTAAATGATTGATGTTTATTATGTTTACACGTGGAGTGCTATCTACCTGCTTTAGCAACATAGTACTATAGTTTGGACTCAGCACCCGTTCACACGGGGGTTGCTAAGGACAATTACTTGCATGGATTACGGTGGTAATCATGCATTGCGAACTGTCTCGGACAGTCAACCCGAAGTCGTTGGTATCGATGGTCCCATGTTGATAATTTACGTGCATCGTTTGCCCTTGTGTACGTGCTTGGTTATGCGTAAACTATCCAAACTTTATATGCTATATCAAACTTGTGTACTCACCTTTACATTATATGTATTGACTTTTATTTTAACGTATGTGACAGGTGTTTAAGCTACTAGCGTGCTAGGGAAGCGAGACAATAATAAACTTCTAGGAGTCTGTGTCCGTAGGACGGTGTCCACGTACCTGTTCCAGGGCCATAATTATCTGTAGATCTTGCACTGGCACTTGTAGTCAGTAAGATCCACAGTAGTCGTCTAGAGGTCTTAAAACAATATTTACATTTGGTCTGTAATAATTAAGTATCCGAGTGGTCGGAACAGTTCCCATATTGTTTAGTTGCTTTCTATGATAACTGGTTATTGTTTGGGACACGGTATGGGACGTGTTATATAACTGAATTGTATGATAGTTGTTGTGGAAACTTCTGAACAATCTGTTTCGCTCAGTGCCGCGCCCCGATGATTCCGCCATCGGTTGGGGTGTGACACCAATGTTCTCACATGGGCACAACGTCTAAAGATATGTCTTGATGCTGCAAAGGGTCTAAAATACCTTCACGATCATAGGGGTACCCAACAAAGAATTCTCCACAGAGATATAAAAAGTGACAACATCCTGCTAGATGACAACTGGAATGCTAAACTTTCTGACATGGGACTTTCAAAAGTTGGACCTGCAAATCAGCAACACAGTGTTCTTGTCACCAATGTAGTGGGTACTCCGGGATATTGTGATCCTCAATATATGGAGACGTACACGCTAACCAAAGAATCAGACATATACTCTTTTGGGGTCGTCTTATTTGAAGTCATGTGTGGAAGATTATGCTTTAAAACGACCAACAGCGAGTTAGAGATTTTAGTTCCTATGTGGAAACAAAACTACATACATAAGAAACTAGACCGGATTATCTTTAAAGATCTCAAGCTACCAATGGACCCCACTTCTCTGGAAACATTTTCAGATATTGCATTCCAGTGTTTACATTACTCACGTGAACAACGGCCAACGACGTCTCTTCTTGTAAAAAAGCTTGGGATCGCACTTAAATGTCAAGAACGTCATGATATGAAACTGACTAATGTTGTGGGAAAGTATGAGAAATACAACTATTTTGATGAACTTCTCTCCAAAGGCAAAGAGGTCTTTTTTAACCTAGGCAAAACGGTAATTAGCTATTCTGAATTTTTTTTTTAATATACTAGATTAAAACCCCGTGTATTACACGGGTTGCATAAATATAATTTTATATAATATATAATAAAAAGATACATTTAAAAAAAACTCGTATATTGCATGTATTGAATAAAACATAATGTCATATGTTAATACAAACAGTTATTAAGATTTATCTTTTAAAAATGAACATTGATGTACTATTTACTTATTATAACATTTTAATTTGTTTGTTTTATTTCCAAATCTCAAACTTTTTGCAATTGGGTCCCTGTTGTTTCAGTTTTGTTGCCATTTTAGTCCAAAAATAAAATCAGCTCAGATTTCTCAAAAAAAAAAAACCTAGTTTTTTGTCCTTTTCCTTAGGGGCAAATTGGTCATTTATGAGTTATTATAACAAATTATTAATTAAAATATATAATCCCTTATCATTTCCCTAAAACATCATCTTATCTAAATAATCCCTTTCGAAAGATTCTTTGATTCAAGAAACAGAAGAAGCTGAGCAACCACATGCGATGTTAATAGGCTTCTGTCACCATAGATTCAACTCCGACCACCGTACTCTGCCTCATAACCACCACTTCTGCACATACATCTCTGAACCACCATCCTGATCCGAACCCTCAAAACCACATTCAATTCCCAAATCACAGATTGACATGAAATCGTCCCAGATCACATTCAGTTCCACCTGCATTTTAAACCCTAGATTTCTGTAACAGATTGGTATATAACATTATCCCCAAAATTAGCAAACATTAACATCCTTATTTGTGTGTATGTGTGTGTGAGAGAATCTAACCTGCAACAACTTCTTTAAAAGAATGACGTAGAATCGAACCCCAAATCAGCAAACATCACCGTGAATCGAACCTGCAACATCAATGTGCGGCGGCGTTGATGGCGTGACGTATACGGCTAGCGTTCCAACGAATGATGTGCGACGGTGTTGATGAACATCGTCCCCCAAATCAGCAAACATTAACATCATTCTGGCGTTCGTCATAGTTCCAACAGTGGCCGGCGGGGATCTGGTCGGGTCTGGATCTACGACCTCCAATTTTTTAGAAACCACCATCCGTGGCCGGCAGTGGATCTGGTTCTGTCATCATCATCACCATCCGGATAGAAACCACCACCCATTGCCGCTAAGGGAGGATGTGGTGGTGGTGGAGGTTGGCTGGGATACGAAGGTGGTGGTGGTGTTGATTGAAGATAGAGAAGGTGGCGGTGGTGTTGCTCAAGAGAGAGAGAGAGAGAAGATAGAGACAGAGGTGTATTTATAGAGAGAGACAGAGGGGTATTTAAAATGACCATTTTGTCCCTGATGAATAGGACAAAAAAACCAGGTTTTTTTTTTGAGAAATCTGACCTGATTTCATTTCTGGATCAAAATGGCAATAAAAATAAAACCACAGGGACCCAAATGCAAAAACTTTGAGATTTGAACTAAAGTGGCAAAACTGCCCAAACCTCAGGGACCAAAATGGCAGTTTACTCGTATTCTTAACTAATTTTTTGCTTAAAATTATTATTATTATTTAATATGATAATAAAAATAATCGTTTATATTCTTATCTAATTTTTTGTTTAAAATTATTATTATTATTATTATTTAATATGATAATAATAAAAACAAATGTTTATCCTTATCTAAATATTTATTCTTATGTAATATTTTTGTTTAAAATTATTATTATTATTTTTTGAACGGCAAATTTGGATCACTGACGGACCACTAGAGTATCATCGTGCCACCAGCAGAACCACCCGATCATATCCATCTCCACTATGATACACCAATTCAGGAGGAAACCCAATAAATCTGAGAAAACCCCCTATGTGGGAATCGAACCCATGACCTAATGGTCATAAGCCTTATTCCACCTCCAAGATACCACTACGCTATAATGCCATGGGTATTATTATTATTATTATTATTATTATTATTATTATTATTATTATTATTTAATATGAGAGATAAATAGGAAAATAAGTTGAGAAAACATGAGAAAGTGACACGTGTCTAAAAAATATTTTTGTTTATTAGTATAGAAATATTATGGAAATGATAAGTTTTTATAGAATGTTTGGTAGCAAACTCATTTATACAAACTAGATATTTGGTTACATCATATGGTGCTTTGTCGACGATACTAACTACATATAATATTAGAATGGTGGTTCACTTTTAATGTATTTACCGATTTTTGTCATAACTCACATATATTAACATGAGATAAAAACAAAACCCTATATACTTAGGTTAGTTACCGTATAATAACTGTAAAATAACGTTATATCTTTTAAGACTCTGGTGTCTTTGTATATGTCACTATAATCACTTTCTCAAACACAAAATAACTTACTGAAGAAGCATGGACCTGAGCGGGTCGGTATTTCTGCGGTGATGGATACGAACATGGCCACACCTCGTCATCTCTGCCCGAATCCTAGACCTGCAAACAAGAAAAGAGAAACGTGGGCAGTGTAGAGACGGCCGGTAGAGGAAGAATCCCCTATTTCCAGCTACAAAAGTGTGTTGCCCTATATCTCATGCCCTAATAAGAAGGTGGAGACCTCCTTATATAGGAGATATGGGAAAACCCTAACCTCAATGGGCCAGGCCCAGTTAGGGGTTGTCTCTACGAGCCCACAGCCTAGTGTAGTATAAACTACAATGCGTTGGGCTTCGCGGGTTAGTACACAATAATAATAATAATATATAATTAATATAAAAATGATAAATAGCATAAAAGTCCGACCGTTCGGGTCGGGTCCAGTACCATACCTCGTCATGTCCCCCAGTCTAGTGTTGCTCCCGCGTGCAAGCGTGGGAGGAGCACTTAGACTTATTAGGAGCTCGGGAGTGAAGATCAATAAAATATAGACTTACATGCCGTCCGGGTGCGAGAAAGTTGTTGGCCACGTTTGTTGTGGTTGTCGTTGGCTGTGAGTAGAGATAATGGAGCAATGAATATCCTACAACTGTTCATCGTGGAAATTGGTTGGGCAAACATGGCGTACGCTGATCGGTTGTAGGCAGTTGCCATTTGTACTAGCGCATTACCATGAGCTTGTCCAGGTTGTACGTAAGTGGTTAGGTCTCATGCATGAGTCTTGGAACAGGCTAAGTTTTGGCGGCTAAGTGCCTCGCCTTTGGATGACTTTTTTCAGGTGTGGCCCTGCTTTAGCGGTGCGCACACAGTCGTGTGGGCTACTGTAGAATATTCACCCTTTGATGTGACTTTTGTCGGTTAGCATATGGTGCGCTAACGGCGTTCAAACCATTGAAAGAGTCGATGTTGATGTGATGATGATCCCTACCACGCGTCCATGTCACCGGGATCCCCGTTGTCGTAATGAGCAGCCATTGGTGGTCATAGACGCATATACGGATGTTATGCCACTTTAGGCGGACGTGAAACCGCTGGTGGTTGTACCAGTCGTTGTTATTGATGATCCGATTATAGCAGTTACCGTTGCCATCGGAAAGAATGATATACAATGCACTCCTGCAGAAGTGCTTGTTATGCTCAGTGACCTCAGAGGGGTGCTTAGAGCGTTATTTATGCTCCCCGCAATGTTTGTATAATTGTAGGACAAGTACTTGGTTTTTCATCAGCGGTTGTGCATCTATTACCAAGATATCCACCGGAGTAGTAGTGGTTGAATACATCTCTTACCAAGATGCCCACTCTTAGCGCTGTATAATTTGATCATCTGACCTTGTTATTATGAAAAATGCTTCGTGTCAGAGTTGTTTTTTACCATGATATGCAGTTCAAATGTGGTGGTATGTTGTGTTTACAAATGTTTATATGAACACTTGTAGATATCAGAAAGTGCTTTATAACCCGCGCGGCGTTAATGAACACTTGCATGACAAAGTGCTTTCTACGCGCTTGGCGTGAGTGAACACTCATTGAAATAATAAAATGCTTTATACGCGTTAGGCGTGAATGAGCACTTTATGTAAGCTACTACGTGCTTTTCCTGGACGCGCACTGGCGTGTGGAATGCTTATAGTAGGTGGCATGTCTGTTTACCTCGCCGACTGTGGCGTGAGGGTTTCCTTTTATCCATGTCGGAGACTGGTGTGGGGAATACATATCCGAATAAGTATTTTTCATGTCGCATAGCGTGTGGAATACTTATTTGAATAATCAAGTATATTGGTTTTGTGGTGCATTTGTCTTGATTACCAAATTGCATATGTTATGTCAAGTGGTATAGTCGTAGGCCAAATGATATGAGAAGTATAAATATTGTCTGGCGTATTGCAACATCCACATTATATAAGAGCCGATGCGGGTTAATGTGCAGTGGATATCACCTTAATGGGCAGCCTGAGGAAAACTGATCACTTTTAAGGCGTAATGGCGATATACCCTGCTAGTCCCCCAGTTCAATGCTGCTAAAGTATGTTAGTAGCGTTGAACTTGATAGGTAATAAGAAGAAATCGACAAGTAAACATGAAGTATAACATGCTAACAAGACTCTGACATGCTTATTAGTCGATTTAACTGTATTGTAGATAAGTGTGCGTAAAATAGAGGTGAAACCTTTATCGACACTTTTTGTTTAGTGGGCCATTCTAATAGGCGCTCTTTTACTATATGAAAGCATTATCAGGTCATTTTGAAAAGCAAATATATAACTCGTTAAGCTATCAGGTTATATGAGAGTACCATATTTAAGGATGAGATTAAGGACCTGTCACCCGTGACCGTTGTGCGTAGGCGCCTAGCTAGGTCCGCGTGCTTGAATAAGGATTATCCGATGTATAGTTTAGCCTGCGTAAATATTATGACCATGTCCGCCCGTAGCCATGTTGTTCCGGGCGGATTACCTAGTTTGACGATGCTAAGCATGTTAGGACTTAAGCATTAAAAGTAATTATATAGGCGCATGCAACATGTTAGATGGCCAATCGAGCGTGACCCAATGCATGTGTGGGCAATGAAATTTTCCACTTATGCGTATAGAATTTTGTAATTTTGGGGTAGCATTGCCATGTCAGGTTATATACGGATCATCATATAAATATATGTATATAGTCAAGTGAACCAAGGGCGTGCCATGCGAAGCGCGTTTGAACAAATAAAAGTGTGTCGCGCCACTAAATAAAGCAATAAAAGAGGGTTGTACCTGGAATTGCATTCCGAAATATATAGCTTAGCTTAGTGAACTCCAGCTTAGGTTTATTAGGTTTATCATTACCGAAGTATAGCTTGGTAAAGGAGTAAATGGCGACAAAAACCACCTTACCAGTAAGAAGGTTTGACGAGAAGTTGTCCAACCAAAATCTCGTTGTTGAAGAGGGGTTTTCAGGTGTGTAAATCGAATGTCCGAACCAAGGCCCTTGGTCTTGGTGACTACGTTCTATAGTGCTTATAGTGTTACACTATCCCCGTTCCTTATTTCGATGTTGCTAGATAACGTTTGCAGGAGAGTCAGGTGCGAGACATTATCAAGAAGACGGTCTAGCTTGAGGATGTCAATTCCTACCGTGGTGCCGCTGGGTTCTACAAAATGTCAGCTTTTAAGACTTAATTGTAGTTGGGGCGTGAGTGGTTGGCCCGCCGTGCTAGTCTCCCAGCCTATTGCTGCTTAAATAAACATTAGTCGTATTGAAATTACAAGGGAGAAAATTGTATTATTTGTATGTATACATAAGTTTTGCCAAAACGCATCCTACTTAGACAAGGACCATTACATGTACAAGTCGAAATGATCGAGCTTGGTTGCTTTTTAACCCATCCCGCCCATGGCGGTATTATACTGCAACGATACTATTTATGTAGTTTCTGGCATTTTTAGTGGTATGGATGATCTATGCCACCAAATTTCAAGTACCGGCTCTATGGATGTAAATGATCTCATGTTGAGTAAAATGCATGTCCACGATGTGGAAGATGATACGGATGCTGGGGCGGTTACATGACACCCCGTAGTCCTATTGAAATGGATATATGTGTAAGAGTGATGCGATAGCGGTTGTACGATCTCGTGCTATAAAGCCCCGACACATGTAAAATGTGTTGTAGTATAAAGAGGAAAGTATTGGACTGTTATAAGTGACCTGGTTCCGTTAAAAGCTCTAGTAACACGATTAAAGTGACACGCCAGTGTACGTGCGACATACACGGGTGGAGGAGTTGCGACGTGGGTGCTACAGCGGTGGCGTGACTAAATGCGCCACAAACCCCATTTATAACAATAGGTAAGGAGGTTGGAAGATATATATGACAGCTGAGGATTTTCAACAGGTACATCGTGTTTTGTTGTATAATAACATGAGTTTATAAGCGCGACTAAAGGCGTGACTTAGGATGGTGTTCACCAGATATGGCGTGAGCTAGGAAGGTATCCGTCAGAGATGGTGGGAGCGAACAAAAAAGTCCGCCGAGGTGGCGGGTAGAATGAATGCTCCCTCCAGCGGCGTGGGTGGATGAAAAACGACCGTCTGAGTCTCGGAGTGGATAAAAGCATTCACTAAGGTGACGAAGTGGATAAAAACGTTCGCCGGGGGTAACGTGGTGAACCGAAGCATCCGCCATAGGTGGCGGAGTGATTAAGTAATAGCATCCGCCATAGGTGGCAGGGTTATTAAGTAATCGGCCGGAAGCGGCGCGGGTGGATAAAAGCGTCCGTTGGAAACATTCCGGGGCGAGCAGAAACTTCCGTCTGTGGTGACAGGTTGAATAAAAGCTTCCGCCGGTAGTGGCGCGGGCAAGAGCGACCATGCAACCAAACCGGTAATGAGGTGCCATATAGTAGGGCGTTTCGAGTTTTAACCAATGCTCGAGTGGGAATGGCAAAATAAGTGCGCGCCAGGATGGTGCGGTAAAGAAAGTCATTGCCAGAGTTGGCGTAATCATGAAAAATGTCCGCTGGAGTCGTCGGGTCAGGTATGATCTTGAAGTTTAGCTTTAACACATTATGTACATTAAATAAGCATATGTGAAGTGTGTATATACATGTGTTGCAACCTGCAGGGTTGTAAAAAAGTCTAATATGTGGAGAACAGTGAACCGAAACTTGGCGTTCGTTCTTATGCATCCGTACTTGGTGAAAGTTGAGATCAATTTTGGCTCTCAAAATGATATTACACCATGCTACTCTCTTTTTATTGATGTGAAATGAACATCAGTAGCATTGTGCTCAAATATTGATGGTAGATAAGCGTCGAGTGTATATTCGTATAAATATACTACATGTAATATGTATGTCATGTGATAAAAATACACATACATTATACATGCTCGCAAGTAGCTTTTTAATCAACATAATCAAACTTGGTGATTGAAGCATCACTGCGTAGCGGAGTTTGACTGGCGTAAGACGAGTTTACTCATGCGCGGATCTTTTCTGGTGAACACCCGGATAGAGCTTGCTCCGTACGCGTAGTAGCAGCCTATTTTGAAGTGTGCAGATGGCGGAATGCGTGTCTGACATGCACGGTGAAGCTATCCCGGTGAATGCATGGTGCGCCCATGCGCGGCCTAGCTTTCTAATCATGTCAGTAAATGTAAATGGTTGCTCATATGTGTTAGTTAAAATAGTATATGTTCATGTGTATGTTTAAAAGCCATGCACCAACTCTTATAATATGCAACAATGTGTTTTGAGACATTTATGCAAAATATGGTAAACTGTGGTGCAAATTTTAAAAAGAAAACTTGTGAACTCATAAAGGAGTTCAGACATGTTTCTTTTAATGACACAAAAAATTAAAAAATTTTTATATCCTGCTTCAGAATCGGCAATTTTGACGGGTAATCGATATATTCCAGTATAATACATTATGGCGGATAAGGAATGCATGTATGGAGTTTGTCCATAGAGGCGGGGCGTACTCGCGTGGCGGTGGAGTATGCGCGCGGCGACGAAGCGTGTCCGACAAGTGGGTATGCCCGCGCGACGGCAGAGTGTGCCCGGCAAGCGAGGAGGGCTCGCGCGGTGCCGGAGTTCGATCAGCAGGCGGAGTGCACTCGCGCGTCAGCGGGGATCCTGGTGACATGAACCAGTTGCGCAGCGCGGGTGTTGGAAGTGTGAAATAGGCAGCGCGAAGGCAGGAAAAACCTTAATAATGTTGTATCAAATGGTTCGCCACCCGGCGCGGGTATCGGCGGTATGAAGCAGGTTGCACGAAGGCAAGAATGCTCTAATAGTGCTTCATGATGGTGACGAGCTGTAGGTGGCGGAAAAAGATAGCGGCGCGCTGTGATGGAGACTGATCGACGACACGTTTCAAAGGTGCAGTAACGGCGTAACCCAACATGGTTCCCCGTCGGAGATAGGCGGAGCATGAGGGCATCCCACCGGAGATAGCGGAGCATGATGGCATCCCGCCGGAGATGACAAGTGGTTGACACACGGGACTGCGTGGGAGAGTTGTCCGCCACGCCGTGTGGCGAAGGCATGTCCCGCCGCACACAGTCGAAGCGAAGTGGCGGAGCTGTGTCCGCGCACAGCATGAGAAGTGTCTGCCATTGATGGCGGGTGGTTGACGTGCGCAACGCGATAGGGAGTTGCCTCTTGTAGGTGCTAGTGATGGAAGCGTAGTGATACGATCCGACCCGGGTGGGCAACCCGACCCGTGAAGCATAGTAGTCGTCACTTCAGTAGGTTGAACAAAGATGGAGGGTAACCTGTCTTGTCAAGTATACCTTACCAAGGTATATAAACACTTTATAATATTGTACAAAATTATTCATCAAATATATGTTTGGTTTGGTGCTCCGAAGGAAGTGACGATTTTACAATTTGTTTTACTTTCTCACCTTTTATGTTTCTTTGCAGAAGCCATTAACATAGGAAAGAAACATTTAATGCCTTCATGGTAACTTGCTTTTGACAGAAACTCTTATAAAGAAAGAAAAGTAAATAACTTACATGATCACATGCATAAATAACGGCTAATCTCGTCAATCGAAGCATGAGAAACCGCATAATATGGATGAGAGGACCTTGTATAATAACAGGTCTCCCCCTCGATTCGTGTGTGGATCTGGTTAAAAAACACAGATCTAGAGATTCTTGACGGGGCCAAATAACAAGATGTGGTTTGTTTTGGGTCCTACGGATGGCGCCAATGAAGAAGCATGGACCTGAGCGGGTCGGTACTTCTGCGGTGATGGATACGAACATGGCCACACCTCGTCATCTCTGCCCGAATCCTAGACCTGCAAACAAGAAAAGAGAAACGTGGGCAGTGTAGAGACGGCCGGTAGAGGAAGAATCCCCTATTTCCAGCTACAAAAGTGTGTTGCCCTATATCTCATGCCCTAATAAGAAGGTGGAGACCTCCTTATATAGGAGATATGGGAAAACCCTAACCTCAATGGGCCAGGCCCAGTTAGGGGTTGTCTCTACGAGCCCACAGCCTAGTGTAGTTCTACTGTTGATAATATATATAAATGTGCTTAGAAGTTCTACTGTTGATTTTTTTCGTTTTTTGTTGTTGCTTGTTCTAGAAAAGGGAAGGAACTAAACGAAAAGATGCGGAAGGTAATGGTGGCAGTGCTGCCATAGCCCCGAAAGAGGCGGCACCCTCACAGGCGGATGCAAGGGAAACAGAAGGCGAACTTGTACACTTTGATGGTACAGAAATTTCTTTTTCATCACACTTTGAAGCTGATGATTCAGAAGAAGATAACTATCATGTAGTGGATTATATTGATACACCATTTCCCACAGTAGAGGGTTTGCTGATTACTGGTGAACCTTACCCAGGTAACGAAATTCATGTTAGTGGGTACTCAAGAAACGGAACAACTACTTGTAGGTTTGAGTGGGTTCGTTATTTGCAAGACGGGTCAGTGAAACACATAGAAGTGGCAAAAGGCCCCATGTATATCGTTTCAGCAGATGATTTAGATAACTATCTTGCTGTAGTAGTGCGGTCACTTGATGATAGACGACGAGAGGGCGAGTTCATGAAATGCTTTGCGAATGACAACAAAAAGATCACCTGTCATCCTGATATGCTTCGTGAAATCGAAAAATCAGTAAGTGTAGGTCATGCAAGTGTTAATTTGTTTGTTTTGAGAGGGTATCCTGACGCTTGGGAACCAGCAATCTTGGAAATCAATAAGAGTGGTTATAGCATTAAGCTTAATGGACCCAACAATGGCGTTGTAGTAGCTGATAAGTATACGCCAACAACCATTATTAATTTGTCAGCAGAAGAACCGTTACAGTTCTCTATTCTTGGACCCAAGGGCGTTGAGCGATATTTATGTGTAGATCATAATTCAACTGGCATTAGCTGTTCAAGAGATACAATCGTCCTAACGATGAGATGGTTTGTCAAACGAGCTGTTGATAAAAAGCTAGGGAAGCTGAAGAGAAGAGGTCGGTTTTTCTAAGTAAGTTTTATGTTGTATATTAGTACATAGGTTCTTGTAGTATTTGTTTAATTGTTTTTGCTTACATTGGTTGATAATGAAATCGTATATTGTCATGAACATTGCTAGACATCAACGACTCGAATTCAAGAGTTTAGAAAGTTGTTATTAAGGATGAAATGAATCTTATTGAAAGTGTCCATCAAGTAAAAGGCACAATGATGCAGTCATAAAATGAGGTCTGTCAGCTGTGTCTTCCAAATGGGTTTAAGAACCATTTTTATAATCTTTATCCAGCCAAGCAATAGCTTCATACACTGCTGTAATGTTGACAATGTTGCATTATAATGACACCATTGGGTGCTAAATTATTTGAGGGCTGAACAATATGTAGACGTACTCAACTTATCAAACGAGAACGTGTGAATACCAACATCTACAATGTAATGTTGACAAAGTATATATTGTTAGGGAAACATGTCAATGTGAAGGTATGCGAGTGGTTGTGAGGGAAAATCGCAAAAATAGTCACGTTGACTCGCTTTTTTTTACAAAATAATCATTGGCTTTTAAAACAATTTATAAATAGACATTCAAAACCAACCAATCTAGCAATGCCAAATAAGCATCGCCGGCAAAAATTTAGCCGTCGGCTAAGGCTTAATCCAAGAAAACAGCCAATTAAACCAAAAACATGTGCAAAGGCCAGCTAAGGCTTAGCCCACGAAAACAACCAATCAAACCAATACCTGTGTAAAGGCTGACTAATTTTTAGCCGCCGACTAAGGCTTAGCCCCCACTTTTACATTTATTGCACTTTAATTGGTTCGGTTGTGGTCCTCGACGTACTTTACGAGAGTTTCCGTGCCAGCCGCCTTCTTAGCCTTCATGTCTAATTTGGTAATTTTTAAAGTCGAACATGTATAGTTTAGTGTTTTTCCTTATTATGAGGTATGATGAATATTCATGGTGAGAGAGTGCAATTTAATGTTGAGCATAGTGTACAAAAACTATAGTTGTACCCAGTATGGAGCAATGATAGTTTCTTCCTTGTAAATGTCTGGAAAAAAGTTCATTGTAGTCGTGTGGAATTTATGCATAAGAAAGAGATGTTTTATATTTGTAGGGGAAATCTATTAGAATTGGATAGCAAAGAACGTATTGAATCAAAACTCGTTTATTGATAATTGGTACAATTAGGGTTACAAGTAAATCCTTCTATTTATAAGCCTAATAACGTGTTCAACAAGTAAACCTATTTGACTCAAACTAGGATTAAAAAACTATCTAAAAAAAAAATCCAAGTTTATAATCCGGTCATTTTTTACCCGAGCTTTGTAAGCCGATCACTTTTAACCCGAACTTACGCATAATATGCAAGATTAGTCTAACAATCACCCCCTTAATCTTGCAATACCGAAAAGATATCTCATCTCGATAATCTTCAGTCGTGGCACGGCTTTTGTGAGGATGTCTGTCCGTTGCAAATCCCCGCTAATACGTTCCACTTTAACTTGCTCTTGCAATAAGTTCTCGACTTTCAAACTTATCTCTTCATTTAATAAACCGAGCATCCATTTAAGTATTGAAGTGCTGAAAAACTGATCTGTCGCAGACTCGTCGCTAAAAGCTGTCACTGGCTGATCAGATTCTGTCGCTGACTGATCAGATTCTGTCGCTAACCGGTCAGTCTGGTCGCTATATGTCTGCTGTGTCGCTGACGGCCCATATTGGTCGCTAATTCCCGTTACTGATTTATCTGTTTGGTCGCTAACTTCTGTCACAATAGAGACTGGTTGGTCGCTATTTTCAGCCTTGTCATCTTTAGTATGTATGCAAACTGGAGATACAACCTCAAGATTAATCTTGTAAATGCGATTAGGTGAACGAGGTACCTTCATTAGCAAAGTTCCGTCTTGCTCAAACATCCAAAGTATACCGTCTTGGATTGCGATCTTGTACCCTCTCTCGTCCAACTGACCAATGCTTATTATATTACCATCCCTTGTCCTTTAATCTTTACGCATGACCCGTCTCCAAACTTCACTTTTCCCTTGATGTTGTGATCGAGATTAGTGAACCACTCTTTTTTACCCGTCATGTGGTTACTCGCCCCGTTGTCAAGAAACCATGAATTGAGTTCACTTGGGCTCGAAGCATACATCCTTGGAATAATCCTTTCCTCGTCTAGAAAGATATCATTAGCCTCTTCAACGTGTGTTTGCAAGTAAAGAACCGGTTCAACCCTTTGAATAAGATTGTTTTCCTCGTCCTCGTCCTTTCTACGTGTAGGACAATCCGAAGAAAAATGCCCTAATTCATCACATCGAAAACACCTTATCTTAGAACGGTCCTTCTTCGGTTTTTTACTCGGTTCCTTGTCTTTGTCTTGACCCCCGGTTTTTCCTCGACCACGACCTCGACCTCTTTTACTAAACTCGGTCGTTCCTTTGCCTCGATCGTACCCTTCCATTTTTCTAGCTTCCCACTCCTCATATGTCAGCAGTAATTGATCACTTCTAACTGGTTGCTCCTTATCTTCAGTGTTGACGCGTTCCTCATAGGCTATAAGATGACCTACGACATCATCAAATCCAACTGTCTTAAGGTCAACGGATTGCTCAAGAGAGGCAACCATGTGAACAAACCTTTTTGGCAAACCGTGTAGAAACCTTTTAACCAGTTTCTCTTCTTTAATCACTTATCCAAGAGAAGCAGATCAAGAAGCATCTTGCAAACTCAAATTCAGACATTAAAGTGATTTACTTGGTTCCTTCATCTTCACACCCTCAAATTCAGACATTAAAGTTTGAAGTCTTGCTTCTTTCACACGTTCAGCACCTTGATTGTGAGATTTCACCGCTTCCCACATCTCTTTTGCTGAATCATTGTTCCTGTCACAACCCCTGATCCCACCCTGGGAGCGGGGGCCGTGAGCTAGTTTCGGTGGTATCCTGTTATTGTCTAATTTGGCAGCGGAATTTTTCATCAGGATCGTAGTTAGGAATTATTTTATCAGAGTAAAATATCACATTTCCATAACATTAAACACATGGGTAAAACCCAAGTTTTCAGTACACACATTTCATAGGAATAAATCCTATTTTTTATTTAAGAAAACATCTATTTCTTTTAGGTAACTTTATTGCCACTTTTCCAAGCCTTCAGCGCTGTCCAGCTGGCTTCTATTTGGCTTTCACATATTGTTACCTGAAACGAGTTTTAAAAATATTTTGTCAGTGGGAAATACTTGTGAGTGAATCCCAGTTCAATCAAATTTTTAATAAAAACCATAGTACAGTATTGAGGGCGCATCCGCAATTACATTTGTTTCCAAGTCATATCAATTACCACCACACGGTACTGTCGTTCCGACTTATGGTCATGTTACTCCTCGCAAGGTAGTAACAAATTTTGTATACAAAACCCCAAATTTACCGACGATAATTGTATCCTTACAAATATTCAATAACTGCTTAATATATAATTAATTAAGTGAGGTTTTGTAAAAACAGTTTGCAAAAAGGGGATTACTCACATTGTTGTCTTAGATTATCCGTAAGGGTTTCCTGATGACAATCTATAAATTACACAAATGCACACGTGTTAGTATAATAACCCAATTTAACATTAGTAATACCCTCCCCGATACAGCATTCCAACGACTACGTCAGGCAGAACCACGACAGCCGTTACGATACTCTAGATCAATCGGGCAGAGTATCTAATACGTCTCCAGGGGTTATGATACTTACATGGTAGCAGAATCTCGCTATTTAGGGGGGGTATAATACCCGAGTATAATGCCCACTATTTAATTTTGAGAGAAAGAAAGAAAGTTTTGAACGATCGGAACTGAAGGCCGATGCTCACAATTTATAGGGTTGTAATCCAAGTTTCTCGCGACCCGCGTAAATGTAAGCTTAGGCTTACGCGGCCTGCGTCAACGCTGGTCAACAGCGTAGCTTGTCCGAGTCATCAGGTAGGGTCGCCGGGTGTTGGGCCACATGGCGACCCAGGGTCGTGCCAGGTTTTAAGTTCTGGCGGCCCGCGTAAGATTAAGGGGTGGCTTACGCGGCCCGCCTAAACCCTAAAAATCAATTTTTTATTATTTTTATTAATATTTAAGGTATTCGGGGCCCGTTTTCGCGTATGGGGTGTATTTTAAGACATATTGGGATATTTTAAATATATTAGGGTGTTGGAAAAGTTATGAGGGGGGCGGTTTACGTTAGGGTTGTTGTATCCTTCCCACCTTGTTTTAGAGCTCGTCCTAGAGATCTACTGGAATAAGTGTGGATATTTCCTTTGCATTTCTGATTCAAGCTCACATGTGTACTCAGGTCCTCTTTTGGAGTCCCACTTCACTTTGACCAGAACTAATCTCTTATACTTGAGATTCTTGATTTTCCTATCTTCAATTTGTAGAGGCCTTTCTACAAATTTGAGTTGCTCATTTACCTCTATATCCTTAAGAGGCACTACGAGTGATTCATCGGCTAAGAATTTATTGAGATTAGATACATGAAATACATCATGTATTCCTGCCATTTCCTCTGGCAGTTGTAGCTGATAAGCTACAGGTCCTATTCTTCTAATAATCTCAAAAGGTCCAACATACCTGGGACTTAGCTTTCCCCGTTTGATGAATCTTACCACTCCTTTCCAAGGAAAGACTTTTAGCAATACCTTATCTCCTACCTGGAATTCTAACGGCTTACGTCTGTTATCAGCGTAGCTCTTCTGTCGATCACATGCGACTTTTAGTCATTCCTTGACTTGAATGATCTTATCGGTTGTTTCTTGCATTATCTCAGGTCCAAATAGTTGCTTTTCCCCAATTTCTGCCCAACAGACTGGGGTTCTGCACCTTCGTCCATAAAGTGCTTCGAATGGTGTAGCATTGATACTTGTGTGATAACTGTTATTATAAGAGAATTCTATTAAAGGTAAGTGATCGTCCCAATTACCTCCGAAATCAATCACACAAGCTCTAAGCATGTCTTCCATTGTCTGAATTGTCCTTTCGCTTTGTCCGTCCGTTTGAGGATGATAAGTTGTGCTTAGATTTAGCTTGGTTCCCATTGCTTTTTGGAAACTTGACCAAAAATGAGAGGTAAAACGGCTATCCCTATCAGAAACAATTGATAAAGGAATTCCATGCAATGAAACAATTTCATTTACATACAATTTAGCTAACTGTTCCATACTGAAAGTTTCCTTCATAGGTAGGAAATGAGCTGATTTGGTTAGCCTATCTACAATCACCCAGATTGTATCATTACCTTTTCTTGTTTTGGGTAATTTGGTAATAAAATCCATTGTTATCAATTCCCATTTCCAAACTGGCATTTCTAACTGTTGTAATAATCCTGAGGGTTTCTGATGTTTAGCTTTAACTTGCGAACATGTTAAACATTTAGAAATATAGGCTGCTATATCCTTCTTCATTCCTATCCACCAGAAATTCTTTCTTAAATCCTGATACATCTTATCACTTCCAGGATGCATCGTATATTTAGACTTATGGGCTTCTTCTAATATACAGTGACGTATGTTTACTAATTTAGGTATCCACATTCTCTTTTTATGGAATCTCCAAATTCCATCTGTTCCTTGTTCTAATTCCTTAATCATTCCTTTTAATCTTTCAGTATCATCCTTGATTACTGATTCTTGTGCTTTTCTAATCTGGTCGTTTAAATCTACTTGTAGATTTAATTAAGAGAACGTGCCCTTTTTGGCTTTTCGTGATACTTTCGGCTTAAAGCATCAGCCACTACATTGGCTTTTCCTGCATGATACTGGATATCACAATCATAATCACTAAGAATTTCCATCCAGCGTCTTTGTCTCATGTTTAGCTCTTTTTGCCCAAAAATATACCTTAAACTCTTATGATCTGTGAATATGGTAAACTTACTACCATAAAGGTAATGTCTCCAAATTTTAAGGGCAAAAACTATAGCTCCTAATTCCAAGTCATGGGTTGAATAATTTTCTTCATGATTCTTAAGTTGTCTAGATGCGTAAGCTATAACCTTTTGACGTTGCATTAATACACATCTGTAACCTAACTTAGAAGCGTCACAATAGACTACAAAGTCTTCAGTTCCTTCTGGTAACGCTAGTAAGGGTGCATGGGTTAGTCTTTGCTTAAGGATTCTAAAGGCTTCTTCTTGTTTTGGTCCCCATTCAAACTTAATGGATTTACAGGTTAACTTAGTTAAGGGAATGGCTATTCTAGAAAAATCTAGAATAAATCTTCTATAATAACCAGCCAATCCTAAGAAACTTCTAACCTCGTTTGGAGACTCAGGGGTTTTCCATTTGGTAATTGCCTCGATCTTTGTTGGATCCACATGAATTCCTTCATGATCAACTACGTGTCCAAGAAACTGTACCTGTTCTAACCAAAACTCGCACTTTGAAAACTTAGCGTAAAGCTTTTCCTTTCTTAGTAAACTTAAAAGTGCATGCAAATGCTTTGCATGATCCTCTTTACTCTTTAGAGTAAATGAGAATATCATCCATAAAAGCGATTATGAATTTATCCAAATATGGCGTACATATTCGGTTCATCATGTCCATAAATGCAGCTGGGGCATTGGTTAAACCAAATGGCATGACAGTGAATTCATAATGGCCATACCTTGTTCTAAAAGCGGTTTTAGGAATGTCCTCTTCCTGTACCTTTAATTGATGATATCCTGATCTTAAGTCGATTTTAGAGAAAAATCGAGCTCCTTGAAGCTGATCGAACAGATCATCGATCCTTGGTAACGGGTACCGATTCTTAATCGTGACCTTGTTCAATTCACGATAGTCAATGCACATACGCATTGACCCGTCCTTCTTTTTGACAAACAGTATCGATGCTCCCCATGGCGATGAGCTTGGCTGTATGAATCCTTTCTCTAACAATTCGTCTAACTGTTTCTTCAGTTCCTGCATTTCGGCGGGTGCCAAACGGTAAGGTGCTTTGACAATCGGTGCCGTTCCTGGTAGTAGGTGGATTCTAAATTCAACTTCCCTATCTGGCGGTAGCCCTGGCAATTCTTCTGGAAATACATCTGAAAACTGAGACACTACTGGAATGTCTTGTAGTTCTTTTCCTTTAGTGTTAGTGATTATGGAAATCAAATACACTATAGATCCTTTTCTTATATAACTTGCAGTTTTTATCATAGAGATAAATTTAGTGGATCTAGATGGTTTATCTCCTTTAATTGTGATCTTTTCACCCCTTGGTGAATTTACTTGAATTGACTTTTGATCACACAAAATACTGGCTTTATTGGCTATTAACCAATCCATTCCTAATACAATATCAAATCCTGTCAGATTCATTGGGTAAAGGTTTGCAATAAATTTTTGGTTAAAAATTTCTATTCTTGCTCCCTGCAAGATTTCAGAAATCCTAACGGTTTCTCCATTTGCTGTCTCTACTAGAAATTCTTGTGGTAGTTTAGTTAATGATTGATTTAGAAGTTTGCAAAACGAAGTATTAATAAAACTTTGGTTTACACCAGAGTCAAATAATACTTTAGCAAAAATATCATTAACTAAAAACGTACCAGCTATGACGTCTGGGATCATCTTGGCTTCATCTGCAGTTAAAACAAATGCTCTAGCATTTTTAGTGTTCTTGTTGTTTGCGGGTGGAGCTAACTTCAGACAGTTTGGCTTGATATGACCTTTTTCTCCACAGTTGAAGCACAATCCATTAGTTGGTTTCCTTCTGCAGGTTTCTTCTTTGTGTCCTGGTGCTTTGCAGAAATTGCAGTAAGTGGAGCATCTTCCTGAATGCTTCTTTCTGCAGGTTTTGCAGTACGGTGCAGAGGTAGAACCTACATTCATACGGTTGGAATTCCCAGAACGGAATTCTTGAGTAAGCCTTTGGGTTAGGTTTCTCCTCTGGTCTTCTTCTCTAGTACGCACCAGTTCATCAGTCAAGGTATTGGCTAGTTCTACAACTTCTTCTATGGTTTGGGGACTAGCTGCCTTGACTACATGTCTAATCTCTCCAATTAATCCCCAGATGTAACGGAAGATTAACACCGGTTCAGGTGATGCAAGGGTTGGTACTATTCTAGCATATTCAAAGAATGTAGTAGTGTACCCCTTACTATCTACTCCGGTCATTCTAAGGTTCAGAAATTCATTCCCTATCTGTTCCTTTTCATTGGGAGGGCAAAATTTCCTTTCTACCATATTTTTAAATTCCTCCCATTCCATGTTGTATACACTATCACTTCCTCTTGACTGGAGGATAGTGTTCCACCATTCTAAGGCTGAATTCTTAAAACATATTAGAAGCAAACATTATCTTATCTTCTTCAGCACACTTGCTTATTTTTAGAACAGCCTCAGTCTTTTCTATCCAGCGTAGAGCTGCAATGGGTCCTTCATTGCCCGAGAATTCTATTGGTTTGCAGGACCAGAATTCTTTATAAGAACAACCATATGGCATGGTTCTTCTTCTTTTGGGAATGGGCACTTGAAGTACAGGTCCATTGTTCACGCTGTGCTCAGGTTCAGTTGGTCGCTTACTGCTATGCTTATTTTTATTTTCGGCTTCCTTAACATTTTGGATAATAAATGGCATCGCATCTATGATTCCTTGTGCCACTATATGTTGAAGGGCACTATTATCCACTTGGTTTCCATTGTTATTGTTGTTCGGATTCTCGTTATTCAGATTATCGTTATTCGAGTGGTTATCATTCTGGTTTTCCTGGTTCACTTCGTTGTCCATCTGAATTTTAAACATTTACCATATATTAATATCACCAATAATATTTGAATATAGCCAATCACATGTCACACACTTTTGGTCAAAAGCGTCGAGCATTGCAACTTTTACTCTATTCATATAGTATGCGTCTATTACACACTAGTACTGAAATAAAAATTACAATACCGACTGGAATTTAAAACTACACTACTAGTAATAGGCATCCGTAGTTTTTTTATACACATACACACATATTTTATTATTATATTATATTATTATTATTATTTCTACCATCTCCACCATCGATTCAAGGATATGGATTCATCCAAAAATCAATATTGCGTTCATCGTATATCCATACGAGACGCTCTCCCAACTGTCTCATTCTTTCACTACTCTCTAAAATTTCCTCACCAAAAGTCCTAAGTTCTTGTACATTGTCTACACTCATTGGGGGTGCAGGTTCTAGGACTGGGTTCGGAATCTGGGGTGCGGGTTCCTAGTATGGGGGTGTAGGGGCCTGAAATGGGTAAGGGTTTTCTAAGATCTCCCTAATGTATACATCATTATTGAAATAGGGATCTAAAGGATCTAACCCTAGGTAGGCTTCTAGATTGGGCATGGGCAAATCTTCTGACGTGTGCGTGACTACACATATTTTTACAATGAAATTACACACGATTTGGTTTTAAATTTATAAAAGTGATTATTACTTTTACATCAAAACACACACGAAAGAGGCAAGTGTACCCCGTCATATATGTAATGTAGTATCGGTAAGAACCAAGTATCGATCCACGGAAATGGGCGGAGAAATAATACTAGACCTTTGTCACGAAATTACCGGTAAAAACATAAGTTGTTTGGTTTTTTATTAAACTAAGGTAAGCATAAACACATATTTATAAAACGTAGTAAATTATATATAAACAGCCTTGCTTAATACACAACCAAAGCATGTCAACTGAGTCAGTTTTGTCACTAGAAGTATTCGGTCAATTTTCCATTTTAAGACAACTAGTATCCCTTTCGGGAATCCTAACATGACAATCATTCGGAAAGTTAAAACGATAAACACACTTTAACCACCTAAAATTGTTCTTTAACGTGCAATTGATAAATGTCTATGAAAATCTCCTAAAAATAAGTTAGTCATCCGTTAGGAGTTTTCTAACCTCACTTAATCAAGGAAAGCAACACCGATAAACACAATGCAACCACCGAGACAAGCATAAACTAGATTAAATCACAACCGAGTTCATTTTACAAATCTTGCACATAAATTCACCAAGATAACAATTTTGGCCTAAACTACTAACTAAGCTAAGAAATCATGGCAAGAGTTCATAACAACACCATCTAACCCGTTAGAGTCCTTCCGTGAGGGCAAGCTTTCTTGATTAACAATAATTACATTTTATTAAATCACTAACCATTTCTAGTATCATGGTGCCCACATTTTAACCAAGTTAAACTAGTTAACCAAATTAAAAGTTTACTAATACATGATTAATTAAGCTTCATTTTTCAACTATCTTAACTAACCAAGCACCAATCATCTAACGCAATTACTTATAATCAAGAAATCAATATCAATAACAAGGTTGCAAACTAATCATCAAAGATAATCATAGAAAATACTTCCAAATGTCATTACAAACAAAGATTAACATACTACTGGCTATAATCAAGCAAGGGATTGTTGTGTTTTTGCCCAAAGGCTTACATTAATACATAATAGTCAGTCTAAATGCTTGAAACATAACAAAATTATGGAAAGATTTGAGAAACCAAACCATAAACAAGCATAAGAATGAGAATCCGGATACTAACCGAGCTAAACCGGGCAATGTGGCTTGAATCCGGGCTAAAGCTGATGCTTCCGGAGCCTGAAAATCGCCTGTGGAGCTCTCCAAAATTCCAGAGTTACGAACAGAATGCTTCTGTTCGCTTTTTATATTTTTTCGATGTCGCACGGTCGTGCACCGATCGCACGACCGTTCACTTTATGCATTATTGTAGTTACTGTTCATGACATCAGCAGAGTTGACTGGTCTTCGGTCTCGCACGACCGTTCTTCATATGGCACTACCGTGCCATTCCGGGATCTTGTTGCACGGACAGCAGAACTGGTCGTTCATCACCGGGATATAGCTGATCATCGGATCCGCACGGGGTGCAAGGAATGGCACGACCGTGCGTCACCGAGATTATCTTGAACGCCTTGTTGCACTGGTCGTTCATCACCGACTGATCTTGGTTTGTCGGAGATGCACGGTCGTTCCTCAGGCCGCACGACCGTGCCACTTGCCCAGGTCAGTTTTCTAACAGAATGTCCGCAGCTTTGTCGTTTTGTCCGGAAAGTCCTCGTTTTCACTATCATTTTGTCCAGTATGCTGTTTTAGGCCTGTAAACAAAAGTATACATAATTAAGTATCCGAATGACGGTTTTACGGCCGAAAACGCATAAAATGGGGATAAAATGGGGGACTAAAATATGTGTAAATTAGCGAATATCATCTTCATGTATCGGGTAGCGTTGCACATAGTCCCTGTTATCGTCCCACAATGGGTCGTAATTTGGGTCTAGGGGGTTTGGTGCAGGTACCCTAGGTATTTCCTCCGGATTGAAATCATGCATTTCTACTTGGT
This sequence comes from Helianthus annuus, assembly GCF_002127325.2. NCBI lineage: Eukaryota > Viridiplantae > Streptophyta > Magnoliopsida > Asterales > Asteraceae > Helianthus > Helianthus annuus. The sequence continues at coordinate 155,154,361 of NC_035442.2, forward strand.
TTTCAGGGTTTTCTATCTCCATGGGTTGGTCAAGAATTGGTGGTTGTGGTTGGGGTGCTAACATTTGCTTCAGGTTTGAGTCAGCTGTAGTGGTTGCTAAGATATGGATATTGGCTATACCCCTATTAAGCATATCCTGGGCATAAGCATCGGTTTCTCTCTTAGCTGCTGCTAACACTCTCTGTTCTTGCAACTTTTTCATACGCTTTCTACGCTCATATGCTCCCCTACTGAACCATCCCTTCTTTTTTTGAGGAAATGGCTCTTCAGATTGAGCCTTAAACACGAATATTCCTTCTTCCGTATCAGCAGAGTACCTCGAGAGGGCAGGCTGAGAAGAGGCACCTTCGCTTCTAAGTGAACCAGATAATTGACGGTATGCGTCAGATGGTCCTTGGTCGCTCACACTGTAAACTAACAAATAGTCAGATAACACATAACAAGAAAATACAATTATGCACGTATCTCCGTAATTTATTTCCTAACACTTTGAATTTTGGTGTCAGCAGAACACTTCTGTGGCTGAATCAGTGGCTTAGCTCTGATACCACCTTCTGTCACAACCCCTGATCCCACCCTGGGAGCGGGGGCCGTGAGCCAGTTTCGGTGGTATCCTGTTATTGTCTAATTTGGCAGCAGAATTTTTGATCAGGATCGTAGTTAGGAATTATTTTATCAGAGTAAAATACCACATTTCCATAACATTAAACACATGGGTAAAACCCAAGTTTTCAGTACACACATTTCATAGGAATAAATCCTATTTTTTATTTAAGAAAACATCTATTTCTTTTAGGTAACTTTATTTCCACTTTTCCAAGCCTTCAGTGCTGTCCAGCTGGCTTCTATTTGGCTTTCACATATTGTTACCTGAAACGCGTTTTAAAAATATTTTGTCAGTGGGAAATACTGGTGAGTGAATCCCAGTTCAATCAAATTTTTAATAAAAACCATAGTACAGTATTGAGGGCGCATCCGCAATTACATTTGTTTCCAAGTCATATCAATTACCACCACACGGTACTGTCGTTCCGACTTATGGTCATATTACTCCTCGCAAGGTAGTAACAAATTTTGTATACAAAACCCCAAATTTACCGACGATAATTGTATCCTTACAAATACTCAATAACTGCTTAATATATAATTAATTAAGTGAGGTTTTGTAAAAACAGTTTGCAAAAAGGAGATTACTCACATTGCTGTCTTAGATTATCCGTAAGGGTTTCCTGATGACAATCTATAAATTACACAAATGCACGCGTGTTAGTATAATAACCCAATTTAACATTAGTAATACCCTCCCCAAGACGGCATCCCAACGACTACGTCGGGAAGAACCACGACAGCCATTAGGACCTCTAGATCAATCGGGCAGAGTATCTAATACGTCTCCAGGGGTTATGATACTTACATCGTAGCAGAACCTCGCTATTTAGGGGATGTAATACCCGAGTATAATGCCCACTATTTAATTTTGAGAGAAAGAAAGAAATTTTTGAACGATCGGAACTGAAGGCCGATGCTCACAATTTATAGGGCTGTAATCCAAGTTTCTCGCGGCTCGCGTAAATATAAGCTTAGGCTTACGCGGCCCGCGTCAACGCTGGTCAACAGCGTAGCTTGTCCGAGTCATCAGGTAGGGTCGCCGGTTGTTGGGCCATGTGGCGGCCCAGGGTCGTGCCAGGTTTTAAGTTCTCGCGGCCCACGTAAGTTTAAGGGGTGGCTTATGCGGCCCGCCTAAACCCCAAAAATCAATTTTTAATTATTTTTATTAATATTTAAGGTATTCGGGGCCCGTTTTCGCGTATGGGATGTATTTTAAGACATATTGGGATATTTTAAATATATTAGGGTGTCGGAAAAATTATGAGGGGGTCAGTTTACGTTATGGTTGTTATAGTTCCCAATCTGCAACACTAGCTCTTTGGGTAACCCTTGGAATAGCAAAGCGATTGCTATAGAATCTTTGTGAGTATCGATGGTCGTTCCTGGGTCAATCACATCCCATACCTTGTAAACCTTGAAGATTACCTTCATCTTCATAGCCCAAACAGTGTAGTTTGTATCCGTAAGCATTGGACATGGAAGACTAGGCATCGGTTCCCGTTGGAGGTACCCGGTTCGCGTTATCACCCATCCTTCGGTTTCTTCTATTGTATGTTAACGGAGTGCTGAGACTTGGATCAATTTTCTAACCTCAAAACGATTCCTTCGTTAAAATAACCTTTGCTCTATCCTTTTTCAAATCACATGTTAAAAGAAAACAAATCCTTCTGTTTCTTCCTTTTAATTGCAACTAAAAGAAAAAATTTGCTCTTTAATGGTTTCCTTTGAAAACAACCCAGTTTTTTTGGTTTTTTTTTTTTTTTTTTTTTTTTTGCTTTTGAATTGTTGTAGCTCCAAGAAAACAAAATCTTTTTTTTCTTTATTGAACAAAAGCCCACGTGATTTTATTTTTTAATTGATACTAGAAAATACCTTCCTTCAAAGACCTTGTGGTTGTTGCTCCTTTTTCCAACGCAACTTTAATTTTCGATCGCTTCAACAAAAAAATCCCAACTCTTTTATTAGCTTGATCGAAACAACCTGCTTAATCAAGATTCACCGGAATCTTGATCGGAATATCAACCAGCCGTCACTGTTTTCCGTTTCGATCACAAAATATGATCAAGTTCTTCACAATCTTGCGCGCCAAGTCTCATTTGCCGCCACCTTCTGTGATCGAACGAATCCGTTACAAGATCTTCTCAACCGCAACCCTTCGACGGTTGCTTCTCTCTTGCCGGACTCCAAGATCGATAGTCTTGAACGTGGATCGAACTCCTTAGAGCTCTGATACCAATTTGTTAGAATTGGATACCAAAGAATGTATTGAATCAAAACTCGTTTATCGATAATTGGTACAATTACACTATGTTCCCGAGTAACTTAAGGAGAGAAAAGAAATGATTCTCTAATTTTCTTTTCTATTCTCTCTATTTCTTTCAAAATTGGAAAGATTAATTTAAGACAAAAAATCTCTCATTTTCTCTTTTTTTCTCTCTTTTAATGAAACTCTGGAACACAACAAAAAATTATTTCTTTCTAAATATTTTCTTTTCTCTCATATTTAATGAAACTCAGGAACATAGCGTTTTTGGACTGTGGGCAAAAACGTAATTTTGAGCTAGGGGGAAAACATAATTTTATTTTGGACTGAGGGCAAAAACGTAATTTTGAGCTGAAGGCAGAATCGTAATTTTGAGCTAGAGGAAAAAACAACATTTCATTTTGAATTGAGGGCAAAAACGTAATTTTCAATAGAGAGCAAAACCGTATTTTTAAACTGGGAACAAAATTAAAAGTGAATTTTTGAACCGAGGGCAAAAGTGTAATTTTGAGCTAGGGGGAAAACATAATTTTATTTTGAACTGTAGGCAAAAACGTAATTTTGAGCTGAGGGCAGAATCATAATTTTGAGCTAGAAGAAAAAAACAACATTTCATTTTGAATTGGGGGAAAAAACGTAATTTTAAATGGAGAGCAAAACCGTATTTTTAAATTGGGAACAATAAAATAAGTTTTTGAACCGAGAGCAAAAGCGTAATTTTGAGCTAGAGGCAAAATTATAATTTTATTTTGAGTTGGGAAAAAAAAAGTTATTTTAAACGAAGGACGAAAGAGTAATTTTAAACTGGGAATAAAATAAAAAAAAATGGGTTGGTCCAATAGGGAAGTGTCAGGCAAGTTGCCTGACACTATTCCATTCCCTTAACTTGAAAATACTTGAACTGTGGGCAAAAACGTAATTTTGAGTTGATGGCAGAATCGTAATTTTGAGCAAGAGGAAAAAACAACATTTTATTTTGAACTGGGTGCAAAAACGTAATTTTAAACGGAGGGCAAAACCGTAATTTTAAACTGAGAACAAAATTAAAAATGAGTTTTTGACCCGAGGGCAAAAGCGTAATTTTGAGCTAGGGGCAAAATTATAAGTTTATTTTGACCTGAGGGCAAAAACGTAATTTTAAACGAAGGACGAAAACGTAATTTTAAAATGGAAGTAAAATTAAATAAAAAATTGGTTGGTACAATAGGGAAGTGCCAGGCAAGCTGCCTGGCACTATTCCCTCAACTTATTTGCCTGGCACTATTCCCTCAACTTATAAATGTATATGTGGTAAATGAGTGAGCCACATTTTTTTAATTAAACTTAATTTATAATTACCGCCACCCTTCTTCTTCCCCCTCCTCACCACCTCCACCCTCACAAACCACCACCACTACCATCTCCGTTGATCACACCCCACCCTCACCCTTAGTTTAATCTTCTTCCTTATAAGTCTAATAACTTGTTAAACAAGTAAACCTATTTGACTCAAACTAGGATTAAAAAAACTATCTAAGAAAAACCCCAAGTTTATAACCCGGTCACTTTTTTACCCAAGTTTTATAAGTCAGTCACTTTTAACCCGAACTTACGCATAATATGCAAGATTAGTCTAACAAAATCCAGATGGCCCTTGCTATATATATCTTAATAAAAGATACGATGATTATATATTCACCAAAAATTCTAGATCGATGCATATATACATCCGATGGAGGAAAAGAAAAAGAGATTATGCATTATTGTAACTAGTTGAAAAAAATGGACCCAAATATAATCCAAATATTTATTCACGTGTTTTAAAATTAACCTGACTTTAACACACTTAAATCAATGTAACATGAGCTTGGCTTTTGTGACTTGTTTATTAAACATGTCAAATAAACTGATAAATTATAAATTAGTTGTAATCAAGTTGTAAACGTGTTAATTAAATCGTCAATAAGTTAAGTTGTAGAATTTGGACAAGTCACCATTATAAAGTACATAGTTTTTAAATGATTTGATCCGTTTAATTTTAATATAATCCCATGTTCTAATAATATTATTAATATATATATATTAAATATCATCACAAACTACACTAGATTTTTTCATCCCTTTTCTATTGACCACAAATTGTTTTTTAGTTTTATATTTTACTTTTTATCTCTGACATACTTTAAAGGGAAATGTTCATTTGAACAGAAAATTTAATTGACAACAAAAGAAACAAAGGCTACAATTGTAAAATATTAAGTAGTATTTTTTTTTTTCATTTCATTTATATATTACTATCTTTAACTTTAATTACTTATAAAGACTATTATTCTCTACACTATTTTTTTTTACTACACATATAAAAAGTTATCCTACACATTTCGAAAATTATCCTACACATATTTAAATTTATCCTACACAACTCGCAATTTATCCTACATACCTAATAATTTGTCCTACACTCTAAATTAACTTTTTTTAATTCTTTTGAAAAAATATATATCTTGAAAATAAGTTACAAATTTAATATAGTTTGCTATTAAATAGGAAAACTAGAAATTAATGATCTATGTAAGTTTACAAATATACTCTTACATTAAAATTAAGGGGAATTGGCCTGTAATAATCCCACTTAGACCTTATTGGTTATTAATAATCCCACCTCAGAATATTCCCCCCACCAGTCCCACCTTTCACCTATTTTTCCTACAATGGTCCCCCGTTAAAAAAAATTAACGGAGTTAAGCATTTTTCCAAATTACAAACAGATTTTTAAGGGTTTTTTATCAGAACGATGATACGGGTCCATTGATGTAAAACGTACTTCGAAATGATGCTCCAAGTGACTTGATTTTGGTTAATTGGAAATTTAAACACCTGAATTGAAGCGTCGTTTTCATCGTTTGGAGCACCGTTTCGAGGCAAGTTTTACATCAATGGACTTGTATCGTCGTTCTAATCAAAAGCCCTAAAAAATCTGTTTGTAATTTGGAAAAAAGCTTAACTCCGTTAAGTTTTTTTAACGGGGGACCATTGTAGGAAAAATAGGTGAAAGGTGGGACTGGTGGGGGGAATATTCTGAGATGGGATTATTAATGGCCAATAAGGTCTATGTGGGATTATTACAGGCCAATTTCCCTAATATTAATGCAAATCTATTATATATAATAAATGTGTTAATTTTTGCTGATGTATCAAGCTAGGAGGCCTCTAAATTTTGCTTTTTGGCGGGAAAATGTGAGAAAGCTATAATTTTTACACGGGATCCGAATGGCAACAACCATACCTGGTGTTTTGACCCGGGGTATATGATATTCGCTAATTTACACATATTTTAGTTCCCCGTTTTACCCCAATTTTATGCGTTTTCGGCCGTAAAACCGTCATTCGGATACTTAATTATCTACATTTTTGTTTACAGGCCTAAAACAGCATACCAGACGAGATGATAGCAAAAACGAGGACTTTCCGGACAAAACGACGAAGCTGCGAAGATTCTGCGGAAAAAGACTGACCTGGGCGTTTGGCATGGTCATGCGGCCATATGCACGACCGTGCATATCCGACAAACGAAGAATACCCGGCAGTGAACCAGGCGTGCAACTCACCGTGCAAGGCACTGAAGGCAAACCCGAAAAAGCACGGTCGTTCCATATGAAGAACGGTCGTGCGGTTCCGAGATCAAATATAACCTCGGAACGGAACGGCCAAGGAACAGCGCGTGCAACCCAGATCTCGGAAAGGAACGCCCGTGCGATTGGGAGAACGTCCGTGCGTGACCGAAGACCAGTCAACGATCTGTGACGTCATGCGGTATGGTGGACCACCACCAATAATGCTTAAAGTGCACGACCGTGCGATCTGGAGAACGGCCGTGCGACACCGAAATTGCATATAAACAGAACAGAACCATTTTATCCGGAACTCTGGACATTTTGGGAGCTCTGCAGGCGATTTTGAGGCTCCGAAGGCTGCTGCTTTCACTCGGATTCAAGCCACATTGCCCGGTTTTGCTCATTTACTATCCAGATTCTCATTCTTATGCTTGTTTATGGTTTGGTTTCTCAAATCTTTCCATAATTTTGTTATATTTCAAGCATTTAGACTGATTATTATGTATTAATGTAAGCCTTTGGGCAAAAACACAACAATCCCTTGCTTGATTAGTATGTTAATCTATGCTTGTAATGACATTTTGAAGTATTTTCTATGATTATCTTTGATGATTAGTTTGCAACCTTGTTATTGATATTGATTTCTTGATTATAAGTAATTGTGTTGGATGATTGGTGCTTGGTTAGGTAAGATAGTTGCAAAATGAAGCTTATTTAATCATGTGTTAGTAAACTTTTAATTTGGTTAACTAGTTTAACTTGGTTAAAATGTGGACGCCATGATACTCTAACGGGTTAGTGGTTTAATAAAATGTAATTATTGTTAATCAAGAAAGCTTGCCTTCACGGAAGGACTCTAACGGGTTAGATGGTGTTGTTACGGATTCTTGCCATGATTTGTTAGCCTAGTTAGTAGTTTCGGCCAAAATTGCTATCTTGGTGAATTTATGTGTAAGATTTGTAAAATGAACTCGGTTGTGATTTAATCTAGTTTATGCTTGTCTCGGTGGTTGCATTGTGTTTATCGGTGTTGCTTTCCTTGATTAAGTGAGGTTAGAAAACTCCTAACGGATGACTAACTTATTTTTAGGAGATTTTCATAGACATTTATCAATTGCACGTTAAAGAACAATTTTAGGTGGTTAAAGTGTGTTTATCGTTTTAACTTTCCGAATGATTGTCATGTTAGGATTCCCACGTTTTAACTTTCCGAATGATTGTCATGTTAGGATTCCCGAAAGGGATACTAATTGTCTCGAAATGGAAAATTGACCGAATGCTTCTAAATGCCAAAACTGACTTAGTTGACATGCTGTGGTTGTGTATTAAGCAAGGCTATTTATATATAATTTACTATGTTTTATAAGTATTTATTTATGCTTACTTTAGTTTAATTAAAAACCAAAACAAATTATGTTTTTACCGGTAATTTAGTGACAAAGGTCTAGTATTATTTCTCCGCCCATTTCCGTGGATCGACACTTGGTTCTTACCGATACTTTACTACATATATGACGGGGTACACTTGCCTCTTTCGTGTGTATTTTGATGTAAAAGTAATAATCACTTTTATAAATTTAAAACCAATTCGTGTGTAAATTCATTGTAAAAATATGTATAGTCGCGCACGTACCAAGTTTTTGGCGCCGTTGCCGGGGAATGGCGAGTTTTAGGAACGACCCGAGTCATTGTGTTATCGGTGTATATACTTGTTAATATTTGTGTATATTTTTCGTGATTATTTATTTGTTGATTTATTTGTTAATAATTCTTGCTTTCAATTCAATTTATTCATTTTTGTGATTGTTTTGTACACTTGTAAATTTTTATTCTATTTATTTGTTCAAATCCGGATTTATTTATTCATTTATTCTTTGAGTTTTCGGCTCTTAAAAATCATTCTTGTACTAGCCGATTCGATTATTTCCGTTGCTTTAATTTTTATAAAAATTTCGGCCCATTTTCGGATTTTTATAAATTTTACAGCCTATATTTATACATATTCTGCTTTTATTCAGCAAAAAAAAAGGCATTATTTTATTAATAAAATATTCATTGTGTCAGTTTTTCGTTTGCAGGTTGATGTCCTCAACTCCCGCGCCCGCTATTGCTGAGCCGACTGACGAACCAGCGCATAATCTTAGAAGAAGTAGGAGGCTGCGCGAAAGGTCACTCGTCGTTGCACAACGCATTGCAAATGCAATTGACGAGCCGGTGATTATCTCTGAAGACGAAAGCTTAGAGGACGAGGCGAGAGTCGTCATGGCGGACGACGACCGACCATTGAATGAAACAAATCAGCCCGGAAGGGCAGGCCTGGAGCCGAGTATCCTTCAGCCCACTATAGATGCACCTAATTTTGAAATTAAATCTAGTGTTATTAACATGTTGCAGAATTCGGTGCAGTTCGACGGACGTGAGCATGAGGATCCCGGGAGGCATATCGCTGCTTTTCTTGCTATTTGTTCGACATTTAGGATGACTGGTGTTTCAGAGGATGCAATTCGGTTGAGGTTGTTTCCGTTTTCGTTGCGTAACAAAGCTAGAGCTTGGCTTATGTCACTTCCTGCCGGGTCCATCAGGACCTGGAATCAGTTGGCGGAGCAGTTTATGCAGAAATATTTTCCACCTGAGAAAACGAACAAACTACGGAACCGGATTGTCTCCTTCCGCCAAGACGAGGGCGAGTCGTTGCATGCGGCTTGGGAGAGATTCAAGGATCTGTTGATTGATGTGCCACATCACGGCTTCTCCAAGCGACAGCTGGTTTTGACGTTCTATCAGGGGCTCAGCTATAACACGCAGGAGCGATTAGACGTGAACGCGGGCGGCGATCTTGGAACTAAGACGCTGACTGAAGCGTATGATATTATCGAAAAAGCTGCGTTGAAATCCAGCTCGCGTCGGGATGGAGATAGAGGTCGGGCAACATCATCATCATCTCGCTCAGGAGTTCATGCTGTAGACGACTACACGGCCATTACTGCACAACTCTCGGCTCTTACATCGAGATTCGACAAGTCCCAGATGATTGAGCATGCTGGCTCGGGATGTGACCAGTGCGGAGTGTCACACGAGCCTGGGGCATGTTTTCAGGGAGTCGTATATGAGGGCCATGAAGAGGTAGATTTTGTGAGTAATCAAGTGAGGCCGCAGAACAACCCGTACAGCAACACCTATAATCCCGGATGGAGAAATCACCCAAATTTTGGGTGGCGAGCGAACGCAGGAAATCAGAATCCTTTGGGATTTACTCAGCGTGCTCCAGCGCCTTAGCAGGGTCAGCAGTACCAGCAGCAGTACCAACCCTACCAGCAGCGTCCATATTCGTACCAGAATCAGGGCACTGGGAGTAGCTCCCAGCAACAGGCCCCTCAGTCCAATTCCAAGCTGGAGGATATGATGGCTCAGCTCCTCTCTAGCTCTGAAAAACGATACCAACAAAGCGAGGATCGTTTTCTAGCTAACGAGGGAGAAATGAGGAGTCAGAAGGCCTCGATTCAGAATATCGAGAATCAGGTTGGTCAGCTGGCACAGATGATGTCCAAAAGACCCCCAGGCGGTCTTCCGGGTAATACAGAACCAAACCCGGGCGGACAGAGGGATGTAAATGCTGTGATGACCAGGAGTGGAAAAACTACCGGACCCGTCATATCGGACTCAGCACCGATCACTGAAGCGGTCCCGACTGACACACCGGACGAGGTGCAAGCCAGGCTGCGCCCAGCAAGTACAGCACAAGTCCAGGAGCCGGTCAAAGATTACACTCCTCGAGTACCTTATCCAGGCAGGCTGAAGAAGCAGAAGAATGAAGAACAATACGGTAAGTTCCTAGAGTTGTTTAAGCAACTACACATCAATATACCGTTTGTTGAAGCCTTGGCCCAGATGCCAAAGTATGCGAAATTCCTTAAGGATATCCTCTCGAATAAACAGAAGCTCGAGGATATATCATGTGTGGTGATGAACGAGACTTGTTCCGCCGTTCTGCAAAACCGTCTGCCCACGAAAATGGGAGATCCTGGTAGTTTCACGCTCCCGTGTTTGATTGGAAACATGTCTGTTAGCCATGCATTGGCTGACTTGGGAGCGAGTATTAACCTTATGCCATATAAGGTTTTTACTAAATTGGATCTGGGTGAGCCGTCACCCACTAGGATGAGCATTCGGTTGGCAGATCGCTCAATAAAGTATCCGCGCGGATTTGTGGAAAACATGCTTGTAAAAATCGATAAATTTGTTTTCCCCGTGGACTTTGTTATCCTTGACATGGATGAAGATTCAAGGGTACCTTTGATACTTGGACGTCCTTTCCTCAATACAGCGAGGACGATTGTTGATGTGGCAGCTGGCCAAATCACGCTCCGAGTGAATGATGAGCACGTGACATTCGATATCAAAAGATCGATGCAGCATCCGCAATGTCACGATGACAAGCTTTATTACGTCGACATTGTCGATGCATGTGTGTGCTCTCATTTTCAAGGTACTATTGACGAGATTGATTCGGACACACGTCTGTCGTGTGGGGACCTGATTGGCATTACGCAGGAGGGCCACGATTTCAAGCAGCCAGTCTATCAGATTGGTGACGATGGTTCCCAGAGTCCGGAGAGATTTCTTGAAATTGACCATGTGAAAAAGGGGGAAGCAGAGCCTTCGGTTGATGATCCGACGCCTTTGGAGTTGAAAGAACTCCCGCCACGTCTCGAGTATGCATTTCTAGACGAGGAGCGTCGCCTACCGGTCATAATTTCAGCATCATTGGAAAAGGATGAGAAAATTCGGCTTCTCGAGGTTCTGAGACTTCATAAGAGAGCGATTGCATGGAAAATCATGGATATCAAGGGCATCAATCCTTCTTTTTGTACTCACAAGATTCTGATGGAAGACGAGTACAAACCATGTGCGCAGCATCAGAGACGTTTAAATCCAAATATGCAGGACGTGGTAAAGAAGGAGGTGATTAAGTTGTTGGATGCCGACATGATTTATCCTATTTCGGATTCTGTGTGGGTGAGTCTGGTGCAGGTTGTACCTAAGAAAGGTGGTATGACTGTAGTCTCGAATGATAGGAATGAACTAATTCCTACTCGTACCGTCACTGGGTGGCGAGTTTGCATTGACTACCGCAAGCTCAATGATGCTACTCGCAAGGATCACTTCCCGCTTCCATTCATCGACCAGATGTTGGAACGTCTGTCGGGGAAGTTGTATTACTGTTTCCTTGACGGATTCTCTGGGTACTTTCAGATTCCTATCGCTCCTGAGGATCAGGAGAAGACTACCTTTACATGCCCCTTCGGCACATTCGCCTACCGGCGGATGCCTTTTGGGTTGTATAATGCACCAGCAACCTTCCAGAGATGCATGGTTGCAATTTTCCATGACATGATCGAGGATTCCATGGAGGTTTTCATGGATGATTTTTCGGTATTTGGGGATTCCTTCGATCACTGCTTGGAAAATTTGAGAAAGATGTTGAAGAGGTGTGAGGAGACGAATCTGGTCCTGAACTGGGAGAAATGCCACTTCATGGTGAAGGAGGGCATAGTTCTGGGACACAAGATTTCGCATGCTGGTATGGAGGTCGACCCAGCCAAAGTGGATATCATTTCACGACTTCCGCCTCCCACCTCTGTTAGAGCGATACGGAGCTTTCTCGGTCATGCCGGGTTCTATCGGCGATTCATTAAAGATTTTTCAAAAATCGCCAGACCCATGACCCGTCTGTTGGAGAAAGACGCTCCGTTCATATTCGGAGATGATTGCTTGAGAGCCTTTGACCTTCTCAAGCAAAAGTTGATTAAGGCCCCTATTTTAGTTGCACCGGACTGCAGTTTGCCGTTTGAGATTATGTGCGACGCGAGTGATTACGCCATAGGGGCCGTTCTTGGTCAAAAGAGAGAAAAGCACTTTCACCCGATCTATTATGCGAGCAAAACTCTTCACGACGCTCAAGAGCATTATACCACGACTGAAAAAGAGCTCTTGGCGGTCGTTTTCGCATTTGACAAATTTAGATCGTACTTGGTGCTTTCAAAAACCGTTGTGTATACTGATCACGCAGCCATCCGATATCTCTTCAGCAAGCAGGACGCTAAGCCACGTCTGATCAGGTGGATCTTGTTGCTGCAGGAGTTTGATATTGAGATTCAAGATAAAAAGGGTGCGTTGAATGTAGCGGCTGACCATCTATCTCGGTTAGAGCATGGAGACATCGTGGACGCGCGTTGGGATTCCATAAATGACAACTTCCCACACGAGTCTTTGATGAGTGTTGAGATATGCGATGAGTCGCCATGGTTCGCTGACCTTGCGAACTACCTTGCTTGCGGGATTCTGATCAAAGGGTTGACTCACCAGCAAAAGAGGAAATTCTTTTCGGATGTCAAGCACTACATTTGGGATGACCCTTACTTGTTTCGGGTTGGTGCTGATCAGGTGATTATGAGATGTGTTTCAGGGAAGGAGGCGATCGACATTCTGCGCCACTGTCACGAGGGACCTACCGGAGGCCACCATGGAGCCAACTTTACCGCCAAGAAAGTATTGTACTCCGGGTTTTATTGGCCGACTATATTTCGTGATGCGCAGAGCTGGGTTAGAGCATGCGATGCTTGCCAGAGGGCGACAAATATATCGGCACGTGATGAAATGCCTCAGACCTGGATTCAGGTTTGTGAAGTCTTTGATATCTGGGGGATAGACTTCATGGGACCATTTCCCCCCTCGCGAGGTAATAAGTACATCCTGGTCGCGGTTGACTATGTATCGAAGTGGGCGGAGGCACAGGCCTTGCCCACCAATGATGCCAGGGTGGTCGTGAGATTTTTGAAAAGCTTATTTGCCCGGTTCGGCGCTCCGAAAGCGCTTATCAGTGACAGAGGGACGCATTTTTGCAATACTCAGCTCGAGAGAGCTTTGTCCCGTTACGGTGTGCATCACCGTCTATCCACGCCCTATCATCCACAGACAAGCGGGCAGGTGGAAGTCACGAACCGGGGGCTGAAAAGAATCCTTGAGCGGTCGGTTGGTGCAAACCGCAAGGATTGGTCAGATAAGCTTGATGAAGCGTTGTGGGCCTTCCGTACGGCTTACAAGACGCCTATTGGGACTACTCCCTTTAGGCTTGTTTACGGAAAGGCATGCCATTTACCGGTTGAGCTGGAACATAAAGCGATGTGGGCGCTAAAGACCGCAAATCTGGACCTAAAAGCCGGAGGTGAAGCCCGGTTCCTCCAGATTCACGAGTTGGAAGAGTTGCGACAGCGCGCTTATGAGAACTCCGTGTTGTACAAGGAGCGCACGAAGAGATTGCATGATAAACGCTTGAAGGACCACAAAGAATTCCAAGCGGGCGATCTCGTTCTTCTTTACAACTCGCGGTTGCGCTTATTTCCCGGAAAGCTCCATTCACGTTGGACAGGCCCATACACGGTTAAAGAGATATTTCCGTATGGGACTGTCGCAATAGAGAACGCGGACGGCGTTATTTTCAAAGTAAATGGGCATCGCTTGAAGTTATACGTTGCCGGGCCGACAGAGTCGGTGATGGAGGTCATTGAGCTCCTAACCCCGCACACATCATAAGTGTGGGGAGGAGAGAGTCTACGCTGCTGACTCGTGGATCAAAAATGCAGCAAGAGCGTATTTTGCGCTTTAGGGGTAGTTTAGTCATTTAGGATTTATTTTTCTAGTTTTAGCTTGGAGTCTTGCTATCGACTCGTCGACAAAAATTTAGCATGAGTCTACGCTACTGACTCGCCGACAAAAATGTAGCAGGAGCGTCTTTGGCGCTATAGGGGCAAAATTGTCCGTTTTTATGTTTTTATAGTTTTAGCGTAATTTAGGTTAGTTAGGTAGTTTCCGATAGTTTGTACAGTTTCTATTCGTACCGAGCGAGGGTTCTATGTTGCAATATTGTTAGAATAGTTGGTGTGTCGAAAAAATGGCGAAAAACGGACAAAACAGTTGCTGGAAATGGGTTCTGCAGAAAAATCTGATCTGCAGCTGATGCACGCCCGTGCCAGGATCCGCACGACCGTGCGTTTTTCGAGGTTCCGGCACGGTGGGTCGCACCATCCGTGCATCACCGAGGAAAATGGAAATCGCCGGTTTCGCACGACCGTGCCAACGGGCGAACGACCGTGCGGCAGGCTGAGGGCATTTTTGTCATTTTGCACATTATATATACCCTCATCTGCAGAAAAATCTATCATTCGCGAACCCTAGCAACTGCAGCCGTTCCAGAGCGATTTTTACACCAAATCGCACGATTTTTCGCACGATCTCGCACCCAACTTCGCACGGTACGTCTCTAGTGTTAGATTTCTTGTTTTCCCACTTTCTAGGTTAGATTTATTCCGATTCTTCAAGGAAATTTTTAGGGTTCTCTTCATAAACAAATCGAAACCCTAAGCCTTGTTGAATCGAAGTATCGTGAACACCAGGTTGACTTTCAGACCCCTGTTGACCCAGTGCTTGTTAAAATTTTGTAGAAATCAGGTTGTTCTAAGTACAGGGGTCGAAAACTGCAGAAACTGAACGGCACGGTCGTTCCTCAGGTGGAACGGACGTGCAGTTCCTACTTTTTCATAATTTCTGTTGTTGATCGGTGATGCACGGTAGTGCAACGGGTTGTCCGATTTTGCACGATCGTTCCGAATGAGGAACGGGCGTGCGTGTCCGACAATCACTGGGCTTGACTGTTAGTTCTCGGATATGCACGACCGTGCATATCGAAGCACGCACGTGCCATTTGCCCAGTTCAGTTGGACAGAAGCTTCATAATTTGCTGCTCGGCTGTTTTCAATTCCATTTTCTCCTGTTTCTGTCTTTCTAACAATGTTCCCCATTACAGATGGATCATCCCTTCCTACAGTTCGATCCTAACAACGAGCGTGAAGCTTTGTGCATTCCAAAAAGAGACGAGTTATGGGCCCGGAGGGGGCAATTCGGAGTCCCTAGATGGCTTGATTGGGAAGTTATGCAAGAACTAAATCAATACGACCGTTTAGAAAATATGATGAGTCGTCCACTTATAAATCTGGTCGGTTGCAACCGACCCGTGTACTTGGAGCTTACCATAGAGTTCTTTGCATCATATGCTTATGAGAAGCCAGTTGCTGCTCGTAGACCCAAATTCCGCCACAAGGAGCGGATAGCTTTCCGATTGTGTGGTAAATGGCACCGGTGGTCGGTTGGTCGTCTGGGAAGGAGACTCGGTATATACACTAGGGAAGACATGGATGATGCCAGTGTCTTCACAGAGCAGTTCACTTTCCCGTCTGATGCAGCAAGGGATGAGTTTTGGGCTGAAAATGCTGTTGGGGACCCATACAACCCAAGGATGTCAAAGGCCTCACGACTTAAAGACCCTCTGGTGCGGGTGATGCACCATGTGTTTAGCCACACTATATGCGGGCGCATGGACAGTCTTGGTAACTGTCCAACACCAGATCTGATTTTTCTTTACGCATTGGTGGAGAAGGCGCCAATTAATTTAGCGGCGCGTATGGCTGAATACTTTGTGAAGAGCTCAGGAAGGACCCCTAACAGTCAGATACATGGCGGTCAATATGTGACCGAACTTGCATACAACGAACACCTCATGACTGACGAGGTACTTCAGAGTCTCACCCTGATTACTGAAGGAGTGCATGTTGACATCAGGTCGCTGAAGGCGATGGGGGTTATTGTCGAGACTGATCACGGGGATAGGTTGAGGGGGCTGAATAACGAGGTCTGGGACCCGTTACCCCCGCTCCCAGCAGAGGAAGAGGAAGAAGATGTAGAGATGCACGAGCAGCACCAGCCACACACACCGCCACACCAGCCGCAGCACCACGAGTTCTACCAGCATCAGGATTAGCCTGAATTTTATCAGCAGTTCCAGCAAATGCGGGTCACGCAGGAACAACATGGTACGTATATCGATCAGATCAGGACCAGCCAGGACCAGATCCGGGTCAGTCAGGATCAGCTGCGGACCAGTCAGGATCAGCTGAGGCAGAGCCAGGAGAGCTTGTATCAGGGGGTGAGTGCCGGGTTTTCGTACCTATTTGGGGAGATGCACCATGCATATCCCAACTAATTCCAGAACCCTCCAGAGTTCCCACCGTGGAACCCTCCTGGTTACGGTGGTGCGGGCCCGTCCTTCACGAGACACGATGACGATGATGACGAGTAGGAGTTGGCGATGATGATCATGGGTGGTTTTTATATTAGTATTTGTTATTTCGGGTGTTATTTTTGCATACTATTTCCAACACCCTCGGATTGTTTTGTATTTTAAAACATTTTACTTTTTGTTATGTCTTTATTTGAACTATTAGTATGCATGTACATTATGGTTTATTTGTGTTTATCTATTACTGTTCTGTTTTGCTGTGCCATATGCCATACTTGCAGATTCTGGCTATCAAGTCTTTGATCGGAGCATATGACCAGACGTAGCTTTGGAAGTCTCGATTCATTTGATATCATCTTGAGGGGAGTACTATTATCCTTTTTCTCTATATTTCGGGTTTCGCATTGGGGACAATGCGAAGTTCAAGTGTGGGGAGGGGGTTAACTTTGTTAACTTTGTTTGTCCTCTATAAAAAAAAATCAAAAAAATCATTCAAAAATACCTGTATTTTGTATATATTTTAGTAAATAAACCGGTTGATTGTGTTTTAGAAAGCATCGGACTCGATAAAAACTCGACAAGCAAAATATTTTTGAAAAAGGAAACCGGAAAGCGTGACAAACAAAGAAAGACTTACATGATAGTTTTCACACTTTTACCCATTCCATCCGTTACGTGAGCATATTTGAGCCTATTGTTATATATTTGTTCATTTCGGATATAGGAGTGAGCCGGATGTTATGTGTAATATAGAACTTGTCACTAGTATGCTTGTTAAAACCATGAACTTGTGAATTTGTGTAAAAGTGATAGAGGCACTTAGATTACTCCTTTGTTGTAAACCTTGTTCTTTGTGTTGTGCTTCCCGTTCACCTTATATTACCCTTTAGGATTAACCATGTCGAGCCTTCCCGTTTACCTTTGTTTACCCACATTATCGCCCAGTTAGCCAAATTTAGCCTTTGTATGTTTTTAAACCCTTTTTAGTGTTGAAACTCGGACAAAATAATCGTTTAACTAGCATTTGTTTCGGTTTATTGTATAGTTATTTATATATAAAAAAAACACAACCCAGAAAATAAAACACCCTAAAATAGGGTGAAGTTGATAGAAATCGAGCAATTTTGAATGCTTAAATGTTAAAATTTCGTTGATAAGCTCGATTGCGCTTTAGTCGCCTTTTTAAGGCGTTTGTATGTATAGTTGTATTATGTTCTTGCTAGTTAAACGCAAAACCGAGTTTTAACCATTTTCGCCACTTTAAATGTCTACTTCCATACCCTTCGCCCAAGCCTAACGTTACAACCCGTAAAGACCTCTTGATTTACACTTATTTGCATGTTAGTTGGTGGAGACGAGATCTTATGACAAGCTTATGATATTGCATGTTTCATTGACTAGGCGTTGAGTGTTTACACATACACATTTTATGTATGTTTCATAAATAAAACCGAGTGTGTGAACATTGTGAGTCGTGTGAAGATTAGCATGTGAGTCAATTAAATGTGAAGTCACGGCTTTTTGGTTGTCGCTTGTTAATTGCATATGCTTGTTGGGTTTGAGTCTTTTGATGATGTCTTTCGACAAACCGGCTAACCGTTTATAGTAGTTTTCAATAAAATAGTGTGTAAATTATCGTACTTGTTTCTTTCCGTCTTTTATTGCTTTTTAGTTCTGCTTGCTTGAGGACAAGCAAGGTTCAAGTGTGGGGAGATTTGATATTCGTTAATTTACACATATTTTAGTTCCCCGTTTTACCCCAATTTTATGCGTTTTCGGCCGTAAAACCGTCATTCGGATACTTAATTATCTACATTTTTGTTTACAGGCCTAAAACAGCATACCAGACGAGATGATAGCAAAAACGAGGACTTTCCGGACAAAACGACGAAGCTGCGAAGATTCTGCGGAAAAAGACTGACCTGGGCGTTTGGCATGGTCATGCGGCCATATGCACGACCGTGCATATCCGACAAACGAAGAATACCCGGCAGTGAACCAGGCGTGCAACTCACCGTGCAAGGCACTGAAGGCAAACCCGAAAAAGCACGGTCGTTCCATATGAAGAACGGTCGTGCGGTTCCGAGATCAAATATAACCTCGGAACGGAACGGCCAAGGAACAGCGCGTGCAACCCAGATCTCGGAAAGGAACGCCCGTGCGATTGGGAGAACGTCCGTGCGTGACCGAAGACCAGTCAACGATCTGTGACGTCATGCGGTATGGTGGACCACCACCAATAATGCTTAAAGTGCACGACCGTGCGATCTGGAGAACGGCCGTGCGACACCGAAATTGCATATAAACAGAACAGAACCATTTTATCCGGAACTCTGGACATTTTGGGAGCTCTGCAGGCGATTTTGAGGCTCCGAAGGCTGCTGCTTTCACTCGGATTCAAGCCACATTGCCCGGTTTTGCTCATTTACTATCCAGATTCTCATTCTTATGCTTGTTTATGGTTTGGTTTCTCAAATCTTTCCATAATTTTGTTATATTTCAAGCATTTAGACTGATTATTATGTATTAATGTAAGCCTTTGGGCAAAAACACAACAATCCCTTGCTTGATTAGTATGTTAATCTATGCTTGTAATGACATTTTGAAGTATTTTCTATGATTATCTTTGATGATTAGTTTGCAACCTTGTTATTGATATTGATTTCTTGATTATAAGTAATTGTGTTGGATGATTGGTGCTTGGTTAGGTAAGATAGTTGCAAAATGAAGCTTATTTAATCATGTGTTAGTAAACTTTTAATTTGGTTAACTAGTTTAACTTGGTTAAAATGTGGACACCATGATACTCTAACGGGTTAGTGGTTTAATAAAATGTAATTATTGTTAATCAAGAAAGCTTGCCTTCACGGAAGGACTCTAACGGGTTAGATGGTGTTGTTACGGATTCTTGCCATGATTTGTTAGCCTAGTTAGTAGTTTCGGCCAAAATTGCTATCTTGGTGAATTTATGTGTAAGATTTGTAAAATGAACTCGGTTGTGATTTAATCTAGTTTATGCTTGTCTCGGTGGTTACATTGTGTTTATCGGTGTTGCTTTCCTTGATTAAGTGAGGTTAGAAAACTCCTAACGGATGACTAACTTATTTTTAGGAGATTTTCATAGACATTTATCAATTGCACGTTAAAGAACAATTTTAGGTGGTTAAAGTGTGTTTATCGTTTTAACTTTCCGAATGATTGTCATGTTAGGATTCCCGAAAGGGATACTAATTGTCTCGAAATGGAAAATTGACCGAATGCTTCTAAATGCCAAAACTGACTTAGTTGACATGCTGTGGTTGTGTATTAAGCAAGGCTATTTATATATAATTTACTATGTTTTATAAGTATTTATTTATGCTTACTTTAGTTTAATTAAAAACCAAAACAAATTATGTTTTTACCGGTAATTTAGTGACAAAGGTCTAGTATTATTTCTCCGCCCATTTCCGTGGTTCGACACTTGGTTCTTACCGATACTTTACTACATATATGACGGGGTACACTTGCCTCTTTCGTGTGTGTTTTGATGTAAAAGTAATAATCACTTTTATAAATTTAAAACCAATTCGTGTGTAAATTCATTGTAAAAATATGTATAGTCGCGCACGTACCAGTATATAAAGTATTTAACAAACCTAAATCACTCATTCGCCTCATTTCACGCGCTTACAGAACCCTAAATCCCTCACTCTTTTCCTTCACGCTTCCTGATTTCCCTTTGTTCTTCACCTTCAAGTCTATGAAGTTCAATCGATTCTGATTGGATTTAATATGTTTCATACCTGTTTATTGTAGGTACTGTTTGTCTAAATTCTCTCCATTGATTCTTTGTTTTTTTTCATATGATTTGTTATAGAACACTTGATTTCAGATTTATATCCTTTGTAAAACCCTAGGTTTCACATTCTATGAAGAAATCATACATCGTGAGTCAACGATCCTGAGATAGCATCATCAGGTATCAAATTAATTTGTTCATAACTATTAATATTGTTGTTAATATTGTTCTTTCTAAAACGTAGCTCTCAATCACACAAACCCTAATCCTAATCATCATCTACTCTCGGACATCATCAGGTTAGCTGTATCAATGTAACATATCTCTTTTTCATCCGTTGAATCTTTTTCATGTTGTTTAGATCTGGTTAACTTGGGATTAGGGTTCTTACAAGTCCATCTCTGACAATCAAAGTCGTGAAGACCATCTCTGATATTATATTGTTAGTATCCGGTTAATTTGGGATTAGGGATTTTACAAGTTATTGTTTAAATTGAAACTAATCTGGTGCAAGTCAGAAGTCAGAAGTAATAAGGTTTGATTTTTGTAATTTCATTTGTTCGATCACTTTAAAATTTTTATGGTCTTCGTTATTTTTTAAAAGTTGTTTTTTTGTTTTTCTTATTTCCAGCAACTGGGATTTTGTTTTGGTTTTGAGGAATTCATGTCATTGGATTCCATGCATAGTGCTATAAAGGTATGGCCTTGATACTCTGCTATTTTTCTGTCACTCTTTCTACTTGACTACAATTGGTTATTTTTGTACGCCAAACAACTAAGGTGGTCGGTTTGTCATTCAAAGGCATGAATTAGGGTTGCGTTGTTTATCAAACCAAGATTGAACAAGTTGTGAAGCTTTATGTTGTTTAATGGGTTTAATTGTAGCCCGATGTGGCTTCATGTAGTAATGACATTGCATTTAATTTGTTCTCGGTTTTCGTGTCCAGTGGTGGAAAGCAGGTAATCTGAACTCACTAATAGGGATGAGCTCGGCACCAACCGGTACCGAAAATCCCAAAAAAATGGGTACCAGTTCGGACTGGTATTTCAAGGTAAAAAACGGGTAAATACCGGTACCGAATCGTTGAATGTCGAACCTAATTGGTTCCGAAAATTGAGTCAGTTTGGATATTCGTTTTCGGTACCCGATGACATTGACTTATCCCTACTCACTACTCTGTTATATTGTATTATGCTATAAAGAGTAAAGCTAAAGATTTATTTAAATGGAAACGGGTCAAATGAGTTGAAGGTCTCATTTGATTGGATTGTTATGCATTCTATGGGCATGCTCATTTTCTTTTACAAATAGATTGTTTTCCACAAATTCTTTTAGTCCCCGATGAATTTTGATTCCATCGTTGTAGAGGGACTTTCTCCAAATTTAAGAACACATGCTTTGTTCTTCTTACACTATGAGTCTTTTTTAAGCGTTTTTTAATTATTCACTATATGATTAAAATTCAGTATTGTTTCAAGCTATTATATCTATTTTTCCTTATTAAGTTATTATCATTAGTGTTCAGGAGGGGTGACAAGAGTTAGTGAACAAAGGTTTAAAGTTTATACATTTAATTACCGTGAAGAAAGTTACATGGTTTGTTTATAAACTTTACCCTTATGTCCTCATCTTTTCTATACTCTGAACTTAGTGAAATGGTTGTGCTTCTGAGTTCTGATTATGTGACCATTTCTACAGAAGATGCTTCTGAAATTTAAGACCATGTTACTCTTATGTGAGTGGATGCATTTCCTTTGCTAGGCAGAAAGATTTCATTTGCGAGAAAATAAGATGTCCCGTATAACCCTATACGACCCGTATAGATGGTGTGAAAACAAGAGTTAAGGGTGTGGCTTTATTAACACCCATAATTTATTGTTGGAAGAATGACCATATTGACATCGGTTTGACCTAATTAAGAAATTCTCTGATGCAGAATTGATAGTTTGATACAACAAGTGTCATAGCAAGGGTGAAAGAGTTGTTTAAAGGTCACAATAATCTAATTTTTGGGTTCAACACTTTCTTGCCAAAGGGCTTTGAAATCAATGTCATCGAGGATGAAGAGGCCCTACCAAAGAGATCCGTGCAGTTTGAAGAGGCGATAAATTTCGTAAACAAAATAAAGTGGAGCTGGTTTTCTTTTTTGTTGAAAGAAACAATAGTAAACTTGAAGGACAAAATGAAAACTCAGCACCAATGGATTTTGTTTTGGGATAAAACACCTCTGCTTACTGGTATTTCTTCCATGTCCTAATTTTGGTGCTTTTATCATCAAATGCGCTCCTGAATCATCTTCTTTTTTTGTGAATTTTTATCCAAGATATTCCTTAGGGTTCTTCGTTGTTAATATAATAATGTTTTTGTTTATAGTTATTGATGACAGTGTGTATTGTTTTGAAATCAGGTGATAGAATTGGTGATCAGGTTTGGTGGTATTTGTGTATTTCGGAGGAATTTTTTTTTGTTTGAATAGTTGGTACTTAAATTGGACGTTTTTTAGGGTTTCATATATATTCAACTTATAAATTGAAATCTTTTAGTTCTGGGTTTTTTATGCAAATAGAACAATCTTAGATAGAACATTGTCTTCTTTACAATCTTAAATATAACAATCATGTGCTTCTTATGTAGGATATCATGAATATTTTGATCATGAAACGAGTCAATTCAGGTATGTTATTGTGGTAACGGGTCAAACGAATAAAGTAATAAATGGCCAACTAAAATGAAACCGGACAGACGTGTTAGATGAATGATCAGTCGGAATTCGCCTATTATGTGCTCTAAGTGCTAACTTCCAAAATCTTTTCAAAATAAATATGTCACACCCCGATATTTACACGTTTCACCGGTGGGCCCGGTGGGGGATTATCGTGACGTAGTTGGTAACATTATAGTCAAGCAACACAATATTTAAATGCACAGCGGAAGCAAAAGATAGATAAATTTCAACCGAATATAATTGTAATATCAAGTATCACAAACAGTTGAAAATAATCCACAGGGGGATAAATAAAAATAGGAAACATTGTTCAACAGTTTTGACATCCAAGCTTGCGAGACTTATTGAGGACGCTAGGAGAAAGCCAGCCTAGTTCGCGTAGTACCTGCACTTAACTTTTTTGGGAAAATACGTCAGTTTACACTGGTAAATACATTCAACCGACTCTTTTTGAAAAGTTTAATAAAATTGATTTGAATGCACGTGGCACAAACTTTTATAACTTGGGATAATTATTTTGAATATAATACTTGTAAACGAATTACATGTTCCTAATGCGTTCAGTAGCCCGATCTGTAGACCGTGTTAAAGCTCAATAGACACACCACATTATTTATTCATTTATGCACTGACGGGTGTACGCCTACACCCCGTGCTCAGGTCGTGGCCATCTCGTAAGATGATGCCAAGGATATCCGGGACATGGTCATTAACCCCCCAAAGGCTTTAAGCAAACAAAACATTTCAAAACAAAGCATATCAATGATTTAATCTCTATTCGATCAAAGATTCAATGCTGGACCAAGCGGTATTTTATATACCGTACCCCAAGCCCGTATAAGGGAAATTAAGTTAAAAGTATTTACCTTTGCAAGTATCAATCACAAAATAGCAAGTGCGTATAGCTTTTACCGGGTCTCCTATTCTGGAACGAAGGTTTAATATAACCTATTAGAATCCTAACGGGTCTTTAATTAAGCCTAAACTTAGACCGGTTAGTTTTAACGAAAGATACGGTTCGAACGCATGATTAGGCGAAGACCGGAATAGAATGTGTTTTAGTCCCGACAAGTTTAAAGACTTGTATAATATGGATAAACTAAACACCTTCTGGATTTTGAGATAAAAACGATGAGGTTTGACCCGTTTCGGCTAATTTATGTAAACTAGTTACATAAACCGAACCGAACACGCAGAAAGCGTAACGGGTAACCATGAGAGTCACTTACAGGTTTCCTAAGTTAATATGCCCTAAATATGTTGTGATATTAGTAGGATACCTTCCATTATGCCCAGAACGAGTTTAATCTCAATATAAGCCCCGTAGGGGTATTTTGGTCATTTTAAAGATTATAAAAGCGATTAATTAAACTCTTGTGATTCGGGTCTGAATAAATCAGTAAAATAACTTATTTTAACAGGGTAAATCAGTTGGTGTTAAGTCTTATGTGACAAAATGGTTTTAAAGCTATACTAGGCGTTTAATACGCGTAAAAAGCCATTTTAAGCGATTTCTGGGTTAAACAGGAAATCTGAGTTTTCTGATCAGGTTACATAGTTCAAAATACTTTATTTATTATATAAAATCAGTAGCAATTGGATTGGTGTCAAAATACTATGTAGAACTCGTTTTATGCTCGAAAAGGGTATAATCGGCAGTTACCGAATCAATGCCATAACCTTAGGTTATGAGTAGGTTAAATATAATTAAAAATCTCAAAATATTATATTACATCAGTGTGTAAAAGGTTTGGTGTCGAAATTGGGTTTTGAATAGGCTTTATGCTAAGTGCGCCGTTTAATTAACAAAAGTTCCTTAATTGCGCTATTTAGCATAACTCCTATTCTGGACCTCGAACCGTTATGAAATTTTAGGTACATGTTTATAAATCAGTAACAAAGATTTTTGCTCTCTCACATTCCCAAAATTCTTGTTTTATGATCAAAAGGGCATTATGGTCAACTTTTAAGCATTTAACGGAAATGTGCAAACGACTCGGACAATCAACGAACCAGTCACAGAGGGTTATACTATCAGGTAACCTGGTCCTAAGGAAGTCCTAAGGCATTTCTAAACTTCTACTAAAACGGGTCAGAACTGAAGTCAAAGCAAAAGTCAAAGTTTTGCGACTTTCGGTTCCGAACCGGGTCTAAACAGAAAATTGTCGGATCAAACAAGCTTAGACCAGTTCTTATACTTATTACCAAGTTATATGAGTGATAAAATAGGTTACATGCCTTCTACATTGTTAATTATGTGTTAATTCAAAAATTAAGCTCCTGTTGACTTTTTTTCTAAGCAACTTTGACCCGACATTTGATCGAGTTAGAGTGGGAATCAGAGGGTGCCCTTTCAAGGGTTTAAAGCCCACATGATTACCAACTTATAACTACCTTTGATTCGACTAATCACTGGACCATTAAAGATTAATCATTAAGTCAACCGTTAATTACGACGGTTTGACTTTTAAGCTAAAACTCAGTAAAAACTCAACTAAGAAGGGTTAAGCATACTTATGAAGTCCTATGCACGATTAGGAAGGCTTAGGATCAGCTCTTAAGCTCCAGGAAGCTCCAGAAATGCAGAAGAAAAGAGTGAACACAATGTTGCAACTCATTGGCCTTTTATAGTGTTCTTGATTGCATAAGATCGTGACAAGCAAGGCTAGCATGGATCCCAGATCATTACAAGTGTTTCCTAGTGCCTAGGAACAGTTAGGGGTCGCCCATAAGAGTGAAAATATCGTTTTAAGTCGGTTAAAACGTTTATAACAGCCAACAGCCAACTTGCTGTCGCTGGGCACTCCTTACGGACCGTAAGGCAGGACCTTTACGGTCCGTAAGCCTTTGCCAGAAGGCAAAAAAAATTAACCTTTCCAGCTTTGAACAGGCAACTTGCATGATGTGATTTTGAGCCTGATTTTGACAGTATGAGGCCTTTTAACCCATGCTTGATCAGTTGTCTACCCAATCTTGTAGAATTATTGGTTTGAATCATTACTAGAAATTATATACGAAAGCTTATCAAGCATTATTTCATAGGATCCATTCTAGCAAATCTTGGAATCCATTATTAATAGAAAATCACCGGATTTAAAGGTATACTTAGATGTTTATTAATCATGTTAGGGTTTTGGGATTTATAATAAAGTCGTTCAGAGGTATAAATTAACATGTCGACAGTTTAAAAATCTTGCCATACATCTTTAACTAAATCCGGGTTTTATAATGCTTTTTGTCGTACATGACACGTGTCATTATTTCATTTGACGTGAATTTTCGAGGTGTTACATCCTCACCCCCTTAAAAGAAATCTCGACCTCGAGATTTACTGAAACAAATGAGGGTACTTTTCTTTCATTGTGGACTCTACCTCCCACGTATACTCGGGACCTCTACGGGCATCCCATTTAACCTTTACGATCGGTACATGCTTCCTTTGAAGCTTCTTATCCTGTCGATCCTCGATCGACACAGGTTTTTCAACAAACTTCAAGCTCTCTTCTATTTGCACATCTGTGTGTGGTATGACTAGTGAATCATCAGCGACACACTTCTTCAGATTGCATATGTGGAATACATTGTGAATACCATTGAGCTTTTCAGGTAAGTTTAACTTATAGGCAACTGATCCGACACGTTCGAGGATCTCGAAGGGTCCTATGTATCTCGGGCTTAACTTGCCTTTCTTACCAAATCACATCACTCCCTTCCAGGGTGATACTTTAAGCAGTACTTTGTCACCTACCTCGAAGTTAAAAGGTTTACGCTTTAAATCTGCGTAGCTTTTCTGCCTATCTCGGGCAGCTTTCAAACGGTCACGAATCTGGACAATCTCGTCCGTCGTTTCAAAGACTATTTCCGGTCCCGTCAGTTGGACATCTCCTATAACACCTCGAAAATTCATGTCCAATAATGTATCGACACATGTCATAAGCTTTGAACGTGTGAAAGAATACTTTAGAGGGACTAAAGTTGACAAACAAGGAACCTATGTGAATATAAGGATCCAAAGTGTCAACAATGGATAAATATATTTTAAAATAGCCCTACAAGATGTTTATACCTTCAAACGAATAAATCATGGATCATACGAAGCTAAATATGAAAGAAAGTGAGAGATTTCAAACTACAGGGGCTAAATGTGTCAACATGTTTAAAGTATACCTTTGAATGACCTTTTGGCAAACCCGGAGCTTTTTAATGATAAATTATGCTCACTAGAATGTGTGATAAAAATTTCATAAAGTTTCATTAACGTATGAGAAAGTTATGATGAAATTCGTATACGAGGGGTTAAAAGCGTCAACGTTGAAATTAAAGGCTTTTCGGGTGATCATAAAGTTAACCAATGACTTAACGGTGTTTGGTTATGCCTTGGAGCCCTTAAAAGTCAAGTTAGAGGGCCAAAAACACAATTTTGGAACTTAAAACCACCTTTAAAAGGACCAGGGGCTAAATTGCAACTTTGGAAACTTATTTGAGGCTGTGGCGACCCATGAAGGACTAAGGCTTTGCCCGTCGCGGGTAGCCATACCTTACCAGTTCAGAAATAAACTGTCAGCTGCCTGTACAGCCGGTTTAACCGATTTAGAAGCATGGTTTTTGATACCTGGAGCTTGTTTGATGGTTTTTAATGTACTAGGGACACTTGGAATGATCCCATAACATCCATAGACTTGTTTGGCATGATCAAATTGAATTTAGAAACCTATATAAAGGCCATGAAGTTGTGTTCTTCATTTGCTCATTCACTTGCAACTTCACAACTCACTTCTTGGAGGTTCCTGGAGCTCAAGCATCTTTCCTAGTGATCATTAGTTGTGCTTAGGACTATTGTAAGTATGCTTAACCTCCTTTAATTCAGTTTTGCTTAGTTTATTAGCGTTTAGTCACACCGTCGTAATTAAGGTTTGACTTCGTCATTAATCTTAATTGCTCCAGTCAAATTTCATTTTGAAAGTACCTATGAGTTGGTAATTATGTGGGCATTAAACCCTTAAAAGGTCACCCTCTGATTCCCACTCTAATTAGGTTAATTGTCGAGTCAAACTTGATTATAAAAAGTCAACAGAAAGCCAATTTTCAAAGAAATGCATAATTAGCAATGTAGAAGCTATGCAACCTGTTTTGATATTAATATAACTTGGTAATTAATGTAAGAACATGTCTAAACATGTTCAACTCGACAATTTTCAGTTTAGGCTCGGTTCGGGATCGAAAGTCGCATAGTTTGACTTATGCTTTGACTTTCAGTTCTGACCCGTTTGAGCATGATTTAGGAATGCCTTAGAGCCTTACTAGGACCAAGTTACCTATAAGTATAACCCTCTGAGATTATACAACTTGGTTCATTAGTTATCAGATTCATATGCATGATTCCGTTAAATGCTTAAATGTTGACTATTATGCCCTTATCATCTTAAAATGTAATTTTTGATAAAGTGAAAGAATAGAAACCTTCACTACTGATTTATAGACTTGTCCCTAAAATTTGTCATCAGTTTGAGGTCTAGATTAGGAGTTATGCTCGTTAGCGTAATTAGAAAGCTTTTTAGTAATTAAACCGAATAATTAGCATATAGCCTATCTAAACCTAATTTTTGATACCAAACTTATTACCCACTGATATAATATAATATTTTGAGATTTTTGGAGATTTTTATTTATTTTTAGGCTGATTATAACCTAGAGTTCTAAGCTTATTTCGGTAGTTGTCGGTTTTACCCTTTTCAGCTATAAAATGAGTTTTACCAAACCTTTTGACACCAAACCTTTTTCTATTGATCTAATATGATAAATAGAATATTTTAATCCTTCTGGAATAGTAAAAATTTCAGCTCTCCTTTAAGAACCCGGAAATAGCCCAAAATCGTCATTTTAAGCGTTTTTAAGCATTTTTAACACATAGTATGTATTAAAATCATATTAGATATATAAGACTTGATACCTACTGATGTTTTAAGTAAATTTCTATACTTTATCAGTAGGTAAAAGTTTTGAAGTCAGATTTCCGGATTTGACCTTTAAACCTTAGGTGAAATTACCAAAATGCCCTTTCGGTGCATAGTATGGTTAGAAATGATAAATTTCACATATAGATTATACCCTACTGATATAACTTAGTAAATTAAGTATTTTTACTGATTACATCAGACCCGAAACTCAGAATTATAATTAAACTCTTTTATAACCTTTTAAATGACCAAAATACCCTTTCGAGGCGTAATTTGTGTTTAAAATCATTTTGGGCATAATAGAAGACATCCTACTGATGTCACAACATATTTGAAGCATATTAACTTATGGAACATGTTCATGACTCTTATGGTTACCCGTTACGCATGTTTCGCGTTCGGATCGGTCTATGTAACTAGTTTGCATATATTAGCCGAAACGGGTCAAACCATATCGTTTTTGTCTCAAAATCCAGAATGTGTTTAAGTTACCCATATTAAACAAGCATACAAGCTTGTCGGGTCAAAACCACATTCTAAACCGGTCTTCGCTTTATCATGCGTTTGAACCGTGTCTTCCTTTTGAAAACTAACCGGTCTAAGTCTAAGCTTAATTAAAGACCCGTTAGGATTCAAATAGGTTATTAAAAACCTTTGTTCCAGATTAGGAGCCCAGTAAAAGCTACGTGCACTTGCTGTATTTGATTTATACTTTGCCCAGGTAAATACTCTTAACTTATTTTCCCTATACGGGCTTGGGATACGGTACTATAAAAGTGCCGCTTGGTCGGGTGTATCTAGTCATTTAAATCGTATTGTGATTGATGTATTTACATAACCTGTTTGATATGTATTATTTGGTGTATGGCCCTTGAGGGTTAAATGACCATGTCCCGGATATCCTTGGCATCATTCAAAGAAATGGCCACGACCTAAGCATGGGGTGTAGGCGTACACCTGACAAATGCATTATGCAAAAACTGGTATCCCACTATAAGGAATCGACCTTGTGGGCATTATACCTGTGGCTTGTCAGTTAACTTAAGTCCGGCCTTGCAACCGGCCCTGATGGACGACAAATGAGTAAAACTGTATACAAGATTATTTTTAATTGTCCCAAGTTATAAAATATTTTTGACGAAGTGCATTCAAATTAATTTTCAAATCCTTTTCAAAATGAGTCAGTTAAGTTGTATTTACCAGTGCAAACTGACGTATTTTCCAAAAAGGCTAAGTGCAGGTACTAGACGAAATAGGCTGGCTACTCCAGGCATCATTACTCAAGTCTTGCAAGCTTTGGATGTCAAAGTCTGTTGAACAGTTTTCCTTTTTATTTTGATCCGCCTGTGGATCTGTTTCGACTGTTTTGTGATACTTAAACATTATAATTTATTCAGTTGAAATGAATCTATATCTTTTGCTTCCGCTGTGCATTTATATATTGTGTTGTTTGACTATGATGATATCAATTACGTCACGATACTCCCCACCGGGCCCACCGGTGACACGTGGAAATTAGGGGTGTGACAGGTTGGTATCAGAGCCAACACTGAGTGAATTAAACACTAGCCTTTTGTGTTTAATCTCAGTTACACAATTGCACATTCTCGAGTCTAGACAAGAACTTAGGACTAATCCTAATTCGTTTTGTTTGGTCCTTGATTTGTCTCTTTTCTTATTTTTCTGATTAGCCCTTGCATGGGCAAGTCATTTCAGTTAGAAGTCCCGTTTAGGGCAACCATGTACTTGTTTAAATTTAATGGAATGGTCTGATTTAAAAACATTCCTATTATAAGATCTACCGTTGTGATAAAATGGCAAAATCTAAAAAGGACAAGACCTAGCTCAAGTGTCGTTCTAAGACAAGGCCAAGATGGTATTTCCTCAATTAGATTCAGATCCTTGTTAACATCTCAAATTAGGATTGCTCTGCGTTTAATATTAAAAGAATCTTAAAGGTAAAACCTAGCCTAATTGTCATTACAGACATGGCTAAGATGGTAAAACCTAGCCTAAATGTCATTGCAGACATGGCCAAGATGGTAAAACCTAGCCTAAATGTCATTGCAGACATGGCCAAGATGGTACAACCTATTCAAAAGATTCAAAACCTTGTTAACATCAGAAAGCATGTTAATATGCTTGACAAAGTGTGATTCGATAAAATCACATAAGTCATTATTAAAAAGGGTTATTCTAAATTCCCTTATTTATATAATCATCCCTTAAGGATGAAGTGCCCACGGGCTATAATTGACGTCCTCTGGGACTAAAGACAGTGGTAGCCTACAACTCCCTGTCAGGAAAAGGTAATGAACTTTGATTCAACCTTAATACCTCGATTCTGTAAAATCCTGGTTTAATAATTAAATCTGTCTAGGTGACTAGGCCTTTTGTGCTATTATTTATAATTTAGGGTTATAATAAAAATCCTGAATAATAAATTAAAATGGGTATTATAAACCATGGATAATGAATCGTCTAAAACGATAAAACTGTATAAACTTCTATATAAACCTTGCCCTTGTTTTCTTTATGTAGCAATTAAAGCTACATGGCTAGGTCGGAGGAAGTGAATAGTCATCCCCTGGAAAACCACGATGATGATAGGGTTAATATAACCAGAGGAGAGCTCCGTACACTAATTGATACAGCTGTATCTAAAGTTGTAGAGGAGCAATTCAAGGAGTTTAGTGGAACTCATAGTAGAACCTCTTCGGTACCCCACTCTAAGTCTGTTCCTAAAACCCATTCGGAAGCTCATAGCAAGCCACCCTCTAAGAAAGATGGACCTAAGAAAGAGAATGTTGAACATTCCTCAAACCAACACAGTGTTCCATCCAAGAGGATAGTGTTCGATGATGAGCCACGTACCAAGTCTTGTACTTATAAGTACTTTGTTTCCTGCAAACCCCGGGATTTCACTGGGGAGAAGGGAGCAATTGATTGTATGACCTGGTTAGATGAAATGGACATTGTAGTTGATATCAACGGTTGTGCTGAAAGGGATATAGTGAAGTATGTATCCCAATCGTTCAAGGGAGAGGCACTGGCATGGTGGAAGTCTCTCATTCAAGCTGTCGGGAAAATCCCACTCTACAATATGTCATGGGAGCAGTTTGTTGTTCTCATTAAAGAGAACTATTGTCCACAGCATGAAGTGGAAAGGATTGAATCAGGCTTCTTATCGTTGGTCACGAGGAACCTAGATTGCCAAGCTTATCTTACAAGTTTTAACACCATGTCCAGATTAGTTCCTTACCTTGTGACACCAGAACCCAAGAGGATTGCTCGCTTCATTGGGGGTTTAGCCCCAGAAATCAAAGCCAGTGTTAAGGCTTCAAGACCTGCTACTTTTAGATCAGCAGCTGATCTATCTCTATCCCTCACATTAGATGCGGTCAGGCTAAGGTCGCTCAAGAACTCTGAAGAGAGTAAGAGGAAGCGTGAGGAGGATAACTCACGAGGGTCAGAGAAGAAGCATAAGGGAAACACTGATTCTAGAAAGTTTGGGTCTGGAAAGAATAGTCAGCGAACTGAAAAAAAGCCAAAATGCACAACTTGCCAAAAACGGCACTTTGGAAAGTGCAGGCTTGAGACCATGTCTCAATCAGGACCACCTACATGTGGGTTGTGCAAGTCTAAAGAGCACAAGACCATTGACTGCAAGAAGATTAAGGATGCTACCTGCTATGGCTGCAACGAGAAAGGGCACATTAAGACTAACTACCATAAATACGCCAAGAAACCTGAGGAAGCCAAGAAGACCAATGCTAGTGTCACACCCCGAATTTCCACGTATCACCGGTGGGCCCGGTGGGGAGTATCGTGACATAATTGATGTCATCATAGTCAAACAACACAATATATAAATGCACAGCGGAAGCAAAAGATAAATATATTACATTCCGAATATTAAGAAATGTCAAAGTATTACAACGGAAAGTAAAAGATCCACAGGCGGATCAAATAAAAGAAAACTGTTCAACAGACTTTAGGCATCTAGAACTTGCAAGATTCCTTATTAACGCCCTGAGCTTCCAGCCAATTACGTTCAGTACCTGTCACTTAACCCTTTTTGGAAAATACGTCAGTTTACACTGGTAAATACAATTAACCGACTCATCTGAAAAGGTTTAATAAAATTGATTTGAATGCACAAGGCACAACATATCTTCTATAACTTGGGACAATTATCTTTATAATCTTGTATACAGATTTATATGTTCGTTGTACATTCAGGGCCCGATGTAGAAATCGAGTCAAGATTAACAGACACGCCACAAGTATAGGCCCACAAGAGAGTGAGATACCGTTTCCCTTATGCACTGTCAGGGGTATGTGATGTGCTCTAAAATATACATATTTTATATAATATTTGCTACACTTTTGAATATTCTTTGGTTTAAATTTCACTCGTAGTTGGTTCATATTTGAACTTTAATAATTTTATAAGAAAACTAGCTAAAAAGGTTTAAATAGACATTGAATGTTATTAGTGACGTTAAAAATGAAAAGCTAAAGTTGTTTTGAAAATCAAACAAAGGGTTAAAGGCAATTAAATGAGAAATTAATCTTAGGGTCTTAACAAAACAAACTCACGTACATAAAATACATAATTTCAATGGATTCACTTTTATTGTTATAGGCTAATTAAGTTTTTCTATTTTTTATTTGTAGAAATTAATAAGCATCGATGGATGAAGGGAATCAAGGCAAACAATCGGAGTGCAACTAAAGTTGGTTTTTGGTGGGCCTATGTAGATCAAAACCCAAAAGAATTAAAAGAAAGAAGCATAAGGGCCCAGTTCGTGAAGTTGAATAGAGGAGACGACAATTTTAAAAAGAGGACATCAACGACAGAAGAGTTCGACGGCAGAAGGTTTTCAAAGAGGAAAAAAGCTTAGTTCAAGATTCAAGGCTAAGGAACGGGATCCTAGTCCAGTTGGTAAACGTGTTAGTTCGGTTTAATTTACTTTGTGTTATTAGACTCTATGAACATGTTTTCATTACTGTTTGAGACCTATTTATCGTTCTTTTTAGCGGCTATGATCCTTGGCTAGTTATTTTTCTACCCGGGTTTGTGATGATTATTCGTGTCAATTGGTAATTTGTCGGTTTTGGTAATTTTGTGATGGATAAATATTAAAGTAAAAGACCTAATAATAATTGGCTAGATGTGTGTGCGTGCTTTATTCTAATTTATTATCATTCAATCGTTCCTCATGTGTCTTTGTGAATGTCTTTCATGTATAGATGCATGTTAAGTTACCTACTTTGTGTTCGTAACTAGTTTATGGTTTATGGTGCACGTACTCCATAGGAACTTTGTTTGATAATTTAGAGGAGTTTAGTGTTCTACCTATTCTTGAGACCGGGAGGAGATAGATAGTTAGGTTTGTCTTTGGTGCTAGGTATTTAGGTGCAGTGAGACCGGGAGGAGATCTGTCTAAGTTCCCTAGTATTATTTGTTTTCCTAAGTCTTGTCAAGTGTTTTTAGGTTACCCCGTGCGCTCTAGGGTGTATTGTGATTAGTGAGACCGAGAGGAGATCTAGTCTTTGGGTACTTTAGTATTGTTGGAGAGACCGGGAGGTGATCCAACCCATACCAGTGAGCTTTATTTGACCTTTAGGATTTTAGGAGAAGCTGATGAGACCGGGAGGAGATTCAACTTATCTTTAGTCTTAGAGTGTCGTATTATTAGAACTTGGTTCCATCATAGTTACCATTGCCGAGAGAAAACCGATAGTCACGAATAGGATTCCAAACCTGGGTAGCACTTTCTTATCCTTGATTTCACCTTAGTAGCCTTCAGCGTGCGTCTAGGTAGTCTAGTTCGTCTTAGTTAATTCCTTTAGTTTAATTAGTTAAAACCCAAAAATCCAAACAAATCAAATAACCCAGTTAAGTAATTAGTTGAGTCAGAGTCTAGTTTAGCGTCGCTAGTGTCTCGTGGGTTCGATACTCGGACTTCATTAGGCTTTACTACGTACGATAGGTACACTTGCCTGTCAGTGGTCTAGCATTTAGAGAGTCTTAGTTTATAAATTTAAAACTAGGGTGTCTAGATTAGGTTTAGTAGTTTTTTATAGACCACATTTACCACATCAGTATGCCTACACCTCGTGCATAAGGCGTGGCCATTTTATAATACAATGATGTCAGGGATATCCGGGACATGGTCATTAACCCCTAAAGGCTTTTATTTCAAACAAACAATACAGATAAAAGCGGGTTACCTCAATAATTTAATCACAATCCGACTAAACATTCAATACCCGACCAAGCGGTATTATTATAACACCGTATCCCAAGCCCGTATAGGGAAAATAAGTTAAAAGTATTTACCTGAGCTAGCAAAAGCAATTTATACTCAGCCGTATATTCTAATCAGCAAGCGCAAGTGCTTCTACTGGGGCTCTCAATCTGGAACGAAGGTTTTATTAACCTATTAGATTCCTAACGGGTCTTTAATTTAGCCTTAGCTTAGACCGGTCAGTTTCAAAGGATAAATACGGTTTAATCTCGTGATAGGCGAAAACCGGGAATGGAATGTGGTTTGTACCCAACAAGTTTGAAGACTTGTTTTATATGGGTATAATAACCACACTCTGGATTTTGAAGTAAAAATGATAAGGTTTGACCCGTTTCGGCTAGTTTATGTAAGCTAGTTACATAAACCGAACCGTGCGCGCAAAAGGCGTAACGGGTAACCGTAAGAGTCCTACACAAGTTTCCTAAGTTAATGTACTCTAAAGAGGTTGCGGTATCGGTAGGATACCTTCTATAATGCCCGTAATGAGTTTAAATCCAAAATATGTCCCGAAGGGGTATTTCGGTCTTTTTAAAGATTATAAAAGAGATTTCCGAGTTCTACGGGAAATCTGAGTTTTCCGAATAGTTTATAAAGTCCAAAATACTTTACTTTATTTATTATTTAAAATCAGTAGCAACTGGAATCGGGTCAAAATACCATGTAGAACTCAAGTTATGTCCGAAAAGGGTATATTCGATATTTACCGAATCGATGCCATAACCGCAGGTTATGTGCAGGTTAAAAATAATTAAAAATCTTTAAAAATCTCAAAATATTATTTTACATCAGTGTGTAAAAGGTTTGGCGTCGAAATTTGGGTTTAGATAGGCTTTATGCTAATTGCGCCGATTAATTACTAAAGTTTCTGTAATTGCGCTATTTAGCATAACTCCTATTCTAAACCTCGGATTGACGTGAAATTTTAGGGACATGCTTAGAAATCAGTAACTAAGGTTATTGTCCTTTCGCATGTCCAAAATTCTCGTTTTAAAGTGAGAAGGGCATTATGGTCAACATTGAGCATTTAACGGAAATGTATAAACGACTCGGACAAACAACGAACCAGCCACAGAGGGTTATACCATCATGTAACCTGGTCCTAAGAGAGTCCTAAGGCATATCTAAATCATACTAAAAAGGGTCAGAACTGAAGTCAAATCAAAAGTCAAAGTTTTGCGACTTTCGGTTCCGAACCGGGTCAAAATAGGGAAATTGTCGAATCAACAAGCTTAGATCAGTTCTTAAACTCATTACCAAGTTATATGAGTGATAAAATAGGTTATACGCCTTCTACATTGCTACTTATGCGTTAAATCGAAAATCTAGCTTCTGTTGACTTTTTATAAACAACTTTGACCCGACATTTGATCTAGTTAGAATGGGAATCAGAGGGTGCCCTTTTAAGGGTTTAAAGCCCACATGATTACCAACTTATAACCACCTTTGATCCGACAAATCACTGGACCAATAATGATTCATCGCTAAGTCAACCGTTAATTACGACGGTTTGACTTCTAAGCTAAAACTAAGCGAAAACTCAATACGGAAAGGTCAAGCATACTTACAAGAGTCCTATGAATGAATTATGACCACTTGAGTCTGCTTTGGAGCTCCAAGAATGATCAGAAGTGCAAGAGAAAGGTGTGATGAATGAGTTGCAACTTCATGGCTTTATATAGTGCTCCAATCACCATAGATTGTTGACAACTCAAGCTATCATGGACCATGGATCATCAACACATGTCCCTAAGGTTCTAGGAGGCACTTAGGGGTCAAGCAAGATGAGGAAAATCGGATAAAAATCGAATACAAGGGCAAGGGCAGACAAGAAACAAGAAAAATTGCATCAGATAGGCCCTCGCGTGGCGCGAAGATCCCCCCTGGGGCTTCGCGTGGCGCGACACCCTCTTGCACAGAATCTAAATTTTTAGATTTATTGCGTTTTGATCCTTGGCTCTTCAAACTTCGATTAGACTTTTGTTTCTTGCCCCTTGAACCCTCCAAATTGATGTTTAAGGGCTTTAAGACATTCACCCATTTTGTTTAGTCCTCGGTTAACTTTATTGTTACCCTAAAAGTCATAACTTTCAACGTTGACGCTTTTAACCCCTCATGTACAAAATCGATCATAACTTCCTCATTCTACAACGGAACTTTATGAAATTTTAATCACTTATTCTAGTGAGCATAATTTACCTTTACAAAGCTTCGGGTTTGCTAAAAGGTCACTCAGAGGTATAACTTAAACATGTTGACACATTTAACCCTTGTAGTTTGTAATTTCTCACTTTCTTTCACAATGAGCTTTGTATGATCCATGAATCATTCGTTTAAGGGTATAAACATCATGTAGGGATATTGTAGGGCATATTTATCCATTGTTGACATTTTGAACCCTTGAATTCACATACTTTCTATGTTTGTCAACTCTAGTCCCTCTATAGTATTCATTGACTCGTTCAAGCTTATGACACGTGTCAATACACTATAGGACGCAAATTTTCGAGGTGTTACATCCTCACCCCCTTAAAAGAAATCTCGACCTCGAGATTTGTTTATGTAAAGGAAGTATTTTCTGTCTTATATTGGGCTTAATCTTCACCAGTACCTTTGAGCCTCTAAGGTACTCCAATTGACCTTTATAATAGGTACATATATCTTTTTGGGGCTTCTAATCCTGTCGATCCTTAATCGACACAGGATGCTTATCACATCATACATCTGCATATCATTGTGTGATAGTGTTTCCTGACTTATCGGTGAAATACATCCTTCAGTCACTAATGTGCAGTATATTGCGAGCTCCGTCAAGCTTCTTAAATAGGTTTTAGCTTATAAGCTACTTGATCTTGATAAATTCGATTTCCTTCGAATGATTCTATATATATTCAGGGCTTAACCAGCCTGGAAATTTGACAATTTTGCACACCCTCTCTGGGTGATATCTCTTGTTGAATCTTATTTCTTAACAAGAATTTAGGAGGTTCGCTATTTTCCGTAATCCTTGATTTTCTACCGAATATTGGCTTCTTACCGATGATTAGGGATTTGTATGATCTTATTTGTTGTTTCCAATGCAACTTTCAGATCCTGAATATTGGGCTTACCAATCTATTGTCCCAACAATAGATATTTTAACATTCTACCTATACAAGGTCTCCAAAGGAGCAGCCTTGATGTGTATATATCAATCGTTATAGAGAGCTTATCTTAAGGTAAGATGGTTATTCCAACCACTGCTTAATTAATTTCAGGGAATAGCTAATCCTTGTCACTAGTCGAACAAATCGACGATCCTGGGCAGTTGATGGAATTTCCTGATCGATGCCTATTTAGGGTTGCGGTAATAATGCATAAGCAGAATGAACCGTCTTACTTAATTAATTATACCGAACTCTCAGAAGATTGAGTTAGGCTACAAGAATCCTCTATTTCCAAAACTTACTTAATCAGGGTTTTCGACCCTTTCCAATAATGGTACTAGCTGTCTTGGAGATTTCATAATAATGATGCAGCCCTAAATGGGAGATAAATCTTAACTCTACTCGCCTCTCGGGAGGTAAACAGGGTAGTCTCAGGAGAAGATAATCGAGATACAAGGAGATTACAGAGATTTTCCGAATCTCAGGCTCCAGTTCATCCATCCTTGCTTGTGTCAAATGAGTGACTCATATACGAGTCCACAAATTTAATCCAAGACACTTACTTGGAAAAAGAAAAAAAAAATTTCCATTTTCTAGATATCCTCTCTGAATACTACTGGTTGACTTTGGTACCATATGCTTATTTGAATATCCTTGTGGTTCCATGCATTAAACCCCCATACTGATCAGGCATGGAAGCAATCTATGGAACATATTAGGATACACAAATCCTCATATGGCGCCTTCGTCATACCATTCGGTATTCGAAATCAATGGAGATCAAAGGGATATGAATTTTATAGGATGTTGTACTTTTTCTGGAGAGAGGTTACATTAGGACTTTATGATTGAAGATTTCTGGCAGGGATAGAAGGAATAGTTCCTGTGAATTTTCTACCTGTAGGTTTTACCTTACGCTTAATATATAGGGTTTTATGAAACGTTTTTAAAAGCTTGCTATACCTATCGTTTATGAAGAATTTATTGGTATCCGAACCAAAATAAAAAATCTTAGCATTTAAATTTCTGATAAAAATTTAGGGAATGCACCTGAGGCCATTATTTATGAACTAGTTCAGGTATTTAGGCGCTTTCATTCTTAGGCTTTCCTTCTTTAGCCGCATTTCCTTTGACATATTTAGGGCACGTGGTCTTGATGTGGCCTTTCTCGTTACAGCCGAAGCAGACTGCATTCTCCATGTCCTTGCAGTCCAACGTTTTATGTTCCCCTGATTTGCAGATCCCACAAACCCTTGGTTGTGATTGGGATTTTGGTTCGGACCTGCACTTCCCATAATGGCACTTCTTGCAGGTCTTGCATACTGGTTTCTGGTTGGAGTTTTGTTTGTTCTTCTTCATAGAGCTCTGGGAGTTATTTTCCTCCCTTTTCCTTTTTAGCTTATGTTTTGCATTTGAGGTATGAACAAGGTCCTCTTTATGAGTAAGGAAATGTGGTTCTAGATAAAATTTGGAGCGAGTAGCCTGGGGTTCTTTGAACTTTTTCATAGCCTTTTTCACAGCCTTCCCAACAGCTGCGTCTATCATAGTTTGAAGAACACCTTCAGAAATTCTAAGGCTCACAATCGTGGCATCATCGGCATGTGTCGCATCATTCATAACACGATCAATGGCTGTCTTATCTGAGTTTGCCTCACTCGATATTGGTTCCTAACACCAATAAAACAATTTCTTAGCTGCAATCCAACAACTGTTATTCTTCATCCTGATGGCCTTAATATATATTAATCATGGTATCTATAGACCATATAGGCCAATAAAGTACTAACATTTTTAATAAATGTTATTTAATATATATATTCATTATGTTTAGCCTAGGTCACGAAAGACCATCAATGGCATTTAAGGTTTGGACCTAATCCATCCTTTTTTTGACAGGGGATCACAATGTCACATCTGTCTTTATTATATTGATGAATTTTGGATAGCTTGAAAGCTTGTCATCAGGGTATCAGAAAAGAGAAGTTCCTAATAGATACAATTATCAATCTAAGATTTGTTGGAGCGTTTTCTTAAGTATCATCGGCAAATTTCCATCTCACATTAAATGACCGGAGTCCTAAACAGGCGGAGACAACAATTCTCAATAATTATTATTCATTATAGAATTATATGTGCCAGTAGTAACTAATTTCTGCATAATTGCTTGATAAGGAAAGGTACCTGCTATATATTTATCATACTGCACCATCTCCTGGGCGTTCCTCCTGAAGACTTATGCGTTTGTTCTCTTGGCCTCTTCGGGCTTCTTCTGATTTCTAGGGCAGTTAGTCTTGATGTGCCCCTTTTCGTTGCAACCGTAGCAGGTTGCATCCTTCAACTTCTTGCATTCCAACGTCTTATGTTCTTTAGACTTGCAAATCCCACAAGGCAGAGGCTGAAGTTCAAATATGCATTTCCCAAGGTGGTATTTCCTACAGGTTTCGCACCTGGTCTTCTCACCCGACTGCTGGCTGTCTCTCTTAAACCCGGAACTCTTCTTATCCTCAGAGTTCCTCTCTGTCTTCTTATCGGAGCGATGAGAATCCTCATCCTCCCTTTTACGCTTTCCATATTCATAGGCTTTGGCAGCCTTGTTTCTGACTACATCGAGTGTAAGAGACAACGACAGGTCTGCCGCTGACCTGAACGTAGCAGGTCTTGATTCTTTCACACTTGCCTTTATTTCTGGGGCTAGACCCCCAATAAGGCGAGCTATACGCTTTGGTTCCGGTGTGATTAAGTAAGGAACCAATCGAGACATAGTATTGAAACTTGTAAGGTACGCTTGACAATCTAAGTTCTCCATGACTAATGTCAAGAATTCAGTCTCAATTTTCTCAACTTCATGTTGAGGACAGTAATTCTCTTTGATAAGAGCAACGAACTGATCCCAAGTCATGTTGTACAAAGGGATCTTTCCTGTAGCTTGGATTAGTGACCTCCACCAAGCTAGGGCTTCTCCTTTAAAAGATTGTGAAACAAACTTCACAATGTCTTGGTCTGCACATCCACTAATATCTACAACGGTGTCCATCTCATCGAGCCACGTCATGCAATCGATGGCTCCTTTTTCTCCTGTAAAGTCTCTGGGCTTGCAGGAGACAAAATATTTGTATGAGCAGGTCTTAACTGGTGCCTCTTGATAAAGCACCACTTGTCTAGATGGGACACTCTTTTGATTTGACGAGTTACGATCATCGTCTTCCTTCGACTCGTGTGATTTAGAAAGGGGCTTACTACGAGCCATAGATAGAGTCTTTGAGTGTGTATCACTTGATTCATCATACTGTCTGTCGAGAGCTTGTGTAACGGCATTATCTATTAATGCCCGCAGTTCCGCACCAGTTATATTAACTCTGGGAGCATCATTATCCTCCCTCGGATGGCTATTGACCTCATCCGATTCAGCCATGTAGCTTGATTGCTACATTCATAATGACAATTATTTACTCAGAGGTTATCATGGAATCATCATTTTTGACGATTCATCAACCATGGTAATATAAACCATATTGGTTAATTTGTTAGTTATATTTTCATTGTAATTTATCCTAGTTATAAAACATTAAGGATATTAAAGTGGCGCAAAAGGCCTAGTCACAAGGACTGTTTTAATTTATAAGCCATGATTTCAGAGAATCTATGCATTAAGGTTTGAACATATTTCATTACCTTTTGTTGACAGAGAGTCAAAGACATCAACTGTATCTTGTCCCTTAGGACGATATGTATGGCCCGTAGGCATTTCATCTCTTATGGATGTTATAATATGACCATCTTCATTTGATGATATCAGTCAGGATCGTATTGATCATACAAACTATTATGCTTGGACGTAGTCCAACATCTTTAGACGGGGGTCAAAGACCACCACGGTCGTTGTCTTATCGGACAACAAGTTTGGCCCGTAGGCACTTCATCACTAATGGATGTTTATAATATGATCATCTTCATTTGATGATCTAAGCCATGATTCTAAATTACTAGGCTAGATAAGGGTTTGGAATTTCTCAATGTAAAGATGACAAGTGTAAATAATTTTTTTTGTATCATATTACTGTTGTCAGGAGCGTTAACATGTTTTCGGATGTTAACAAGATTCTGAATCTCTTTTAAATAGGTTTTTCCCATCATAGCTAGGCCTTTAATGACATTCATGCTAGGTTTTACCCTTTAAGATTCTTTCAATATTTATACTGGTAGATCACTTATGAAAAGGGATAATAATTTGATTTATTTGATATATTATATTCATACAAAATGATAAAAGGAGTACATAATTGCCCTAACGGGACTTGAAAGGGATGATGTTGTCCATGAAGGGACTAAAAGATAAACATGTCTTCACAAGGATTTATTAAAGATATGATCTTCGGCAAAAAGGAGTTTTCACCTTATCTCTGAATGTTTCCTCCCTGGATGCACGTTTTATCCTAGTCGTGGTACGAAGTTCAGCATTTCCAGGCTCCGGATGAGGAGAAATCCTAATATAGCTTCTTCGCTTGGCGACGTATCCAATATATAAAAAAAATGGGAAGCAATAAATTCCAGATTAGAATCGAGAGTATTCCTATGTTAAGTCTAGACTCAGAAGTTTTTAAGGAATGTGCTACTGTGTCATTGAGATTAAACACAAAAGGCGAGTGTTTAATTCACTCAATGTTGGCTCTGATACCAACCTGTCACACCCCGAATTTCCACGTATCACCGGTGGGCCCGGTGGGGAGTATCGTGACATAATTGATGTCATCATAGTAAAACAACACAATATATAAATGCACAGCGGAAGCAAAAGATAAATATATTACATTCCGAATATTAAGAAATGTCAAAGTATTACAACGGAAAGTAAAAGATCCACAGGCGGATCAAATAAAAGAAAATTGTTCAACAGACTTTAGGCATCTAGAACTTGCAAGATTCCTTATTAACGCCCTGAGCTTCCAGCCAATTACGTTCAGTACTTGTCACTTAACCCTTTTTGGAAAATACGTCAGTTTACACTGGTAAATACAATTAACCGACTCATCTGAAAAGGTTTAATAAAATTGATTTGAATGAACAAGGCACAACATATCTTTTATAACTTGGGACAATTATCTTTATAATCTTGTATACAGATTTATATGTTCGTTGTACATTCAGGGCCCGATGTAGAAATCGAGTCAAGATTAACAGACACGCCACAAGTATAGGCCCACAAGAGAGTGAGATACCGTTTCCCTTATGCACTGTCAGGGGTATGCCTACACCTCGTGCATAAGGCGTGGCCATTTTATAATACAATGATGTCAGGGATATCCGGGACATGGTCATTAACCCCTAAAGGCTTTTATTTCAAACAATACAGATTAAAGCGGGTTACCTCAATAATTTAATCACAATCCGACTAAACATTCAATACCCGACCAAGCGGTATTATTATAACACCGTATCCCAAGCCCGTATAGGGAAAATAAGTTAAAAGTATTTACCTGAGCTAGCAAAAGCAATTTATACTCAGCCGTATATTCTAATCAACAAGCGCAAGTACTTCTACTGGGGCTCTCAATCTGGAACGAAGGTTTTATTAACCTATTAGATTCCTAACGGGTCTTTAATTTAGCCTTAG
Source organism: Helianthus annuus (assembly GCF_002127325.2). NCBI lineage: Eukaryota > Viridiplantae > Streptophyta > Magnoliopsida > Asterales > Asteraceae > Helianthus > Helianthus annuus. Next base: position 155,198,493 of record NC_035442.2, read on the forward strand.
CTTAGACCGGTCAGTTTCAAAGGATAAATACGGTTTAATCGCGTGATAGGCGAAAACCGGGAATGGAATGTGGTTTGGACCCAACAAGTTAGAAGACTTGTTTTATATGGGTATAATAACCACACTCTGGATTTTGAAGTAAAAAATGATAAGGTTTGACCCGTTTCGGCTAGTTTATGTAAGCTAGTTACATAAACCGAACCGTGCGCGCAAAAGGCGTAACGGGTAACCGTAAGAGTCCTACACAAGTTTCCTAAGTTAATGTACTCTAAAGAGGTTGCGGTATCAGTAGGATACCTTCCATAATGCCCGTAATGAGTTTAAATCCAAAATATGTCCCGAAGGGGTATTTCGGTCTTTTTAAAGATTATAAAAGAGATTTCCGAGTTCTACAGGAAATCTGAGTTTTCCGAACAGTTTATAAAGTCCAAAATACTTTATTTATTATATAAAATCAGTAGCAACTGGAATCGGGTCAAAATACCATGTAGAACTCAAGTTATGTCCGAAAAGGGTATATTCGCTATTTACCGAATCGATGCCATAACCGCAGGTTATGTGCAGGTTAAAAATAATTAAAAATCTTTAAAAATCTCAAAATATTATTTTACATCAGTGTGTAAAAGGTTTGGCGTCGAAATTTGGGTTTAGATAGACTTTATGCTAATTGCGCCGATTAATTACTAAAGTTTCTGTAATTGCACTATTTAGCATAACTCCTATTCTAAACCTCGGATTGACGTGAAATTTTAGGGACATGCTTAGAAATCAGTAACTAAGGTTATTGTCCTTTCACATGTCCAAAATTCTCGTTTTAAAGTGAGAAGGGCATTATGGTCAACATTGAGCATTTAACAGAAATGTATAAACGACTCGGACAAACAACGAACCAGCCACAGAGGGTTATACCATCATGTAACCTGGTCCTAAGATAGTCCTAAGGCATATCTAAATCATACTAAAAAGGGTCAGAACTGAAGTCAAAGCAAAAGTCAAAGTTTTGCGACTTTCGGTTCCGAACCGGGTCAAAATAGGGAAATTGTCGAATCAACAAGCTTAGATCAGTTCTTAAACTCATTACCAAGTTATATGAGTGATAAAATAGGTTATACGCCTTCTACATTGCTACTTATGCGTTAAATCGAAAATCTAGCTTCTGTTGACTTTTTATAAACAACTTTGACCCGACATTTGATCTAGTTAGAATGGGAATCAGAGGGTGCCCTTTTAAGGGTTTAAAGCCCACATGAATACCAACTTATAACCACCTTTGATCCGACAAATCACTGGACCAATAATGATTTATTGCTAAGTCAACCGTTAATTACGACGGTTTGACTTCTAAGCTAAAACTAAGCGAAAACTCAATACGGAAAGGTCAAGCATACTTACAAGAGTCCTATGAATGAATTATGACCACTTGAGTCTACTTTGGAGCTCCAAGAATGATCAGAAGTGCAAGAGAAAGGTGTGATGAATGAGTTGCAACTTCATGGCTTTATATAGTGCTCCAATCACCATAGATTGTTGACAACTCAAGCTATCATGGACCATGGATCATCAACACATGTCCCTAAGGTTCTAGGAGGCACTTAGGGGTCAAGCAAGATGAGGAAAATCGGATAAAAATCGAATACAAGGGCAAGGGCAGACAAGAAATAAGAAAAATTGCATCAGATAGGCCCTCGCGTGGCGCGAAGACCCCCCCCCCTGGGGCTTCGCGTGGCGCGACACCCTCCTGCACAGAATCTGAATTTTTAGATTTATTGCGTTTTGATCCTTGGCTCTTCAAACTTCGATTAGACTTTTGTTTCTTGCCCCTTGAACCCTCCAAATTGATGTTTAAGGGCTTTAAGACATTTACCCATTTTGTTTAGTCCTCGGTTAACTTTATTGTTACCCGAAAAGTCATAACTTTCAACGTTGACGCTTTTAACCCCTCATGTACGAAATCGATCATAACTTCCTCATTCTACAACGGAACTTTATAAAATTTTAATCACTTATTCTAGTGAGCATAATTTACCTTTACAAAGCTTCGGGTTTGCTAAAAGGTCACTCAGAGGTATAACTTAAACATGTTGACACATTTAACCCCTGTAGTTTGTAATTTCTCACTTTCTTTCACAATGAGCTTTGTATGATCCATGAATCATTCGTTTAAGGGTATAAACTGTTGGTGCAGTTGTCTGTCGACTACATCTTAGTTCGAGTCTTAGGCTAGGGCTGATTGTATAGTGAACGGAAATCGAGAAATCATGTAATAGATAGGATCGCTTATGTGTCATATCAGGAGGTTCGCTTATATGACACTTATATAGGTTCGCTCATCTGACATGATGATAGGTCCGCTTATATGGACATGTCCATATAAGCGAACCCATGACTCCTATATATAGGTATGTCATTTGAGCGGATCTAGTTGTGTGCGAGTTTTGTGTGTGAAACGGCGAAGCCCTGCCTGTTTGTCTCCGAAACTTGTATATTTGTCAGATAATCAATAAAGGAGACGTTAAGTAGTGAAATCAAGCTGAACAAAGACTAAATCAATGAATTCCGCCTCTGATTTAGTCTAAGCACTCTTCTGATCGACTCGTCAGGTCGTATAACGATCCTACATAAACATCATGTAGGGATATTGTAGGGCATATTTATCCATTGTTGACATTTTGAACCCTTGAATTCACATACTTTCTATGTTTGTCAATTCTAGTCCCTCTATAGTATTCATTGACTCGTTCAAGCTTATGACACGTGTCAATACACTATAGGACGCAAATTTTCGAGATGTTACAGCTAGGGTCTTCCAAATGAACATACAGGAGGCAATTCAGGACGACAACGTAATCACAGGTACCTTCCTCGTAAATGATGTATATGCTAGAGTAATGTTTGATTCTGGTGCTGCTAAGTCGTTCATAGATAACAAGTTTTGTAAGTTGCTGAATTTACCTGTTAAAACCTTAAGTGTGAAATATGAGGTGGATTTAGCTGATGGAACCTTAGAAACCGCCTCAACCATGTTGGAGGGATGTGTTATATCTTTTAGGAACCACTCTTTTCCTTTGTCCTTGCTTCATTTGAAGTTAGCCGGATTTGATATAGTATTGGGCATGGATTGGTTATCGCATAACCAAGCCCAGATCATCTGCAACAAGAAGCAAGTGGTGATTAAGACTCCGTCTGGTGAGTCACTTACCATTCAGGGAGATACCCGGTATGGATTACCTGGGCAAGTGTCTATGCTCAAGGCATCTAGATGCTTGAAGAAGGGTTGTGTCATTTACATGGCACAAGTGACTATTGATGAGCAGAAGCCCAAGGTTGAAGATATTCCAGTCATTTCTGAATACCCTGAAGTATTTCCTGAAGAACTACCTGGTTTATTACCAGATAGGCAAGTAGAATTCAGAATCGACATCATCCCTGGAGCAGCGCCTGTTGCGAGAGCACCTTATAGGTTAGCACCAACAGAGATGAAGGAATTGAGGACGCAGCTAGATGATTTGTTAGCTAAAGGTTTTATTAGATCTAGTTCGTCTCCATGGGGAGCGCCAATTTTGTTCGTCAAGAAGAAGGATGGATCAATGCGTCTAAGCATTGATTACCGTGAGCTTAATAAGGTTACTATCAAGAATAGGTATCCTTTGCCTAGGATCAACGATCTGTTCGATCAATTACAACGGGCAAGCTATTTCTCTAAGATTGATTTGAGGTCAGGCTACCATCAATTGAAGGTTAAAGATGAAGATGTGCACAAGACCGCGTTTAGGACTCGCTATGGTCATTATGAGTTCTTAGTGATGCCTTTTGGGCTCACTAATGCACCTGCCGCATTCATGGATCTCATGAATCGCGTCTGCAAGCCTTATTTGGATAAATTTTTCATTGTTTTCATCGATGACATTCTCATTTACTCGAAGAGCCAAGCTGACCATGAGAAGCACCTTCGATGTATTGTGAAACTGCTTCATCAAGAAAAGCTTTATGCCAAGTTCTCGAAGTGTGAATTTTTGCTTCATGAAGTCCAATTTCTTGGACATATTGTTAGTGAGCGTGGTATCCAAGTAGATCCCGCTAAGGTTGAAGCTGTCATGAACTGGCAAGAGCCAAAGACGCCTATGGAGATTCGCAGTTTCTTAGGACTGGCAGGATACTATAGGCGATTTATCAAAAACTTCTCAAGAATTGCAGCACCCCTAACTCTTCTCACCCGCAAGAATAGTAAGTTTGATTGGGGGCCTAAGCAGCAAGAGTCTTTCGACATTCTAAAGCAGAAGTTAAGCAACGCTCCTGTGCTGACGTTGCCTGAAGGAATTGAAGAGTTTGTAGTATATTGTGATGCATCACACACCGGGATGGGGTGTGTGCTTATGCAAAAAGGCAATGTCATTGCCTATGCTTCACGTCAGTTAAAGGTGCACGAGAAGAATTACACCACCCATGACTTGGAGTTGGGTGCCGTTGTATTCGCACTAAAGCTGTGGAGGCACTATCTGTATGGAACTAAGTGTGTGATCTATTCAGATCACAAAAGCCTTCAGCATCTGTTCAATCAGAAGGATTTAAATATGAGGCAGCGACGTTGGATGGAAACTTTGAATGATTATGACTGTGAGATAAGATACCATCCAGGCAAGGCAAATGTGGTTGCCGATGCCTTAAGCAGAAAGGAAAGGGTTAAGCCTATAAGAATAAATGCCAAGAGCATTGAGATAAAAAACAGTTTAAATGAAAGGTTGTTAGCTGCACAGAAAGAAGTTGTGTTGGAAGCTAACTATCCTGATGAGAAGCTAGGAGTAACTGAAAGGCAGTTATCCTACGGCAAGGACGGAATCCTAAGGTTGAATGGACGGATATGGGTTCCAGTTTATGGAGGACTTCGGGATGTTATCCTCCAGGAAGCCCACAGTTCCAAATATTCCGTTCATCCTGGAGCTGATAAGATGTACCAGGATCTAAAGGCGAATTATTGGTGGATAGGCTTGAAGAAGTCTATAGCTGCCTATGTGGCTAAATGCTTGACATGCGCTCAAGTTAAAGCTGAACATCAAAAGCCGTCAGGTTTGCTACAACAGCCTGAAATCCCCACCTGGAAGTGGGAAATGGTGACAATGGATTTCATCACCAAGTTGCCAAAGACTAAGAAAGGAAATGATACTATTTGGGTGATAGTAGATAGACTGACTAAGTCAGCACATTTCCTACCCATTAAGGAAACTTACAGTTCTGACATGTTAGCTCAGTTGTATGTTGATAAGATTGTATCTCTGCATGGAGTACCAGTCGCTATTATCTCTGACAGAGATACCAGATATACGTCACCCTTTTGGAAAAGTTTCCAACAATCTTTGGGCACGCATTTAAATTTCAGTACAGCTTACCATCCTCAGACGGATGGGCAGAGTGAGCGTACCATTCAAACTCTGGAAGACATGCTTCGTGCATGTGTAATTCATTTAGGAGGTAGCTGGGATAAGCACCTACCGTTGGTCGAGTTCTCCTATAACAATAGCTACCATACAAGCATTCAGGCTGCGCCTTTTGAGGCATTATATGGTAGGAAATGCAGAACGCCCATTTGTTGGGCAAAAGTAGGAGAAACTCAATTATCAGGACCTGATCTAGTATTCGAAACAACGGACAAGATTGTCCAGATTCGTGATCGCCTAAAAGCTGCCAGGGACAGGCAGAAGAGTTATGCAGATAAAAGGCGAAAACCTCTCAAGTTCGAGGTTGGTGATAAAGTTTTGCTTAAGGTATCGCCCTGGAAAGGAGTGATGCGATTTGGTAAGAAAGGTAAGTTGAGCCCAAGGTACATAGGACCATTCGAGGTCATCGAATGTGTCGGATCAGTGGCTTACAAGTTGAACTTGCCTGAAGAGCTCAGTGGTATTCATAATGTATTCCACATCTGCAATCTGAAGAAATGTCTAGCTGATGAATCACTAGTCATACCACACACGGATGTGCACATAGATAAGAGCTTGAAATTTGTGGAAAAATCTTTGTCGATTGAGGATCGACAGGTTAAGAAGCTTCGAAGGAGGCATGTGCCTATTGTCAAGGTAAAATGGGATGCCCGCAGAGGTCCCGAATACACGTGGGAATTAGAGTCCACAATGAAAGAAAAATACCCTCATTTGTTTTAGCAAATCTCTAGGTCGAGATTTCTTTTAAGGGGGTGAGGATGTAACACCTCGAAAATTCATGTCCAATAATGTATCGACACATGTCATAAGCTTTGAACGTGTGAAAGAATACTTTAGACGGACTAAAAAACAAGGAAACTATGTGAATATAAGGATCCAAAGTGTCAACAATGGATAACTATATTTTAAAATAGCCCTACAAGATGTTTATACCTTCAAACGAATAAATCATGGATCATACGAAGCTAAATATGAAAGAAAGTGAGAGATTTCAAACTACAGAGGCTAAATGTGTCAACATGTTTAAAGTATACCTCTGAATGACCTTTTGGCAAACCCGAAGCTTTGTAATGATAAATTATGCTCACTAGAATGTGTGATAAAAAATTCATAAAGTTTCGTTAACGTATGAGAAAGTTATGATGAAATTCGTATACGAGGGGTTAAAAGCGTCAACGTTGAAATTAAAGGCTTTTCGGGTGATCATAAAGTTAACCAAGGACTTAACGGTGTTTGGTTATGCCTTGGAGCCCTTAAAAGTCAAGTTAGAGGGCCAAAAACACAATTTTGGAACTTAAAACCACCTTTAAAAGGACCAGGGGCTAAATTGCAACTTTGGAAACTTATTTGAGGCTGTGGCGACCCATGAAGGACTAAGGCTTTGCCCGTCGCGGGTAGCCATACCTTACCAGTTCAGAAATAAACTGCCAGCTGCCTGTACAGCCGGTTTAACCGACTTAGAAGCATGGTTTTTGATACCTGGAGCTTGTTTGATGGTTTTTAATGGACTAGGGACACTTGGAATGATCCCATAACATCCATAGACTTGTTTGGCATGATCAAATTGAATTTAGAAACTTATATAAAGGCCATGAAGTTGTGTTCTTCATTTGCTCATTCACTTGCAACTTCACAACTCACTTCTTGGCGGTTCCTGGAGCTCAAGCATATTTCCTAGTGATCATTAGTTGTGCTTAGGACTATTGTAAGTATGCTTAACCTCCTTTAATTCAGTTTTGCTTAGTTTATTAGCATTTAGTCAAACCGTCGTAATTAAGGTTTGACTTCGTGATTAATCTTAATTGCTCCAGTCAAATTTCATTTTGAAAGTACCTATGAGTTGGTAATTATGTGGGCATTAGACCCTTAAAAGGTCACCCTCTGATTCCCAATCTAATTAGGTCAATTGTCGAGTCAAACTTCATTATAAAAAGTCAACAGAAAGCTAATTTTAAAAGAAATGCATAATTAGAAATATAGAAGCTATGCAACCTGTTTTGACATTAATATAACTTGGTAATTAATGTAAGAACATGTCTAAACATGTTCAACTCGACAATTTTCAGTTTAGGCTCGGTTCGGGACCGAAAGTCGCATAGTTTGACTTATGCTTTGACTTTCAGTTCTGACCCATTTGAGCATGATTTAGGAATGCCTTAGAGCCTTATTAGGACCAAGTTACCTATAAGTATAACCATCTGAGATTATACAACTTGGTTCATTAGTTATCCGATTCATATGCATGATTCCGTTAAATGCTTAAATGTTGACTATTATGCCCTTATCATCTTAAAATGTGATTTTTGATAAAGTGAAAGAATAGAAACCTTCATTACTGATTTATAGACTTGTCCCTAAAATTTGACATCAGTTTGAGGTCTAGATTAGGAGTTATGCTCGTTAGCGTAATTAGAAAGCTTTTTAGTAATTAAACTGAATAATTAGCATATAGCCTATCTAAACCTAATTTTTGATACCAAACTTATTACCCACTGATGTAATATAATATTTTGAGATTTTTGGAGATTTTTATTTATTTTTAGGCTGATTATAACCTAGAGTTCTAAGCTTATTTCGGTAGTTGTCGGTTTTACCCTTTTCAGCTATAAAATGAGTTTTACCAAACCTTTTGACACCAAACCTTTTTTCTATTGATCTAATATGATAAATAGAATATTTTAAGCCTTCTGGAATAGTAAAAATTTCAGCTCTCCTTTAAGAGCCCGGAAATAGCCCAAAATCGTCATTTTAAGCGTTTTTAAGCATTTTTAACGCATAGTATGTATTAAAATCATATTAGATATATAAGACTTGATACCTACTGATGTTTTAAGTAAATTTCTATAATTTATCAGTAGGTAAAAGTTTTGAAGTCAGATTTCCGGATTTGACCTTTAAACCTTAGGTGAAATTACCAAAATGCCCTTTTGGTGCATAGTATGGTTAGAAATGATAAATTTCACATATAGGTTATACCCTACTGATATAACTTAGTAAATTAAGTATTTTTACTGATTACATCAGACCCGAAACTCAGAATTATAATTAAACTCTTTTATAACCTTTTAAATAACCAAAATACCCTTTTGAGGCGTAATTTGTGTTTAAAATCATTTTGGGCATAATAGAAGACATCCTACTGATGTCACAACATATTTGAAGCATATTAACTTGTGGAACATGTTCACGAGTCTTATGGTTACCGGTTACGCATGTTTCGCGTTCGGATCGGTCTATGTAACTACTTTGCATAAATTAGCCGAAACGGGTCAAACCATATCGTTTTTGTCTCAAAATCTAGAATGTGTTTAAGTTACCCATATTAAACAAGCATACAAGCTTGTCAGGTCAAAACCACATTCTAAACCGGTCTTCGCTTTATCATGCGTTTGAACCGTGTCTTCCTTTTGAAAACTAACCGGTCTAAGTCTATGCTTAATTAAAGACCCGTTAGGATTCTAATAGGTTATTAAAAACCTACGTTCCAGATTAGGAGCCCAGTAAAAGCTACGTGCACTTGCTGTATTTGATTTATACTTTGCTCAGGTAAATACTCTTAACTTATTTTCCCTATACGGGCTTGGGATACGGTACTATAAAAGTACCGCTTGGTCGGGTGTATGTAGTCATTTAAATCGTATTGTGATTGATGTATTTACATAACCTGTTTGATATGTATTATTTGGTGTATGGCCCTTGGGGGTTAAATGACCATGTCCCGGATATCCTTGGCATCATTCAAAGAAATGGCCACGACTTAAGCACGGGGTGTAGGCGTACACCGGACAGATGCATTATGTAAAAACTGGTATCCCACTATAAGGAATCGACCTTGTGGGCATTATACCTGTGGCGTGTCAGTTAACTTAAGTCCGGCCTTGCAACCGGCCCTGATGGATGACAAATGAGTAAAACTGTATACATGATTATTTTTAATTGTCCCAAGTTATAAAATATTTTTGCCGAAGTGCATTCAAATTAATTTTCAAATCCTTTTCAAAATGAGTCAGTTAAGTTGTATTTACCAGTGCAAACTGACGTATTTTCCAAAAAGGCTAAGTGCAAGTACTAGACGAAATAGGCTGGCTACTCCAGGCATCATTACTCAAGTCTCGCAAGCTTTAGATGTCAAAGTCTGTTGAACAGTTTTCCTTTTTATTTTGATCCGCCTGTGGATCTGTTTCGACTGTTTGTGATACTTAAACATTACAATTTATTCAGTTGAAATGAATCTATATCTTTTGCTTCCGCTGTGCATTTATATGTTGTGTTGTTTGACTATGATGATATCAATTACGTCACGATACTCCCCACCGGGCCCACTGGTGACACGTGGAAATTAGGGGTGTGACATCTCCAACTTCCGCCTAACAAACGGGCGTTCTGCACTTCCTACCGTACAAGGCCTCAAAAGGCGCAGCCTTAATGCTAGTATGGTAGCTATTGTTATACGAGAACTCGATTAATGGCAGGTGGTTATCCCAACTACCACCTAAATCAATCACACATGCATGAAGCATGTCTTCCAAAGTTTGGATTGTACGCTCACTCTCGCCGTCCGTCTGAGGATGGTAAGCCGTACTGAAATTTAAGCGTGTGCCCAAAGATTGTTGGAAACTTTTCCAAAAATGAGATGTGTACCTAATATCTCTGTCAGAGATAATAGACACAGGTACGCCATGTAGAGATACAATCTTATCTACGTACAATTGGGCTAACATGTCGGAGCTATAAGTCTCCTTAATGGGTAGGAAATGTGCTGACTTAGTCAACCTATCAACTATTACCCATATCGTATCATTTCCTTTCCTTGTCTTCGGTAGCTTGGTGATGAAATCCATTGTCACCATTTCCCACTTCCACTCGGGAAGTTCAGGCTGTTGCAGCAATCCTGACGGCTTCTGATGTTCAGCTTTGACTTGCGCACATGTCAAACATTTAGCTACATAGGTAGCTATAGACTTCTTCAAGCCTATCCACCAAAAGTTTGCTTTCAAATCCTGGTACATCTTGTCAGCTCCAGGATGAACGGAGTATTTGGAACTGTGGGCTTCCTGGAGGATAACATCTCGAAGTCCTCCATAAATCGGAACCCATATTCGTCCATTTAACCTTAAAATTCTGTCCTTGCCACAGGATAACTGTTCTTCAGTTACTCCTAGCTTTTCATTAGGGTAGTTAGCTTCCAGCACAGCTTCCTTCTGTGCAGCTAACAACCTTTCATTCAAACTATTCTTTATCTCGATGCTCTTGGCATTAATTCTTATAGGCTTCACCCTTTCCTTTCGACTCAAAGAATCGGCGACTACATTTGCCTTGCCAGGATGGTATCTTATCTCACAATCATAATCATTCAAAGTTTCCATCCATCGTCGCTGCCTCATATTCAAATCCTTTTGGTTGAACAGATGCTGGAGGCTCTTGTGATCAGAATAGATCACACACTTGATGCCATATAAGTAGTGTCACGGCCCCCGACCTGGTTTGACCCGTTTCAGGAGCCGCGGGACAGAAATCCCGTGATATTTATTTAATTGATTTTAGCAACGGAAGTTTATCATCAGGATCTTGTTAAAGCTAAAAACTTTTCCCGATTATTTTATTTCACAACTTGGGATAAAATCCCGGTAATTTACAATAACATAATTTTACTGAGAAATCTTTACTTTTAGAAAACATATTTCTCTATTTTATAATGAGCCACTTTCTTAAGCTTGAAATGCTCCCCAGCACTTTTCCTGAATTACAATAGATCACCTGAAACATGTTTGAAAAAGGTTTTGTCAGCGGGAAATACTGAGTGAATCATTCAGTTTACTAAAACGACTCGTTTGTTATAATTTACAGTATTAAGAGTTTTTACATATGTTTCTGATATCTACCAACTACCCACAGTATTTGTCACTCGACTGGATCTGTGACTGTGGTCATATCACCATTGGCTGCCCCAATGAATGACGTATATCACTTAATTTTAGGTTCGCCCACCTAAAGTGATTAAAACAGTAGTAATGTGCACAATACCCCACATACTGGCTGTAATTTGGTGATTACATAAACTTAATCACTATAATTTATAATTCTGAAAATAATTTGGAGTATTGCAAAATAGTTGATAAAAAGAGAATGACTCACATTGCAGATTTAACACGGACAGAATATGGTTTTAGCCTTGTTAACCTAATTTAAATAGCAATGCACACAAAACCGGGTTAGTAATCAATACAGCATTTACGATAACTCACGAGATCAAATTCTCACAACGAACGACAAAGTGCGATACTTAAACATTCATCGATTTAACGACGAACGACAAAGTATAACCCTATGTGGGCGGCACTTAAACATCCATCGGATATATTGATCGGTCGGAAAATGAATCGTAATAGCGATCGAGTTATTACCCTGAATTGTGGTAGCACTTCGTGATCACTGTGTGTGTTTATAGTATTTCGACTATATCTCAGCGAACATTTAGAATTTTAACGTCGTTTCAGTGTCAGAATTTAAGTCCCAAGGCCCTCTATTTATACCCAAAATTTGCATCTCCCGCGTGTCGTGGAAGAATTCGTGGCACCTCCCGCGTATCGCCTGGGGTGTCAATTTAGGGTAGGGTAGGTTAGTCACCTGCCTAGCCTTGATGATTTGCTGGTTTCGCGAATTTTATTTGTGACAACGAATAATAAGGATAATCGTCCATTAGGGTTTAACCCCCCTCGGGTTTTAGGGGCCCTGACCCTGATTCTGGTTGTTATGAAAATTTTAGGGTTAGTGTAGAATTACTTGGGTGTCTCAATTAGGGTTTCCTTATTGAGTAATTATCATTCTAATTACAGATTTTAATGAGAGTTGTTACATCCTCCCCACCTTAAGAAAAATCTCGTCCTCGAGATTCACTGAAATAGATGAGGGTATTTCCGCTTCATTTCTGATTCTAGCTCCCAAGTATATTCAGCTCCTCTCTTTGAATCCCATCTGACTTTGACTAAAACTAGTCGTTTGTGTTTGAGAAACTTGATCTTTCGATCCTCAATTTGAAGAGGTTTCTCAACAAATTTCAGCTTTTCGTTTACCTCTATATCTCGAAGAGGTACTACCAGTGATTCGTCTGATAAACATTTCTTGAGATTGGATACATGAAATACATCATGTACTCCAGCTAATTCTTCTGGTAGTTGTAAACGATAAGCTACTGGTCCTATCCGTTGGATCACTGGAAATGGTCCAACATATCTTGGACTTAGTTTTCCTTTCTTACCGAATCATACTACTCCTTTCCAAGGAGAGACTTTCAATAGTACTTTGTCTCCTATCTGGAATTCTAGTGGCTTGCGACGATTGTCTGCATAGCTCTTCTGACGATCTCTAGCTGTCTTCAATCTTTCCTTGATTTGGGTTATCTTGTCTGTGGTTTCTTGCACGATTTCTGGACCTGATAATTGACTTTCTCCTATTTCTGCCCAACATACGGGAGTTCTGCACTTGCGTCCATACAGTGCTTCGAATGGAGCGGCTTCGATGCTTGAATGATAACTATTATTATAGGAGAATTCGATTAATGGTAAATGGTTATCCCAATTACCACCAAAGTCAATTACACATGCTCGGAGCATGTCTTCTAGAGTTTGGATCGTCCTTTCACTTTGTCCGTCTGTTTGTGGATGATATGCAGTACTTAGGTTTAGTCGAGTTCCCATTGCTTCTTGGAAACTTTTCCAAAAATGAGAAGTGAACCGACTATCTCTATCTGATACAATGGAGAGTGGAACTCCATGTAAAGATACGACCTCATCTACATACAATTTTGCCAATCTTTCCATGCTAAAGGTTTCTTTCATAGGTAGAAAGTGAGCAGATTTGGTTAATCGATCCACAATTACCCAAATCGCATCATTACCTTTTCTGGTTTTGGGTAACTTAGTAACAAAGTCCATTGTTATGAGTTCCCATTTCCATACAGGCATTTCTAACTGTTGTAGTAGACCTGAAGGTTTCTGATGTTCGGCTTTAACTTGTGAACAGGTTAGACACTTAGATACGTATTCAGCTATATCCTTTTTCATTCCTATCCACCAGAAATTCTTTCTTAAATCTTGGTACATCTTATTATTTCCTGGATGTACAGTATACCTAGATTTATGAGCTTCCTCTAAAATCTTTGATCTTAAATTTCCCTGTTCAGGTACCCAAATTCTGCTTTTGTGGAATTTCAAATTCCATCATTTCCTTGTCCCAATTCTTTTAGGTATCCTTTCATTCCTTCACCATCATCCTTGATTGCTGTTTCCTGAATTTCCTTCAATTGTTCCATTAAATCCACTTGTAGATTTATTCTAAGAGCACGGACTCGCCTTTGCTTCTCGTGATACTTACGACTTAAGGCATCTACGACTACGTTTGCCTTTCCTTCGTGATATTGAATATCACAGTCGTAATCACTCAGGATTTCCATCCATCTTCTTTGCCTCATATTTAACTCTTTTTGCCCAAATATATACCTTAAACTTTTATGATCTGTATAAACAGTAAACTTACTTCCATACAGATAATGTCTCCATATCTTCAGGGCAAAAACTATAGCTCCTAATTCTAAGTCATGAGTCGTATAGTTTTCCCCGTGCTTCTTCAATTGTCTGGAAGCATACGCAATTACCTTTTTGCGTTGCATTAACACACATCCGAATCCTAATTTTGAAGCATCACAGTATACTTCAAAGTCTTCTGTTCCTTCTGGTAAGGCTAAGATTGGAGCATCGGTTAATTTCTGCTTCAGATTCTAAAGGCTTCTTCTTGTTTAGGTCCCCATTCAAACTTAATGGCTTTACCGGTTAGCTTAGTTAATGGTACAGCTATCTTGGAAAAATCCTTAATAAACCGTCTATAATACCCAGCTAAACCTATAAAACTTCTAATTTCCATTGCGGTTTGCGGAACCTTCCAATTGGTAATTGCTTCTATCTTAGCAGGATCTACGTGAATACCTTCATGATTCACCATGTGTCCTAAGAATTGCACTTCTTGTAGCCAAAATTCACACTTCGAAAATTTGGCATACAACTTTTCTTTTCTTAACAAGGTTAAGAGTGCATGCAAGTGCTGACAATGTTCGTCCTGACTTTTTGAATAAATAAGTATATCGTCTATGAAAACAATTACAAATTTATCCAAATATGGTTTACAGATCCTGTTCATCATGTCCATGAATGCTGCAGGTGCATTAGTTAATCCGAATGGCATGACTGTAAACTCATAGTGTCCATACCTAGTTCTAAAAGCAGTTTTAGGTATGTCTTCTTCTTGAACCTTTAATTGATGATATCCGGAGCGCAAATCTCTCTTAGAAAAGTATTTAGCGCCTTGTAATTGATCAAAAAGATCATCAATCCTAGGTAATGGGTATCGATTCTTAATTGTAACCTTATTTAGCTCTCTATAATCGATACACATTCTCATTGATCCATCTTTCTTTTTCACAAACAACACTGGTGCACCCCAAGGGGATGAACTAGGTTGTATAAATCCTTTGCTTAGTAATTCATCTAACTATTTTTTCAATTCTAGCATTTCGGTAGGAGCTAATCGATAGGGTGCCTTGGCTATCGGTGTAGTTCCTGGAATTAGATGAATCCTAAATTCTACCTCCCTATCTGGTGGTAACCCAGGTAAATCTTCTGGGAATATATCTGGGTATTCTGAGGACTACAGGAATTTCCTTAAATTCTTTACTTTTAGTAGTAATGATTACTGAAATCATATATACTATTCCTTTTTTTTTCGTTCATAATTAGCAACTTTCATTACTGATATGAATTTCAGTGGCTTTCGAGGTTTATCTCCTGTAATCATGATTACTTCTCCAGTAGGTGCTTGAATTTCTATAGAGTTTTTATCACAAATGATTTGAGCATGGTTGGCTATTAACCAATCCATTCCTAACACAACATCAAATTCAGCTAATTTCATAGGTAATAGGTTTGCAACAAATTTATGACCTAAAAGTTCTATTTCTACTTTTTGTAGAACCTGATTGATTTTTACTGAATTCCCATCTGCAATTTCGACTGTAAAAATCTGCCTAATGGTAGTTAAGGGTAACTTAAGAGCTTGGCAGAATGAAGTATTTATAAAACTTTGGTTTGCCCCAGAGTCAAACAATACTTTTGCATAAACGTCGTGAACTAAAAACGTACCGGCTATGACATCCGGAATGAGCTCTGCTTCTTGAGTGGTTAGCTGGAATGCTCTGACATTCTTCTTAGTAGCTCCTTCGGTCGCCTTGGGTTTGTTGTCTACTGGTTTGACTATCTTAGGACATTCTGTTTTGAAATGTCCGGCTTCTCCACAATTGTAACAAATTATGGATTTCTTTCTACAGTTTTCTTCACGATGTCCTATCATTTTGCAAAAATTGCAAATTTTATTACATTTTCCAAAATGTTTCTTTTTGCAAATTTTGCAGAATGGCAAAGTTGAAGATTGCCCTGCTCCTCTTTTCTTGAAATTACTACTATTACCCACCCTAAATCCTTAGGTAATTTTCTGAGCTAGTTCCTTTTTCTTGTCTTCATCTCTTGTGCGTATCAATTCATCAGTTAGGGTGTTAGCTAATTCTACTGCATCGTCAATAGTGCGAGGTCTCGCAGCCTAAACGATATTTCAAATTTCGCTAATTAATCCCCAAATATAGCGAGAAATGTGTACCGGTTCTGGCGAAGCCAGTGTTGGTACCACTCTAGCATATTCAAAGAATGTCGAAGTATAACCACGACAATCCACACCTATCATCCGATGATTTAGGAACTTATTTGCCATTTGTTCCTTTTCATACTCAGGACAGAATTTTTTTTCTACAAGATTCTTAAATTCTTCCCAAGTCATAGCATAAGCCCTATTTCTTCCTTTAGCTTGTAACACAGTGTTCCACCATTCAAGTGCTCCTTCTTTAAACAGATTTGATGCGTACATGACCTGATCACCTTTGGCACACTTACTTATTGCAATTACTGCTTTGGTTTTCTCTAACCAACGCAATGATGCAGTTGCCCCTTCATTGCCTGCAAATTCAGTGGGTTTACAAGCAAGGAATTCTTTGAAAGTGCAACCAGATGTTGCAGCTTTTAGTTTCTTAGGGAGCGGCGTGTGCTGGGATTCATTATCATGATTACCATGATTATTACCCTCGTTTATACTATTACTGAAGTTATCTTCAGAAGTACGTTTACTAGGAACGATATGTTGCGGTTCGATTGGACTTTTTATAGCAGCAACGAATGCTGGAATAGCATTGGCTATCCCTTGAGCAACAATATTTTCAATATCTTGTCTAGTCATATATTGATCCCCTGGATGTTGCTCCGACTGATTAACCTCATTTACCGGTTCATTACCAATGTTTGCCATCTGATAATATATATAATTTTTATTAGTATCTGATAAATAGCAATTATACACAAACAATAAGACAATTTACAATACACGTATAGTCAAAACTATCGATTTCTCGATTTCATTTTATATTGGTTATAGTATGCATCAATACACACCAATATGTTACAAAGTTTTATTTGTAGTTATGTTACAGACTGATTTCACTATTACTTTTACTATTACATAACTATAGTTTTACCATCCTCCTATCTCTCGTCACATGTCGTCCTAAAAACGAAGTTCCCTTTCATCATACTTCCAGGCAATTTGTCCCCCTATCTCCCTGATTCTATTTCCTGCATCCATCAATTCTTCACCGTAATGGCGAAGTTCAGCCATATTTTCGTTACTCATTGGTGGATTAGGTAGGGGTTCTGGATCGAATTGTGGAAGAAAGGAATAAGGGTCGTTGACAATATTTTGAAATTGCCAATCATTCGTCCACCATTCGTCCATTCCTACAGGTTGAGAGTGGACTATTGGTTCTGGGATTACTGGTTCAAAATTCATAGGGAGTGGATTTTCAATAGGATAGGTAAAAACATTCGTATTGACAGGCTGAATAGTCTCACAGCTTGCCAATAGAAAATCTATTTTCTCCTGAAAAGTTATTCCCTGGTTTTGGTTGGAGCTCTTTCCAATTTCTATCTGAGTTGGTCTAGAACCTTGTCCTACTTCCATTTCTATTTCTTTAGAATATTCCTCAAACTGTATTTCCATTTGCCTAGAATCTTTCCTAACTTCAGTTTCCATCTCTTGCTGTTTGGAACTTTCTTTGATTACAATCTCTTTTCCTTTTTCTAAAGGGTTGTTTATTTTAGGAAGTTTCGTAGCTGGCTTTTTCCTACGTATACGACTCCCCCATACATAATTCTTTCTTTTCTTTCGTTTTGGCTTTGTCAAAGGTGGAGCATTGAATTCTACAGGTTGTTCCACATCAGCAAAGTATCCAGTAAAATCTTGGGAAACTTCTACATTCACCGGGTAAAGATTGAGGTTCTGAAAAGCTTCAGATATCTCACTCATGCTGTGTAGCATATATGCAAAATGCACAAAATACTAAGTTAAAACTTTGGAACAAAGTTTAACAAATAAACATTGAAGTTTTATTGCACACTATTTGTACAAAATAACAGGAAAGAACACACTCGGATTTATTTATTTATTTACTGGGAAGTGCTATTACTAGACTTAGGGTATTTAAAGATCTGCATGTTCTGCTACAGTGGCTAGCATATACAAATTTGCCCATTTTTCATCTAGCTTGTCTTCCCAAGGTGATTTATTGATTAATTCCTGGGTTTCGTTTTTAATTCTCTTTTCTCGGATTTGCTCTTTACTTTTCTTAATAATCATACTCCTTTTTCTAGGAGAAAGCGGTTTCTCATATTGTGTTTTTCGCACAAATATTCCTTCTTCAGGAATTGTAGGGAGTTTTGAAGATTTGTTTTGGGATGAACTTCCCTCTTCATAGACTGACCTATCTAATTTAAGATAGATATTTTGCAGCTTTTGCTTACCCATACTGTAACTAACAAATAATCAGTTTAATAAAACACATAATCATATAATAGTAATCAGGAAAAATTAAGTATCTCTAAATACTTAATTAGCTTAACTCAGTGGCTCTGATACCACCTTATTTCTGTCACGGCCCCCGACCCGGTTTGACCCGTTTCAGGAGCCGCGGGACAGAAATCCCGTGATATTTATTTAATTGATTTTAGCAGCGGAAGTTTATCATCAGGATCTTGTTAAAGCTAAAAACTTTTCCCGATTATTTTATTTCACAACTTGGGATAAAATCCCGGTAATTTACAATAACATAATTTTACTGAGAAATCTTTACTTTTAGAAAACATATTTCTCTATTTTATAATGAGCCACTTTCTTAAGCTTGAAATGCTCCCCAACACTTTTCCTGAATTACAATAGATCACCTGAAACATGTTTGAAAAAGGTTTTGTCAGCGGGAAATACTGAGTGAATCATTCAGTTTACTAAAACGACTCGTTTGTTATAATTTACAGTATTAAGAGTTTTTACATATGTTTCTGATATCTACCAACTACCCACAGTATTTGTCACTCGACTGGATCTGTGACTGTGGTCATATCACCATTGGCTGCCCCAATGAATGACGTATATCACTTAATTTTAGGTTCGCCCACCTAAAGTGATTAAAACAGTAGTAATGTGCACAATACCCCACATACTGGCTGTAATTTGGTGATTACATAAACTTAATCACTGTAATTTATAATTCTGAAAATAATTTGGAGTATTGCAAAATAGTTGATAAAAAGAGAATGACTCAGATTGCAGATTTAACACGGACAGAATATGGTTTTAGCCTTGTTAACCTAATTTAAATAGCAATGCACACAAAACCGGGTTAGTAATCAATACAACATTTACGATAACTCACGAGATCAAATTCTCACAACGAACGACAAAGTGCGATACTTAAACATTCATCGATTTAACGACGAACGACAAAGTATAACCCTATGTGGGCGGCACTTAAACATCCATTGGATATATTGATCGGTCGGAAAATGAATCGTAATAGCGATCGAGTTATTACCCTGAATTGTGGTAGCACTTCGTGATCAGTGTGTGTGTTTATAGTATTTCGACTATATCTCAGCGAACATTTAGAATTTTAACGTCGTTTCAGTGTCAGAATTCAAGTCCCAAGGCCCTCTATTTATACCCAAAATTTGCATCTCCCGCGTGTCGCGGAAGAATTCGTGGCACCTCCCGCGTATCGCCTGGGGTGTCAATTTAGGGTAGGGTAGGTTAGTCACCTGCCTAGCCTTGATGAGTTGCTGGTTTCGCGAATTTTATTTGTGACAACGAATAATAAGGATAATCGTCCATTAGGGTTTAACCCCCCTCGGGTTTTAGGGGCCCTGATCTTGATTCTGGTTGTTATGAAAATTTTAGGGTTAGTGTAGAATTACTTGGATGTCTCAATTAGGGTTTCCTTATTGAGTAATTATCATTCTAATTACAGATTTTAATGAGAGTTGTTACAAGTAGTGTCTCCATAGTTTCAGTGCGAATACAACGACACCCAACTCTAAGTCATGGGTGGTGTAATTCTTTTCGTGCACCTTTAACTGACGTGAATCATAGGGTCGGATTGTGAAATAGTCAGCTTAAAACATGTTGAAGTGAATGAGACCCGTGTTCGAACCGATAACGGGCGCTTTGATCATCATGGGTTCCACCCAAGCCCAGCCCCACAAAACAATGTATTCAAATACATATTTTACAGAAGCGAAAGAAAGCTTCAAGCCTTCACCAGCACAGAAGTTAGTGAATTTTCGAGTGCCTGCTTGGTAGGTTGAAATATTTTACACAGATGAAAAGATTGGGGTGTGGGCATAATGGAAGTCTTTATCTTTCTGAGTTGATCAGAACAGGAAACTACTTTGCTATAAAAGTAATGGATAAAGCGGGTTCAGCGAGTAGGACGATTTACAAGTCCACGCGACTCGTTTTCTGTTAGTGTTGGATATAGCAGTCATAAATCTGTGGAGAATACAACACACTCTTTCTTCTTCTATTTTTTTCATCTTAATGTGTGTGGTAAAATCTAAGCCTGAGTCGGTTATAGCGAAATAATCAAGTTTATATCACAACATGCTAATCAAGTTTAATTATTATAAAGATTAATTAATCAAGCAAAAATTCACATAAAGAGATCAAATTGAATCTAATGAGAAGATAAGGATGCCATAAACATCATACCTTGATAGAAGCATGTACAAAAAAGATGAAAAACCTCTTCTGATTTCTCACTTTACTCCGATTGATATACCCCACGAGTCTTTGCTTAGTATTCCTAATTCCATCCACCACCACCGCCACCTTTGCTCAACATCTTCCACATTAATCAAATCCACTATATTTATCCTTTACAATCACAAATTCACCACATAAACACCCGTTTTTAATCACAAATTCACCAAATAAATAGCCATATCCTACTGCTAAGTATGTAAAACATAGCCAACATTTGAGAACTTCCATTAACACACAATTTCACCAATTTGGTATAGTTCTCATAACACAAAAGCCGAGTACAAACAGAAAGTTGTACTCTCAAACAATCTAAAATAAACGAAAACGAAAATGAAAAACTTAATCACACTTGAAGATTAGAAAAGTAATCTGAACGAATGAACACAATTGGATACGATGTAACAATAATTAAAATCACCTGCTCAAATCGCCCCTTCGGCTACCGCCAATCAACCAGAGACCCTGCAACAACATTTTATAACATACAACAATAATCAATTCTCCTTTTCGTTGTATTTGCACGGTAAATCAAATCCCTAATTTCAACATCAGTTTAACATGTGATATGCAGGGTGGAGTAGATCGAGTAAAGAGTTAGTTACCTGAGTCGGTGGAAGATGGAGAAGAAATTAGGGCTCCACAAAGAATTCCCCACCTTAACGAAGATGCTTTCTTCCTCTTCTCCATCTGCTCTCTATTCATATATTATAGATATTATGTGACGTGATCGTGGGGTCACGTAGAAGACGGGAAACATAAAATCCATCCTATAACTCCATCCCATATCTTCAAATCCAAGGTTTGATTTGGTTTGAGAAATTGAGACAACTGGAGTTCGATTATAAAGGGGAAGATGAAGTAATCTCTGCAATGAATCGATTGAACATGAATTGAAACATGAATGAAGGAACTGAATCATCTATTAGAAACCGAAGCATTCAATAGGAAGGTGAAATCTCACTCCTGGTTTGATTGTGAGAGTCTGTTAGGTTTCTTTCAAGGGCAGTGAAGGAAAGAAATTTGGGTGTGTGAGTGTGATGGGTCGGTCGAATTACTATTATACCCTTCCAGTGTCTTAAAATTTCATCCTCATTCCAGTTTTACCCTTATAAAATAAGCAATGTTTAGTTGTACATATTGCATAAAATGATGCACGTCATGTAAAATTACATGTGTGTACATCACTTCTCCTTTTTATAATAGTATAGATATAACCCACCAAAAATTCCAAAGAATTCTATTTTGCAGCCCGATATAACTTGTAACATCCGTCAAAAACATATCCTAGAAAATCCAACTCATTTTATAAACCAGATTCTAAGCGAATTAAATAAAAATGAGAATTTTTATTATTTCTTTGTTTTTAATATTTTCGTGTATTAATTGAATTAATAAAAAAATTTTAGGGTTTAAAATATTAATTCTATAAATAACTCTCAGTTAAGGATATTTAAAGGAAGGGTGAGAATCAAATAGAAAGTTTATTTTGGCTAGGAACGATAGGAAGCAATAGGGATTATGACATGTGGCAAAATTTAAAATAAAAAGTAAGGGTATTTTAGTCAGTGTTACCCAATCTTCTCCCTTCTTCTTCTCTCTATAAGGCCACACGGGGTGGTACGTTATACTCGACCCATCATGCGTGAAACAATCACGCTACACCGCCGCCGAACAAAAAAAACGCGTTATATTTTAAACGCGTTAAACACATCACGCGTTGAAAAGTTTGAATTACTTGACGAACCTTTGACGAACCTTGACGAACCTTTCACATTTTGTGAATTACTTGACGAACCTTGACGAACCATGACGAACCTTTCACTAGACGAACCCTCAATTACTTTTTTTTTAAGTTTGACGAACCTTTAATTGGGCTGGGATTTTGGGCTTTTTGAAAAGTTTGAGGAACCTTTAATTTTGGGGTTTTGAAAAGTTTGACGAACCTTTATAATTTTAGTGTGACGAACCTTTAAAATAAAAAAATTAGTGAAATTTATAATTTAGTGTTTAATTTCTAATTTTAAAATGAAAATTAAAAAAAAAAATTGGGAGTAATAGAATTCCATCACTAGTGATACCACCCCGCCTACATTTCTATCACTAGTGATAGAATATTGGGTGATGACATGGCATGATTTGATTGGATAGTGGAAGTGATAGAAACTATCACTAGTGAACCACCCCTCCTCCCCTAACTTCAAAACCCACCATTTTCAAAACCCACCATCTTCAGCATTTTATTCACTTTCTATCTCAATAATCACTACATTATAGTGTCGCAACCCCCGACCCTTACCCCGGGAGCGGGCAGCCGCGAGGACAGTATTAGTAGTATCGGTGTTATTAATTTGGCAGCGGTAATTTACATCAGGACGTAGTTAGGAAATAGTTTATCAGAGTAAAACACCACACTTTTATAAATAATAAATACATGGGAAAAACCCAAGTTTCCATTATAATATGTTTATAGGGATAAACCCTATTTTATTGAAATAAAACTTCTTTCTTGTTTAGGTAACTTTTATAGCCACTTTTTCAAGCCTTCAGTGCTCTCCAGCTGGCTTCTATTTGGCTTTCACATTTTGTTACCTGAAACACGTTTTAAAAAGTTTTTATCAGCAAGAAATATTGGCGAGTGCATCCCAATTTAATCAAAACAAGCTTTTATATTTTTACAGTATTGAGAGCGATTACAATGTTTATATCTACCCAATTACCACCCACAGTACTGTCAATCCTGACTTGTGGTCATGCTACTACTCACAGTGTAGTAACAAGTGATGTATACAAAACCCCAATATACCTACAGTAATTGTAGAATACATAGACTTAATCACTGCTTAATATACTTTAAAACAATTGAGGTTTTGTAAAAAAAAGTTTACAAAAAGTGAATGTACTCACATTGCTATTTTAGATACTACTACTGCTTTCTGGTGACTTCCTGGTTATAATCTATTAAAATAAACAACGCACACGTGTTAGTAAGATAACCCAATTTACATTAGCTATACCCCCCGAGACAGAACTCCAACGACTGAGTCAGGCAGAGCCTTGACATGCCTTACGGAGCTCTAGATCAATCGGGCAGAGTAACTAATACGTAACCGGGGTTATAATACTTACAACGAGGCAGAGCTTCGCTTTTTAGGGGTATAATACCCGAGAATATTGCTATTATATTTCGAGAGAGAAAGAAAGATTTTTGAGCGATTTGAAATTGAGGTCGAGGCCTCCTTATATAGGTCTGGAGAGTGGCGGCTCGCGGCCCGCGACGGCCGCTTCTATATCTCCCGTGGCCCGCAAGAGAAACTAGGATAGGCCCTAGCCTTGTTGATTCAACCTACTAGACCCAACACGTTGATGACACGTGGCGCCCTGTGGTGCCGCCTGGTGACACGTTGTCGCGGCCCGCAACAACCTTAGCTCGACTAAGTCGCGCCCCGCGAGCGACATAGATTTTTATTTTTATTTGATTTTTAATAATATAAAGGTATTTAGGGCCCGTTTTTCATATACCGGGTGTATTTTAGGACGTTTAGGGTGATTTATGAGGGTTGTTATATATAGTGCGATTTTCGTCACCAATCAATGATTCAAACACCAAATCAACGTGTTCTTCAACTTTTTTGAAGAAATCCAGTTTAATTTCATATAATATCTCATTTTTTCCTGTGATTTTGAAGCGAATCATTCGATTCGTTCGATTCGATCGCTAATAAGTGTTTATAACATTCAAATTTTGTCAATCAGTGAAAAAATCTGAAGAAATCGGCTTCGATCTATGTAAGAATTTTTTTAATTGCATTTTTATGATCTGGGTTTTTGAATTGAGTCATTGCGTTTTACGATCTTGGCGAGGGTCCGGGGGCAGCGCCCCTAGGAGCAGGTTCCAAGGGGCGGCAACCCCTGGCGGGGTCCAAGGGGCAGAGCCCCGGGTTGGGGTCGATTGCGTTTTAGAAATACAACATTTCTTTGTGTTTTGGTGCATTGCGTTTTAGGTAAAACACATTTTTATGTGTTTTCAGTCCATTGCGTTTTATAAAGTACACTTTCTTTTGTGTTTATAGGCCATTGCCTTTTATAAAAAAAAAACATTTTAAAGTGTTTTCTGGCCATTGCGTTTTAGAAAGTACACTTTCTTTTGTTTTTTAGTCTATTGTGTTTTAGAAATAAGACATTTCTTTGTGTTTTCTGGCCATTGCGTTTTAGAAATAAGACATTTCTTTTTGTTTTTGGTCCATTGCGTTTTACAAAAAGTCATATTTTACGTTTTTTTCCATTGCGTTTTACGCAACTGGGTTTTCGAAAATATAGCAATAGTATACTCGTTTTAAAGATAAAAAACGCTCGTTTTTTGTGCAATTTTTATAAAAAGATATAATGCCGTATGAAAAAATTATTAACATTTAAAAAATGGGGGGGGGGGATTGGAGGAGAGAGAAACTATTGTCCTGAATTGACTACAATGCCCTTACACAAACCCACGCGCCTCTTTTTTATCTTCAATTTCACTAATTTAATCTTAGCCATTGATTAAATCAATTGATGGTCAAGATTACTTCCTAGCCTTCCTAGCCAAAAAAACTTCCTATTATATCCTAACCCTTTAAAGGAAATGATTAACACCAAGACGATGTGTACTGGAAAACACACATAATGCCCCCACTCTTGGGCGTTTTGCGTCATGTGGCAGTCCAGTCTGCAATGGAGCATTATGAGGCGTTTTTCTAAAATGGGTGGAGTATGGATGTGAACGTTGTGGGGCATTATGTAATAGAATTAAATAAAAAAAAACCATCAACATAAATGTCATTGGTCATAATTTGAAAATAGGCAAGATTGGAGCATTTTTAAAGCACGCCTGGGGGACTTTTTTGAAAAAAACTCCCAAGGGGGCGGGTGTAGGGCGGGGGGGGGGGGGGGGGGGGCAAAAAACCCCCCACTACGGGTGGTCTAAATACCCACACGCCATCTCTCCCTTACCCGATCCCGATCGCAGCCGGGTTTAACCCGACTCGGAGCTCCACTCAATTTCACGCGACTTTCCAACTTAAATTCGGTTCCATATATCGCAATCGTGGAGAAAGCTGATGTGTACCATCAATCGTTCCAACATCCATCTGATGTACCAATCATTGTCGGAGGCAGGGGCGTAGGTTAGTAGGTGCCCGGGGGTGCACCCGCCCCCTCCAATGTTTCGGTTAGAAGTGTATAATTTCCGATTTTTCGTCCGAAAATTTTAAAATTATATAGGATCGCCCCTCCAATTATTTTGCCTAAATATTTATACAATATATAAATCAAAGTAAAATTTGTTACCACTTTAAATTTTAAAGGTCGTCGGGCTGAGTTGTAATTCTTCGTCAAAGTTTCATTTATCTCATACCATTATATATATTGGTCTTTTGTTTGCTAAACAATATTTAGTTTTTTATTTGTAAGAATGGGTCCTTTAAATGAATCAAATTTTTTTAGTTTTATTTGGAACTATTATTATTTGACCTGACCCGAATCGAATTGTCGGCCCGACCCGAAACATAATGATAGGAAAAAAAATTTGGGTCCCATTAGGGGGGAGGGGGCGAAAGTGCACACATTTTAACGTTATTTTACTAATTTCGTGAAAATAAAGTTAAAAGTTGGGGACGGTTAATCATCCATCATGTGGTGATGTTAATACCCGAAAGACAAGGAGTATATGCACTATTCAACATTTGTCCCAATTGCTAAGTGTTCTGTGTCTTATATCCAAGCCAGTGACGGATCTAGAAAATTATTATAAGGGTAGCGCTCCAAAGAAAAGGGGTAACGAAATCGAAAAAACGTAAAATTTTTCCAAAATTTACACTACTATCGGAGCGTCAAGGGGTAACGGAGGTTACCCTTCTTGAAGGGTAGATCCGCCCCTGGTCCAAGCCTTGATACAAAACTACTGTCGAGTCGTAGGTCTCACTGGAAACAATTTCTCTATTCCAAGTGGCGAAGCTTGAAATTTTTTACGGGAGGTTCGAAAACGTATATACCCAAAAGTTTCTATAGAACCGGGGGGTCAAAACATATATACCCAAAAATTTCTATACGAAAACTATATATATAACACTACTGGCCAAAAAGTTCGGGGGGTCGGGCGCTCCTCCCGGCCCCTTCAAAGCATCGCCGTTGTCTATTCCTATAGAATGAGTGTAAGACTGTCTATATCTTAACCTACTCAGACTATCGGTGCGATTACTACGATGATTATTTAAAACAAAATAGTTCTTTAAGACAAGTCCCGATTTTTACTGCTAGAATAACTAGGGTTGGCACATGTATTGAATGTCATCCACACGAGGTGCATAAGGCGTTGGTGTTAACGGTTGGGCTACCGGAAAATATAATCCGTGATCTAAACGGAAGTAGGTAACCAGTAAACAAACAAACATGAGCCGGTTGGTTTTCACTACCATAACCGCTAAAACCTTTTTATTGCCCCATTCGTCCTCTTCATTACACTTTAAAATTTTCAAATCTTCTTCTTCTTCTGCTGCTTCTAGGGTTTCTACAATGGCATCGGACTCATCTTCCTCTTCATCGGCATCATCACCGTCTCCTTCGTCCGCCATTGATTTCCTCACTCTCTGCCATAGCCTCAAGGTATTCATGAATTGTGTATGGATCGAACTGTGCGTTATTTGTTTTAGTTTTTTAGGTTTTGGATCGCAATGTTATGTGTAATGATTGTGTTTTGTTTGACAAGAGATTTGTTACATTTGTGTAAAGTAATGGTGAAATGAGTGTTTATGTTGATGAGTTGTGTATGTGTTGAAGATGATTGATGTTTTGTGAATTGGATTTGAGTTTTCAAGCCCTAATTTGTGAAATAGGTTGATGTTTCTGCCATTGTTTTTCTTGTCTATTTGCTATTATTTGAAGGAATTATGGTGTTTTGGAATATATGAAGATACAAATTGTTTATCGATCGAACTATATCGATCGAACTATATTGTTTATCGATCGAACTATTATTTGAAGGAATTATGGTGTTTTGGAATATTTGAAGGAATTATGGTGTTTTGGAATTATGGTGTTTTGGAATATATGAAGATACAAATTATTTGAAGGAATTGGGTGGTGGTGGGGTGGGGGTGGGTGTTTAGGTTTTTGGTGGTGATGTAGTGGGTTTAGTTTTAGGTTATTGGACACTTGTCACTCTATAAATCCTTCTTACACTTCTTACAATTAGAAGCCTTCGTAGAATAACTTGACCCTATAATTCCATATTCAAAAAAGTAGTGGAAAAGTTTTTACTTTGTCCTCACAAAGTTGCAACCTTTGACTTGCACTGCTAGTTATTTGAAAGGTATTTGTTGACTATCTAAAGGAATTGGGTGGACCAATTCAGTTGCAATAGTTTGTTCAGATGATCTTGATTAGATAATATTATTTTAAACTTAAGAATCACATAAAAAGTTTTAGAGGTGTAGTTTCTACTGTACATCCAAAAATAAAGTTTTCAGAACTTTCATGGATCTTGATGGGACGTGGGGGGATTATGTCTCTTATATGGGAGTCAAATGTACCAATTAACATTTTACTACTGGCCTCTTGTACCAACTATCATCCTAAAATCAAATGTACATTTATTAATGTGAATATTATATAATCTCATGTATATTATCATTTATATGCATCTTCTAGCTTATACAGGTCAACTTTAGAAATCGATCGAGTGACTCTACACCATCTCATTGATTTTCCTCTTTTCTTCACCTATAATATACTCCTGACTGCTAGCCATTTATATGTATTTCCTTCTTTGCTTTTGGAATGTTGCATGTACACATACATGAGATTAGATGATAAGTAGGATGAGTCTTAGAGTAGCAGTGTCTAATCACTCTTCTTTATGTGATAAGAACCTATAGATGGGGATTTAGAAGTTAACTGGTGAGCTATAGGGGACTTGGTTACAAGCATAGCTGTGAACACATGTAGTTTGGTTTGTTTATTTATGGAGCATATTAAGAAATAGTTACATCAGTAATCTGGAGAAAAAAGAATGTTTGCTATTGTCTCAAATCACCCCATCTCATCCTTATTTGCAATTTCTGTTAAGATCAAGACTGGGAGTAGTTGGGGAATAATCAGAGAAGGGGAAAGGAGAGGAATCAACAGGATGGAGTATAGATGCTTGGTTTATTACAGAAGAAAAACAAATGATTGTAGGCGCTTTAAAAGGCTACAGCTTACATGATGCACATATTTAGATAACATTATTTTGAAAAAAGAACGTTACTTACTGCAGCTTATTCTTTAGGTGGTAATTATGCAAAAAAGCCAATATGAAGGTGTTGGTTGATGCTCTTAACCCATATTATTTACATGTCATTTTTTTATTCTGCACATTTTGCCTTATAACTGTTACACCTATTATAATTTGTATGTATTTCCAATGCTGTTTGAGTTCATTTTATTCGACTTTGTTGTTCTGTTGGCCTTCTTCACATGTAATTATTAATATATGTCTTTTTAGTCAACCAAAAGAGCAGGATGGGTGAAAAGAGACGTTGCGGGCCCTGAATCTATTGCAGACCACATGTATAGAATGGGGTTAATGGCTCTTATTGCTAATGATGCTCCTGGAGTCAACCGAGACAAGTTAGTTTTTTTCTTGTTAAACAAAATTCATTTTGTTTTAAAAGCTTGAAAGTACGCGAACAATAGGCTTCTATTGCAAATATTAATGTTGTTGCTTTCATCTTACAGGTGTATAAAAATGGCAATCGTTCATGATATTGCAGAAGGTAGTAAGATACTTGGTATATTATCATCAAACAGTTTTTTGAGTAAAATGTCATTTTTGCCCCTGAGGTTTGGCCAGTTTTCCGAATTTCGTACTTAGGTTTGTTTTTTCGCATCTGAATCCACAAGGTTTAAAATCTTGCCAATTTCATCCGGCTCGTTAACTCCATCCATTTTTCTTCGTTAAGTCAGAGGTATTTCTGTGTTTTTTTGTCAACTTAAAGTGCCATTTGGTCTTCTTCAGGGGTATTCGGTCTTTTTACATAAAGTGAAAAAGACCGGATTGCCCTTTAAGTTAACAAAAAGACGGAAATACCCCTTGGCTTAATGGAGAAAATTGGATGGAGTTAACAAGCTGGATGAAAATGGCAAGATTTCAAACCTTTTGGATCCAGATGCGAAAAAACAAACCTCTGGACGAAAGTCACAAAACTTGCCAAACCTCAGGGACGAAAATGACATTTTACTCTAGTTTTTTTTATAACAGTTTTGGATTTGTTTCTTCGATAGCCATTGTTGGTGACATCACACCGTCGGATGGGGTCCCAAAGGCGGAGAAAAGTCGGCGAGAGAAAGAAGCAATAGACCATATGTGTAAACTTCTTGGTGGAGGACCACGTGGTGCGTAAATACTCTTCCTGCTCCTGTTACTTGGTAACACATATTCATGGGCATTTTTGTAATTTCTTACTTGCTGTAGCGTATTACAGCTGAGGAGATACATGAGTTATGGATGGAATATGAAGAAAACTCTACAACCGAAGCTAAGGTTGTCAAGGACTTTGATAAGGTATGATTTTATATGCAATAATGAGTTCATTTACATTTGTTTGCATGAAAGATATAGAGCTTACATCAGTGGCGGAGCCACACTTTGAACAACGGTGTCATCCGACACCATTTAATTTTGTGTAGCAAATACAACATATAATAGGAAAAATTCGAGCGACACCATTGTTTTTTTACGAGCGACACCATTGTCTTTTTACAAACGACACCATTGTTATGTTTTCTATTAAAAGAATTACATAATAAACAAATTTATATTTCAAAAATTAAGCCCAGGTACTTGATTTTAATTAGTATACTTAAAATTAATAAAAGTCCATGCTTAATTTTTATTTTTTTCTAATCCAGTAAGCATTATAGCCCCATGTCTAATTGGTTTTGTTTCAATTGTTTAACCTAACAGGATGTTTGATAATGATTTGAATGATGCGTGCACTTGTTTGTTATAACGAAAAAGAAGTTTTTTTTTTTTTTTTTTTTTGCAAGTTGCCATTGAAAACATAATGAATCGTTTTCAAAACATGAAAACGCGTACAGAGCAACTATTAACTGCATTTTTTTACACAATGACTTTGTAATTTTATTATGTGTTTTTATTCAATGACATTATAATTTTACTGTGATATTTGCTTTTATTATGTGATTTGACCCAACTAGATTCGAACCGATCCAAAAGTTCGACTCCGGGTTACCATAGACCGAGATATCCATAAAAAAAGACACCATAAGAGAAAATTCCTGGCTCCGCCACTGGCTTACATTTTTTTCAACTTTTTTTTGTGTTGTGCATCAACTGATGTTAGTTTTTCTTTATTCATTCAGATTGAAATGATACTTCAAGCTTTGGAATATGAAAACGGTAAGTCTTCGTTTTAAAAATCAGTATGATGTAACAACGGGCAAACAATTCATTTGTGTATTATCTTTGATGAATCTGTAAGTTGATGAATGATTATTTTTTATGCAGAACAAAACAAAGACTTGGAGGAATTTTTTGAGTCTACTGCAGGTATATGAAACTTTTTATCTTCTAATGAGTAGTTTTTTTGAATGAAATGAGACTAATGCTAATATTAATTGCAGGCAAGTTTCAGACGGACCTTGGTAAATCATGGGCCGCAGAGATAGCATCAAGGAGGAAAAAACAAGGCTAGATATTGGATATGAATCACTAGTTACGAAGATTTTGATTGATCTCTGCACATCTGGATGCTATCCATGACACTTTGATGGAAATCATAATGTTTTTAGCCCTGAAGTGCCTCTCTGCTTACTAATGTTAGCAGTTTCATTCCTGGGCTTCTTAGTTTTCACTTCTGCAGCTATATTGTTTCAGAAATGGACACTTTTATTGCAGTTTGATCCTAGATGTAGATCGTTTTTTAATGAAACTCATGCTCGATAATCTTGCCATCCGTACTAAAATACTACTCGTTTGGTCAACTTGTCACCACTTGTACTCGTTTCATTCACCTGCACGACATATAAGTTAACTATAAACCACCTGACATGGGGTTAAACGAACAACCTAGAACGCTACAAAGGTGATGTTCTTCGGCGCTATACGCAGTGGTGAAGCTTGACCCCAATGAGGGGGGGTTGAAAACGTATATACCAAAATATTTCATAGAACCGGGGGTTGTAAACGTATATACCCAAAAATTTCTATACGAAAACTATATATATAACACTACTGAGTGAAAAGTTCGGGGGGTCAGACGCCCCTCCCCGCCCCTTCTATACGGCGCCATGTACCCCATCACGCCACCATAACTTACCACTACACGTAGTCTAATTGATCAAAAACCGCAAATAATATAGTGACTACGTCTCTATTTATTGTTTCTTAAGCTACCTCTAATTCCTAACAATAAGAAACCAATCAAAATTAATCCCTAACAATTTACATAAACAGAAATAATTCACTCATGATTATCTTCATGATTGAAGTCGTTCTCTATTCATTTTTTGTTTGATTTATCTAAGTTGCTCATGACTTCAATCCGTGAACCTTCAAGATCCAACCAAGCCGGCCCTCTCAATATTTCTGAACGACAACTTTCGTTTTAAGCAACCTTTGGTCACATCCCTCGCATTTGGAGACCCACCACCCTACTCTGGCCAGTTATGTTGTCTTAACTGGGCCCACACTGGCTTCGGAGTTTGGCTGAGCGTGAAAAGGAAAAACCACACAGGTACTCGCGCGAGTGGTTAATAGGAAGTGACCCCACCTATGTGTAATAAAACCTTGCTAGCTCCAAGACTTGAAAATATTGTCATGGAGGGACTACAATGCAATACTTGATAAATTGATATGTACTTCAACCTACATATAAGGGTTTTTTGGATAATTATTAGAACATGATAATTAAACTCTTATTGATAGTCACAAGGCCTAACAATAATAAATTATAACATGTGTGCTATTGATGGTAGGGCCATGCAATCCCACAAACGTCGCATTGCGCGGCCACATTCGTGAGTGTATAAACATGTGCGCTATTGATGGGAGGGCCACGCAATCCCATGAACGTCGCATTGCGCGGCCACATTCGTGAGCGTATAAATTCTAACATGTGGGCTATTGATGGGAGGGCCACGCGATCCGTGAGCGTTTATGTTTATGGTTATGACACATGTGGAGACAGACGTCAATTTTGAGTTTTTTTTTCTTTTCCCAATTTTTCTTCTTGTTTTTCTTAACAAATTTTAAGTTATTAGGATTTATGTATATTTAAAAGAGCTTTTAAACTTTCATAGATTATTTTAGGAAATTGTATGGCTTAAAAAAATTGTATCTGTAAGTTTTGTTAAATGTTATAAAACTTGTAAAAAATTAATAAACTTATAAACTTTTACAAGAGTGGATGAACTGTAACAAATAAACGATTCAATATGGTTAAGTTTATATTTCGTAACAGTTAGCAAGTAACCGAAAGCCTGTTATTTCAAAATCGAACGTTCATAAGTTACAATATGACTACAACAAAAACACCGACGCGTTTATCTTTCTATAAATTCAAATATCAAAAACTACAAATGATGTTTGCCGCCATTTTCAATTATTCATATTCCTTATATAGTAGGCGGTCACTTTGGCCGGTTCAGTGCAAATTATTTACCTGATCCACCAACTTATATAAGAATTTAAATAATCGTTAACAAAACCTAACAACCGGTTCATGCTTGTACCACCTGATCGTTGTTGTATACGTCACTTTGCGTTTGAATACGCTTCACTTCTATCATTTCCGCATGTTGCTCAAGATACTCACTGCTGTTCATTTCTGTCAACCTGTATTCACATGTGAAATACATTATTTCCATACACAAATTGACTTTTCAAGGGTCAAACCTACAGTCAATGAAATCTACTGTTTTAGAATCTTGAATTGGAATAAGTTTTGTTTAGGGCTGCAAACGAACCGAATGAACACGAACAAGACCTTGCTCGTGTTCGTTTGTTAAGGAAATATATGTGTTCACGAACTGTTCATGAACACTTCCCGAACGGGATTTTATGTTCGTGTTTGTTCGTTAAGGAAACAAACATGTTCGTGCGTTAATTTTTGGCAACGAAGCAAACGAATGTTCATGAACACAAATGGAAACAAACGAACAGAAACAAGCGGTCATAAACATAATAATATATAATACACTGGTACTTATTAAATATTTTATTTGTCGAAATTTTGAAGTGTCTAGACAAAATATAAAAACTAAAAACACTAATGAACTATCGAAGAGAAACGAACATAAACAAACACGTTACCGAACGTTCACGAACATAAATGAACGAACACCAACCTCTATTCATGTTCGTCCATTTAACTAAACGAACGAAATTTCTTGTTCGTGTTCGTTCATTTATTAAACTTTTAAACACAAACGAACTCCCCACCAAATGGTTCACACACTGTTCGCTGAACGTTCGGTTCGTTTGAAGCCCTAGTTTTGTTTGACCTCAGAATAAAATTTTATCTAAAGCGAGAAAACAAAGGCAAACCTGCTAATAGTGCGATCTTTTGCGAACCCAAGTTCATTGTCGACACAAAGGTCATAATCGTCATTTTTCCTAGACCTCGAGGAGGTTCTAGGTGCCCTACTTTGAGCATCGGAAACCGTCACGATTCTTTCAAATAGTTGAAAAGGAGTTCCCTCAGCCGTACACATTAATCGCGCCTTATTCTCATACATAACCTGTATGTACATATCGTTATTATTACAAGTAAGCACGTCGTAACCTTTGACTACAAAAAGTCAACAATAAGAGACTAACATCAACTAGAGTGACAAATCGATAGGCTGCTGTTCTGTTGTGGAGGCCGAATATCGGCACATTATCCAAAGCCAAGGTATGAAACTTCTCTGCCATTATAATTATATTAATACCTCAAAATGGTAAATGAAATAACTATTTAAAATATAATATTATTTGATTTACTTACTACATAATCCAAAATAGTCAGCTGCACCAAGAGGTTTGTCACAAAGTTCCTCGAAAGGGAAATATGCACATCCGTTAGCACCCAACGGTACCTACACATTACACGTATATATCACTTTAGAAATTCTCGGTACCAACACTCAAATTTTGTGATAAATAAATATGAAAGTTCCACAATGCGAATCGTGTAACTGTCGCTAAAACAATAATGAACATACTTGTAGTTTTCTACCCATAACAACTTCGACTTCATGGGGCTGCGCCGTATGTTCCCCGGCCAACTCTTTAAACTTTTGCATAAGGAAATCAGCCGAGTCATTCTTTACGAAGTAGAAACCTTCTTCAGCCTTTATTTCAAAAAACAAAAAAAAAAATAATTAAATTAAAACATATACTGCCTTCTTTTGAGGGTAGTCTTTCTTTACATTTTCGCAAAAAATAAAAATAAAAAAATAATAATAATAAAAAATAGTACTTTCATGTAGGGCTGTAAACGAACCAAACGAAAGGAATGAACATGTTCATGAACGGTTCACGAATGCTTACCGAACGTAAACGAACTCAAATGAACACAAACAACTGTTCATGAACATAAATGAACACAAATGAACGTTATATATTTATTTACAGATAAAATCTGCATCTTTCATTATAAAGATTATGAAGAATCCACCAAAAATAAATACTTAACATACCTATTTGAACATAGTTGACATAATTATCAAAAACATAAGTAATACAAAAATTAAGAATTTTGTTAAAAATTTAAAAAAAAATTAAAATTGAAATGGTCAAATGAGGGATGTTGGCGGAGGCGTACAATATAACTATGGTTCATTTTTTTAAAATTCAAAGCCGATAAAATAAAAATGTAACATAAAGAAACCTTTAAATGAATGAACACAAATGAACATAAACAAGCGAACGTAAATGAACACATTACCGAACGTTCATGAACATAAACGAACGAACGCAGCCTCTGTTCATGTTCGTTTGTTTATCTTATTGAACGGAAAACATAAACGAACTTCCAGCCAAACGGTTCACGAATTGTTTGTTGAACATTCGGTTCGTTTACATCCCTACTTTCATGACTTGTATATTTTAAAAAGAGAAAAGGGAAAAGTTAGCATTTTACCGAGGTTCTTGTCCGATAATCTATTGACGAACCAATTTCATGAACTACACATCTTTCCTGTATCAACGAAACAATAACATGATAATTAACAAGATAAACAGGCAAGAACGCAAGATTAAAACGAATAATTCACGAACTTGTGAACGGGTCAAAGTGCAAAATTTTTTAAACTACCTTTAGAGTGGCGATGAACGGTAAAAAAAGGTCTCTTTGCAATCCGCCTTCATAAAGATTGTCTGGAGCACGGTTCGATGTAGCAACGAGTATCTATACTTCCATCACAAACAATAAAATAAACCGTTCAACTTTCTTAACTCGAACATTAACGTCATTCACCCTTAGTAAATGCTTGTAACAGAACCCAATAGTCACTTACAGCACCATTGGTAAAAAGATGGCTAAATAAACGGTTTAGTATTAAAGCATCGGCTACGTCAGTAACCTACGAATAACATAAGCGGAGAATAATCAATGACTCGTTAATAAATAAAAAAACATTGGTATATATTGAATAAAAAACGTGCATACCATGAACTCATCTAAGCATAATAAGATGGATTCATCGGATATCTCTCCTGCAACGACTTCTAGAGGATCAGACACACCTCTGTGCTTCTGCATAGTCATGTACAACCTTATTATCTAACTATACTTCATCTTTTTAGAGCTTATAAATAGGGCTGCAAACGAACTGAACTTTCAGCAAACGGTTCATGAACCGTTCGGCGGGAAGTTCATTTGTGTCCGTTCCTTTAATAAATGAACGGACATGAACAGACGTCGCATTCGTTCATTTATGTTTGCAAACGTTCGGTACCGTGTTCGTTCATGTTTGTTTCCATTCATGAATGCTTGTTAGTGTTCGTTTATGTGCATGAACATTCATTTGTGTTTCTGTGTGTTCATAAACGTTTGTTTATATTACATTCATTTGTGTTCGGTTTCTAAAGTTAACAAACGAACATGAACATGTTCATTTCCTTAATAAGCGAACACGAACAAAAAATCTCGTTCGGTAAGTGTTCATGAACTGTTCGTGAACACATGTATTTCCTTAACAAACG
This sequence comes from Helianthus annuus, assembly GCF_002127325.2. NCBI lineage: Eukaryota > Viridiplantae > Streptophyta > Magnoliopsida > Asterales > Asteraceae > Helianthus > Helianthus annuus. The sequence goes on from NC_035442.2 coordinate 155,235,387, forward strand.
GACACGAATCGTTCAGTTCATTTGCAGCCCTAATACAAAGAAATATGAATCAATAATACGGTAATCTTTGTTCCACAATAATTTAAGATCAATGCTATTTTATTTGAATTCAAAATTAATACAGGTTCAATAATCAAACCAGCAACATATTTCGTATACGTTATATCTTCTAATTGGAAACATTATCCGCTTATCATAACTGTTTAAAATATAACGATATTACGTTGGTTTAGAAGGTTATATTCATGTGTTTGACTATGCAAGTCAGCTAGCGCAGACGGAAAAAATAAATAAATACATAAAGGATGTATTACCTGCAAGCGACTATGAACGGTTAACATGAAGTCATGAAAATGGATCCTCTTTTTTCTCCAATTGCAAGGCCTGATAATTTGAAATTTATGTTGAAGATTTAAAACCGACAAGAACTTAACTGTTTTATATTGTATTCGGCTATTCGCATTACAAAGTATGATGCTTACAGCTGATCGTAAAACAAATCCATCAACATGGTTTTCCCGGTGCCAACACCTCCATAAAGATAGAGTCCTTTTACGGGTGAGACCGAAGATTGTGGCATGATACGTGACCATAACCACCTACTCCTGTAAATATAAAAAAGCGAACGTTTAGTTTTCAAAATCATAAGTTCGGTAAATAAATAAATAAAGTGATAACAATATTTACCTCCCGGCTTTCTCATAATCAGAATAACGATCCAGACGACAAGCATCGGCTGATTTAACAAGCTCGTCATACAGTCTTTGAAGTTCTTTTAACGTGCCTATCTGAAAACACACAGTAAGAAGACATTAAGAAATCACATGTTTGCATTCTACGAACAGTCAAACATGTAGTGAATTACCTGAGAATTATCACCATCCTCGAGATCACCGGCTGCTATTCTTCGCTCATACTCCACAAGTGGCCCTGCTCTTTTCACTTCTGTTACATATACAACATAAGTACATACATTTTTTAAGCATAAATCAATTAAAAAAACTAACATTTTTATTAAAAAAAAATCAAACCTTTACCAGCATCAGAAGACAGAGTTCTTGAAAACATGTAGGAAGGCCCCCCACATTTACAACCATTGTATAATGATCTATCATAAATCCGATCATTAATATTCGATACCAATAATCTTTTAGCGACCCCGGTTGATACTTGATCCCCACGATGTCGAATAGCAGATCGAATTGGCCCAAACGATTTGACCAAAGCTCTCCTCATCTTGAATCCAGTTCTTTAATGTTTGATTCACAGATTTCACCACTTAATGCAAAAAATATCTTCAAGGGATTGTCTCAACTCTCAAATATCTCAAAATCTAACAACAATTTGTAACATAATATTATAATTAATTTTATTTTAACAATAATTAAGAATATATTCAATAACAGAGCACATAAATAAAGCCCTGTTTTGATCAAATCTTAGTGGGAAGCTAAAATTCAAATTGTTAATAAATCCCAGAATTATTTCTCTTCAAATTACAATAATTTGAAGAAAATTGATTGATCAATCGACTAAATAGAGATATAAAATTAAAAAAAAAACATTTTTTTTGGTCAATTTTGTGGCTTTTAAGAAATCCCACCTACCAAAAGTCCAAAAGATTAAAATTCAAACAAAATTTCAATGCAAGATTGAACAAAAGGGTGGAGAAATTGGAGAAGGAACCTGAATTTTGTTGGGTGATGAGAGAAATTGTAAGAATTTGGGAAACTGCAACAGCGATGATTGAAATTGAAGTGGGTAAGAAAGTGAATTGAGATGAGTTGTGTATTTATTTATCTGAATTAGGATAAACAGCAGAGCGATAAGGATGCGATGAAAAACCCTAAATATGTGGAACTCGTTGGAAATTGTTGGAGAGAGAACCCTAGTTTCTTGGAGAGTCACGATGATGGGATCTGGATTGATTGCTATTTTTTTACTTTTTAATCTTTCTCTTCTTTTCTTATTTACAGTAATAATTTTTATATATATTTTTTATAACTTTTAACAGATAATTATTATATTTTATATAGCCTTCATTATTTGACTATTTAATTTTAACTTTTTCTAATTTTATTTTCTTTTTTATTATATTTAAAGTTTCTTTTTTATATAATTTGATGTATAATTGCCATGCCTTTCTTTTTACAAGCTATGCTTATCGATATTGGATAAGTCTTAGATTATGATATTATTTTTATATGTAATATATGTAATGTAGATACCTTATACATATAGAACAAGTTAACTGTAAGTTAGAAAAAATATATATATATACTTTAAATATAACCAAATATAACCGAAAATGATTTGAGGTTAAATCTGAGAGTGTAAAAGATAATTTAAAGTTATATTTTGATTGTTTCAGGTTTCGAGTAAAAACATGGATCTAATTGGCAGGATTAGAATTATTAGAAGAAAAAAACAAATTGACAACAGTGGGTTACCACGTGCATTTGTGGCAAGGAATATTTCAAATTAATTGTTATGATTGTAAATTTTTGGAATATTGGATTTTAATAATCTTAACTATTCGTTGTTTACTGTCAATAATTCTAATTTAAAAAATAACCACTGGCGGTTTCAACTAATGACATATTGGCAACCATTGGACCCTGACTAACATAACCCTAACACCGTTAGTCTCCGGTCGCCGGAAAACCGTTTTTGGCCAGAAAAAAGTTTCTAAAAGTCCGATCTAAGGATATAAAGAGGTTTGGACGAAAATGTTGAGTTTTCCGGCTAAAAAGTTGAGTTTTCCGACGAAAAAGAAGTTTTCCAGTGCCTCTTTCTTTGGTTTAACATAATGACAGAGGTATCTGATGATGTGAACAGTGGTTCAGAATTGTGGACCTGCTTCTTTGACATATTAATAGTTTTGTAATCAGGCTTCTTTGGAAGGCTAGGATCTGTTTCTCTCCTTTTTCTCAGCCTTTCATAAGCTTCATCAGTGTACTGCCTTGTCCATTTTGCTATGACCTTGGCAGGTGCAACCTTTGCATCAACCAACTCTTGTTTCTTTCTTTTATACTCCATGGTAAGATCATCAATAGGCTTTTTGTATTTACGCCAGTTTGGTGCTGACCTTTTCATGCTTGGATCTCTTTTTACTCTTTCAATTCTATTGAGTTCTACTTTGAGACCAACAAGTGGCCAATCTTGGAATTGTTCTTCCTTGGCAGGGTAGAACTTCTCACTCATGATCAGTGCCAGAATGTCTTTTCTCACATTTTTTGCAGGCCAGGTTCTGGTGGTACATTTGACATTTCTTTACTCAAATCTCTAGCGTAGTCTTCCATGAGCTTGACTTTCGTGAGTAAGAACTGATAATCACTTGAATACACATTGTCATTTTCTCCTTCGCATTCAACCCTAGCTATTATTTGAGCTTGTTTAGCTTTTAGTTTTAGATATTCATCCATGTTTTTTGGATTTCTAAAACCAAGCAGAGAAGGGAATTTCCTTTTTGAAGGATCATCCACTGTGTAGAACTGCCTCATTTCATTCTTTACTGCATGGACTTCCAGTGGATAACTGGCAGCTGCTGGGGTAGTATCTGCAGAGTCATATCCTTGAAGAGCTATTGGATCTTTGATTGGATTGACCAATTTTGGAGGAATGAAAGATTCAGGTTTGGTGATTTTAGAAGGTACAGATGAAACAGGATCAGGTGCTGGTATGTCATCATCATGCACTTGAAGATTTTTTCTTCCAGTATACACACTTTTAGGAGGAGGTGTTTCTATTTGAGGTTTTGGAGCAAACAGAATTATGGCTTGGGAAGGATTGTTAAAAGTGGTAGGTAATTGACTAACAGTTGTCGAAACAACTGGTGTCTCAACCACTGTTGTCACTACAACTGTTGATGTATCAACAGTTGTCTTTTGCTTTAAGGCAGGTGGTAAGTTTTGTGATGATGGTTTTGTTTGTGGTGTTTGAGTAGTGATGGTGTGTGTTTGACTAACAGCTGTTGAAACAACTGGGGTTTCAACCACTGTTGCAATTACCACGGATGATGTGTTAACTGTTGTCTTCTGCCTTTTAGCAGGTGGTATTGGTGGTGGTGAAGAGATTTTTGGTAATGGGGATAAGGCAGTGGATGTAGTGTGTGTTGAAGTGGTAGTGGTGATAGTTGTTTGGATAACAGATGTTGAAAACACTGAAGAAGCAATAACTGTTGATACAACAGGTGTTTTAACATCTGTTGGTTTGGAAGATTGATGTCTGGAGCTTTTGGAAGATTTGGGATTTTGTTTTGTGGATTTGGGAGGTGTGGTTTTGGGTTGTATGACTTTTCTAGTAGACTTTCTTATGGGCTGAGGATTTTCTAGATCCTTTGGCTCAAAAATACCCTGATCATTCATCTCCATAAAAACTCTCTTCTCCGGTTCAAAACTTCCTTTATCCTTTTCCTGCCTATCCTTTTTCACCCTTGCTTTTGCATCAGCAATGGCATTTAAGGTTACATCAACCTTTTTGGAACCATCTGGCAAGGGGATGTGTGCAAGCATTGTTGAATTATCTGGTGCAATGTACAGACCATCTTCATATCCCTTTTTCTTTAACTGCCTCATTTTCTCCGCCATTTTGGCATTATTTGGTGGGGGGTTTGTCCACAAAGATGATAGAGGGAGGAGCAGTGCCAGTGGTGTTCATAAAGTGAGCCTTCAGGGTTTTTATATCTGCCTGGGTGTCTTTGAACCTGGCTTCCATGATATTTCTGATATTTTGAAGCTGAATTTCATGTTGCTGATCAGCATTTGCTCTTTGTTGGTGAAGCAGAGGTTGAAATAATGCCCAAAGGTCAGTGGGAGCAGGTGGTGCCTGCTATTTTTGTAACAACTGTTGCAGTATGGTTTTGATTTCTGCAACAGATGTATCCAGTTTGTTAACCCTCTCCATCAATTTTCGGTACATTAAACCATCATCCAATTTAATGGGATCATCTGATTTCCCACCAGAGGTGGTTCTAACAGTGGTTGACTGAGGGAGACTTTCCCAAAAGTCATCCCATGTTGCCCCTTTTTCTTGGAACTGGGGACTTCTTTCCTCAACAGAGGTTACCAATCTAAGCTCACCAGTGTATACAGGATACACACCAGTATTTAGAAAGGTTCCCATAGAAGAAATTGCCTTCAAGGAAGTCTGATTAATGAAACTACTGTCCAAGTGTAAACCAGTGGGTTCAACACTTGTAGTAGCTGCTTTACTTGAACTACTGACAGGAAGTACTTGTACATCCTGCAGTGTAACCTCCTCAGGTGTTGTTGGTGGGTTAGCAATGATAGGAAGCTCAGACTCAGTCACTTTCTGTGGCATGCTCTCAGTGATAGGTGGTTGAGAGGAACTGATTGGTATCTGAGTTATATCAACTGCATCCAACAAAACTTTTGTTTGTGGTGGAATTGTAACAGTGGGTATGGGAGTGGAAAGAGGATTTGCCCCGGGCAGTGGGCTGGGGATGATGGATTCATCTGAGTCCAAAGCAACATAATTTGATGTCCCTATTTTAACAACCTGTTCTTTTTGAAAAGAAACGGGAGGAGCTTGAGACTCAGGTTGAGATATTTCTACCATCTGCTGTGAGGAAGTAGCAGCAGTGGTTTCTGGTGACTTTTGTGTTTTCACCGGCAGTTGCTCTGGGATCTCATCTTCCAGAGTTGCCTTTGTTTTAGGTTTAAGGGGCTTTTGTGTTTTCTTTTGTCTTGGTCTTTTGGTGGATTTAGGTGGGGGGTTCACAGTAGTTGTTTTGCTGTTGTGATCACCTTGAGCAGTGGGCTCAGCAGCAGGTGCCTAAGGAGCAGTGGTAGCTGGGAGCCTCTGCTTGTGTTTTGGACACTTTTGATAGCTTTGTAAATGTTAACGGTGTAAGACCATTTATTTGAAAAGATTCACCCTGGATGAGTACATGAGCATCATCCTTTCCAAATTTCTTTTGAAAATAAAAGCTTAGGAACCTTGGAAATAGTAAAAATGATTTGCTATCAACATTTTTTACCAAGTCATTAAAGATCTCTTGTGAATCGTTAAAGTTTTCCCCATGCAAGATAGCATATGCCAGGTATTGGATCTTTAATGGAATTTCATTGAAAGCAGTGGTCTTATTAGAAACACACATTAAGAGGGTATGAAACAAAAACCTTGGGGCAGGGGGAAAACTGTCATTTTGCAAAGTCTTTTTTTCTCATTTGCTTTGCATACCCTCTTTCTAAAAAATCTGTTTGATACTCTATTTTTGGTAAAAAAAAAAAAAAAGTCTTACCTTCAAGATCATTGAGTTCAAACACCTCAGAGATGGTTTCTGGTGTGATTTTAACATCAACACCCTTTATCGAGGAATTGATCGCTATGGGTGTTTTATCTTGATATTCAAGTTTTGCATTTTTCCAAAATTCCCTCTGGGTTGCCAAGTAAATCGGAGCATCAGAAGTCAACAAAATTTTGTACTTTGAAGACGAAAGGGCATCTATGACGGAATTGAACGTATCAGTGTTACTTGGTTTTGTCAACAGACCCAAGTAGTTATGGGGAGCTTTGTATCGAATTTCTATGACCTTTTGACTGGATTTCCTTTTAACTGATGAAGACCTTGATTTTGCCATTTGAGGAAGAAGGACGATAAGGAATTTTGAGAGAAATGGAGGATAACTGCTTTGAAAAAGGAAAAATGAATTCGATTCGACAGTTAAAAAACTGTTTGGGGGTTTTGATCAGGGTTTTATAGCAGAAAAAGTGAATGCTTATGTGGCAGCGGTTACAAAAGATCTGACGGCTATGAATTGTCCACGAGCCAACCCCTGATGAGTAATGGAACACAGTTGTTTTATAAAGACACTGATGGAATAATAACAGTGGTTGCAATGATTACAATGAAAACAATGGGAAACTTTAAGTTATCAGTGGATAGGCTTAAAACATTTTTGATGCTTATAATTCATAAAAAAATTTCTTTTTAACTATTTTTAAGATGAATGTTGAGATTTTTAAAATAAAGTATTACATATAATCAGTTAGCATGCTGGGGTGATGTGATAAATACCGTTATATATAAACAACCCAGTGATATGAAATTTAACAATCTAAAGAGTATAAAACACTGATGTGATAAATATGTTAACATAAACAAAGGTAGAATATCTGCTTTTAATTTGAACAACTTTTGTTATTGGGCATTGGTTCGTATTTGAGTTTGTATAGCGTTTGTCTCGAGAGATAAACTTTATGAACCACTGCTACACTAAACACTGTTACATGAGAAACACTGATAAATAAATAATAAAGTTGAATCCGCTATAGTTGCTGAAACGCAGCAGCTACTAAGCAGTGGCTTTCCTTTCGTTGATCAGCCTTTAGGTACATAAGTGGTTGTCTTTAACAGGGCTTTGTCCTCAACAGTGGAACGCTCTCATCAGCCTTTAAGTTGTCATACTCTGATTTCCACGTGTCTCACCGGTGGGCCCGGTGGGGGATTACCGTGACGTAGTTGGCAACAATATAGTCAAACCACACAATATATGAATGCACAGCGGAAGCATAAAGATAATTATATTTCAACCATTGTTTGTAATATCAATGTATTACGAATAGTCGAAAAGTATCCACAGGGGATCAAATAAAAATATAAGTATTGTTCAACAGACGTAGGCATCTTAAGCTTGCGAGACTCTTTATTGATGCTAAGGAGAAATAGCTAGCCAATTACGCTTAGTACCTGCATTTAATCTTTTTGGGAAAATACGTCAGTTTACCCTGGTAAATACATTCAACCGACACTTTTGTAAAATGTTTATTAAAATTGATTTGAATGCACAAGGCACAAACTCTTTTATAACTTGGGAGAACTATTTAAATTTATAATCTTGTGAACGAATTACATGTTCCTTATGCGTTCAGTAGCCCGGATCTTGTCCGCGTTAAAGATCAATAGACACACCACAATATTCTTTTGTGCACTGAAGGGTGTACGCCTACACCCCGCGCTTAAGTCGTGGCCATTTCGTAAAATGATGCCAGGGATATCCGGGACATGGTCATTAACCCCCCAAAGGCTTTTAAGTTACAAGACTGTTTAAACGAGCCGATCAAATTTATTCAATTACCGACTCAACGGTGGAGAATTTGATGCCCGATCAAGCGGTATGCTATATACCATAGCCCAAGCCCGTATAACGGAAAATAAGTTAAAAGTATTTACCTTTGCAAGTATAAATCCTTAATCGAATAAATTGCAAATAGCTTTTACTGGTCTCCTATTCTGGAATGAAGGTTTAAAATAACCTATTAGAATCCTAACGTGTCTTTTAATTTAGCCGTAGCTTAGACCGGCCAGTTTCAAGGATAGATACGGTTTAATCGCGTGAAAGGCGAAAACCGAGAATTGAATGTGGTTTGGACCCAACAAGTTTGAAGACTTGTTTTATATGGGTATAATAACCACACCCAAGATTCTGGGGTCAAAACAATGTGGTTTGACCCGTTTCGGCTAGTTTATGTAAACTAGTTACATAAGCCGAACCGTGCGCGCAAAAGACGCAATGAGTAATCCGTATGAGTCCTACACTGGTTTCCTAAGTCAATATGCTTTTAAGAGGTTGTGGTATCAGTAGGATACCTTCCATAATGCTCGTAACGAGTTTAAATCCATTTTATGCCCCGTAGGGGTATTTCGGCCTTTTTAAAGATTATAAAAGAGGTTTCTGAGTTCTACAGGAAATCTGAGTTTCCCGAACAGTTTATAAAGTCCAAAATACTTTATTTATTATTTAAAATCAGTAGCAACTGGAATCGGGTCAAAAGACCTTGTAGAACTCAAGTTATGGCCGAAAAGGGTATATTCGGTATTTACCGAACCGTTGCCATAACCGCAGGTTATGAGCAGGTTATAAATAATTAAAAATCTTTAAAAATCCCAAAATATTATTTTACATCAGTGTGTAAAAGGTTTGATGTCAAAATTTGGGTTTAGATAGGCGTTATGCTAATTGCGCTATTTAATTACTAAAGTTTCCGTAATTTGCGCTATTTAGCATAACTCCTATTCTAGACCTCGGATTGACGTGAAATTTTTTGGGACATGCTTAGAAATCAGTAACTAATGTTACGGTCCTTTCACATGTCCAAAATTCTCTTCTTAAATTTAAAAGGGCGTTACGGTCAACTTTTAAGCATTTAACGGAAAGGTGTAAAACACTCGGACAAACAACGAACCGGCCACAGAGGGTTATGCCATCATGTAACCTGGTCCTAAGAGAGTCCTAAGGCATATCTAAATCATACTTTAACGGGTCAGAACTGAAGTCAAAGCAAAAGTCAAAGTTTTGCGACTTTCGGCTCCGAACCGGGTCAAAACAGTAAATGGTCGGATCAAACAAGCTTAGACTAGTTAATATACTTATTATCATGTTTTATGAGTGTTTAAACAGGTTACACCTCATCTACATTACTGATTATGCATTAAATCGCAAAATAGCAGTTCTGTTGACTTTTTCTATGCAAGTTTGACTCGACATTCGGACTGGTTAGAGTGGGAATCAAAGGGTGCCCTTTTAGGGGTTTAAAGCCCACATGATTACCAACATATAACTACCTTTGATTCGACAAACCACTAGACCATTTGTGATTTATCGCAAAGTCAATCGTTAATTACGACGGATTGACTTTTAAGCTAAACTATGCAAAAACTAAGCCACAAAAGGGTAGGCATACTTACAGAAGCTTGGTGCACGACTAGAGATGATAGAGGAATGCTTTGGAGCTCCAGAAGTGAACTAGAAGGCAGGTTTGAGGTGTGTTGAACAATGGAACACTACCTTGCCTTTTATAGTGAATTATGGTGCACAAGATCATTACAACTCACTCTAGGATTGCTCATGGATGATTAGCAGGTGTCCCTGAGTGCTAGGGGACATGTAGAGGGCGCCCATGCTTCAATTAATGCATCAATGATCGTTTACAAGCTCAAACATTGAATCTGTCCAAACTTTCTGCATCTGGGACCTTCACGCGGCCCGCATTAGGATTCAAGCAACTCAGACGCGGGCCGCCTGAATCTTAAAGTCATAAAACAAATCTGCAGGTGGCGCGCGACCCGCATTAAATCACTCATATCCTTCACGCGGCCCGCATTGGACTTGTTTTTCAAGATTTTCATATCTTTTGTAATGATTAACCTGACCTTTCGGTTTCGAAGGGGTAACTTTGCGATTTGGCCCTCGATTATTTACAATTAAGGGCCTCGTGACTTTTACCCGCATTGTTAAGTCCCCGGTTAGTTTAATTACTATCCGAAAAGCCTTAACTTTTATTGTTGACGCTTTTAACCCCTCACATACGAATTTGATCATAACTTTCTCGTTTTAAAACGGAACTTCGCGAAATTTATATCGTATATTCTAGTGAGCGTATTTTACTGTTACAAAGCCTTGGGTTCGTCAAAGGGTCACTCAGAGGTATAAATTAAACATGTTGACACATTTGACCCCTGTAGTTTGTAATCTCTCACTTTCTTCCGCATTTCGCTCCGTACGATCCATGATTTATTCGTTCGAAGGTACGAGCATCATTTAGGGTTACTATACAGTATATTTACCCCTCGTTGACATTTTTAACCCTCGTATTTACATACTTTCAAGGTTTGTCAACTTTAGTCCTTTATTTAGTATTTAATACCACGTGTAAACCTACGACACGTGTCAATACATTATTGGACACAAAATTTCGAGGTGTTACATCCTCACCCCCTTAAAATAAATCTCGACCCGAGATTTACTGAAATAAATAAGGGTATTTTTCTTTCATCGTGGATTCAACCTCCCACGTGAATTCGGGACCTCTACGGGCATCCCATTTGACCTTAACAATAGGCACGTGCTTCCTTCGAAGCTTCTTTACCTGTCGATCTTCAATCGACAAAGGTTTTTCCACAAATTTTAAGCTCTCATCTATATGCACATCTGTATGTGGTATTACCAGTGATTCATCAGCGAAGCACTTCTTTAGATTGCAGATGTGGAACACATTGTGAATTCCATTGAGCTCCTCCGGTAAGTTTAACTTATAGGCAACTGACCCGACACGTTCGATAACCTCAAAAGGTCCTATGTATCTCGGGCTTAGTTTGCCTTTCTTACCGAAACGCATCACCCCCTTCCAGGGTGATACTTTAAGCAACACTTTTTCACCTACCTCGAAGTGAAAATCTTTACGCTTTAGATCTGCGTAACTTTTCTTCCTATCTCGGGCAGCTTTGAGACGGTCTCGAATCTGGACAATCTTTTCCGTCGTTTCAAAGACTATCTCTGGTCCTGATAATTGGACATCTCCAACTTCCGCCCAACAAACAGGCGATCTACACTTTCTACCGTATAATGCCTCGAAGGGCGCAACCTTAATGCTGGTGTGGTAGCTATTGTTGTAGGAGAATTCGATTAGTGGTAGGTTCTTATCCCAACTACCACCCAAATCGATCGCACATGCACGTAGCATGTCTTCCAATGTCTGAATAGTACGCTCACACTGACCGTCTGTCTGAGGATGGTAAGCCGTACTAAAATTCAAACGTGTGCCCAAAGATTGCTGGAAGCTTTTCCAAAAATGAGACGTGTATCTAGTATCTCGGTCAGAGATAATAGACACAGGTATGCCATGTAAGGCTACAATCTTATCAACGTATAACTGGGCTAACATGTCGGAGCTATAAGTCTCCTTGATGGGTAAGAAATGTGCTGACTTAGTCAGTCTATCAACTATAACCCATATTGTATCATTTCCTTTCCTCGTCTTGGGTAACTTGGTAATAAAATCCATAGTTACCATCTCCCACTTCCATTCGGGAAGTTCAGGCTGTTGTAGCAAGCCTGACGACTTTTGATGCTCAGCTTTGACTTGCGCACAAGTCAAGCATTTGGCTACATGAGTGGCTACAGACTTTTTCAAGCCTATCCACCAATAATTTGCCTTTAGATCCTGATACATTTTATCAGCTCCCGGGTGAACAGAATATTTGGAACTGTGGGCTTCCCGGAGGATAACATCTCGTAGTCCTCCATAAATTGGAACCCATATTCGTCCATTTAATCGTAAAATTCCGTCCTTGCTAAGAGTTAACTGCTCCTCAGTTACTCCTAACTTTTCTTTAGGATAGTTAGCTTCCAACACAGCTTCCCTCTGTGCAGCTAACAACCTTTCAATCAAATTATTCTTCACTTCAATGCTCTTGACATTGATTCGGATGGGTTTCACCCTTTCCTTTCGACTTAAGGCATCAGCGACTACATTCGCCTTGCCGGGATGGTATCTGATTTCACAATCATAATCATTTAAAGTCTCCATCCAACGGCGCTGCCTCATGTTTAATTCCTTCTGATTAAACAGATGTTGAAGGCTCTTATGATCAGAATAGATCACAAACTTGATACCATACAGATAATGCCTCCACAGTTTTAGTGCGAACACAACGGCACCCAACTCCAAGTCATGGGTGGTGTAATTCTTTTCATGCACCTTTAACTGTCTTGAAGCATAGGCGATAACCTTGCCTTTCTGCATAAGTACGCATCCCATGCCAGTGTGTGATGCGTCGCAGTAAACTACGAACTCTTCGGTACCTTCAGGCAATGTCAGCACAGGAGCGTTGCTCAACTTTTGCTTCAGAATATCAAAGGACTCTTGCTGCTTAGGGCCCCAAACGAACTTTACTTTCTTCTTGGTCAAGGAAGTTAAGGGCGCAACAATCCTTGAAAAATTTTCAATGAAACGCCTGTAATATCCTGCTAACCCCAGGAAACTACGAATCTCTGTAGGCGTCTTTGGCTCTTGCCAATTCATGACAGCTTCTACTTTAGCGGGATCCACTTGGATACCACGCTCGCTGACAACATGTCCAAGGAATTGGACTTCTCGAAGCCAGAATTCGCACTTAGAGAATTTGGCATAGAGTTTCTCATGATGCAGGAGTTTGAGAATACAGCGGAGGTGTTTCTCATGGTCAGCTCGGTTCTTCGAGTAGATAAGAATATCGTCGATGAAAACGATGACGAATTTGTCTAAGTATGGCTTGCAAACGCGATTCATGAGATCCATGAACACAGCCGGCTCTTTAGTGAGCCCAAAAGGCATCACTAGGAACTCGTAATGACCATAACGAGTCCTAAATGCAGTTTTATGTACGTCTTCATCTCTGACTTTCAGTTGATGGTAGCCTGAACTCAAGTCAATCTTCGAGAAATAACTTGCCCCTTGTAACTGATCGAACAAATCGTCGATCCTCGGCAAAGGATACCTATTCTTTATCGTGACTTTGTTAAGCTCGCGATAATCGATGCACAGACGCATCGATCCATCCTTCTTTTTGACAAACAATACAGGTGCTCCCCAAGGAGATGAACTAGGTTTGATAAAACCTTTAGCTAGCAGTTCATCCAGTTGGGTCCTCAATTCCTTCATTTCGGTTGGTGCTAGCCTGTAAGGTGCTCGAGCAACCGGTGCTGCTCCAGGGATGATATCAATCCTGGATTTCACTTGCCTATCTGGTGGCAAACCAGGTAGATCTTCAGGGAAAACTTCTGGGTATTCAGAAATGACGGGGATGTCTTCTATCTTCGGTTTTGTCTCTTCAATAATCACTTGTGCCATGTAGATGACACAACCCTTCTTTAAACATTTTGAAGCCTTGAGCATAGTCACTTGCTCAGGCAGTCCATATTGGGTATCTCCCCGAATGGTAAGTGATTCACCAGACGGAGTCTTTATCACCACTTGCTTTCTGTTGCAGACGATTTAGGCCGGGTTGTGAGATAACCAGTCCATACCCAGAACTATGTCAAAACCAGCCAATTTAAAGGGAAGTAGAGATAGAGGAAAAGAGTGGTTCTTAATGGATATCACACATCCATCTAACACAGTGGAGACTGTTTCTATGGTGCCATCTGCTAGCTCTACCTCATAATTCACATTTAAGGTTTTGACAGGCATATTCAGCAATTTGCAAAATTTATGATCTACGAAAGACTTATCAGCGCCTGAATCAAAAAGTACTCTTGCGAAGATATCATTTACAAGGAAAGTACCTGTGATCACGTTATCGTCTAGCACTGCTTCTTTCGCATCCATCCTGAAGACTCTTGCATTGGTCTTCTTGGCCTCTTTAGGCTTCTTGCCGTTTTTAGGGCAATTGGTTCTAATGTGCCCCTTCTCATTGCAACTGTAGCAAGTTGCATCCTTCAGCTTTTTGCAATCCAAGGTCTTGTGGTCCTTGGACTTGCATATCCCGCAAGCAAATGACTTCGATTGAGTCTGCGAGTTTGATTCGAGTCTACACTTTCCAAAGTGGTGTCTCTTGCAATTCTTGCACTTGGGCTTCTCACCAGATTGTTGCCCATCTCTCCTTGACTCAGACCCCTTCTTGTTGTCACCGTTTCCACGGTGCTTCTTGCTCGACCTTCGTGAAGTATCATCTTCACGTTTTCTCTTCTCAGCCTCTTTGTTCCTCAGCGATCTTTGTCTGACCGCATCCAAAGTGAGGGACAAAGATATGTCGGCTACAGATCTTAAGGTCGCTGGCCGAGAGGCCTATACGCTTGCCTTTATCTCGGGGGCTAAACCACCGATAAAACGAGCTATTCTCTTTGGCTCTGGGGTTACCAGACACGGAACCAACCGGGACATTGTGTTGAAGCTCGTGAGGTAAGCTTGACAGTCAAGGTTTGTCATAACCAACGATAGGAAGTCGAACTCGATCTTTTCAACCTCATGTTGAGGGCAGTAATTTTCTTTGATGAGAGAAATGAATTCCTCCCACGTCATGCTGTATAAAACAGCCTTCCCCGAGGCCTGAACCAGAGATCTCCACCAAGCCAGGGCCTCGCCCTTGAATGATTGTGAAACAAACTTTACCGCATCTTTCTCTGCACAACGACTGATGTCCACCACGGTGTCCATCTCGTCTAACCATGTCATACAATCTACCGCGCCTTTCTCCCCAGTGAAATCTCGGGGTTTGCAAGATACGAAATACTTGTATGTGCAACCCCTGGCGCGAGATGCATCAGTAAACACGTTTTCCTTAGGACGAATACTGTTTTCATTGGATGAGTGGTTATCATCGTCCTTTTTAGGCTTAGACGAGGGTTTGCTGTGAGATTTTGAGTGGGTTTTTGGCTTTGAGTGTGGTTTAGATATGGTTCTGCTTCGGGACTCAGTGTACTCTTCGTATTGTCGATCCAAGGCTGCCTTAACAGCACCGTCGACAAGAGCTTTTAATTCCGCGCCCGTCAAATGAATCTGGGCATTATCATTTTCATCTTCTTTCGAATGACTATTCACTCCATTTGGATCAGCCATCGTAACTTGAATCTGCTACAGAAGATAACGAAAAAGTTTTATTTAGGAGTTTATTATGGAATTGTCTTTTATGGCAATTCATTAACCATGGTAAACAGAGACCATATCCAGTTAATTTGTTACTCACTTTTATTTAGGATTTGAACATAACTTATCCTAATTACAAACAATATTGTTAGTGGCATAAAAGCCTAGTCACGAGGACGTTTTTATAATATTAGCCGGGATTACAGAGAATCAAGGCATGAAGGTTTGAACCGTAGTCCTTTTACCCTTTCTTACAGGGAGTCATAGACCACCACTGCCTTTTGTCTTATATGACAATAAGTATGGCCCGTAGGCACTACATCACTAATGGATGTTTAATAAGTTTGGCCCGTAGGCACTACATCACTAATGGATGTTTAATAAGTTTGGCCCGTAGGCACTACATCGCTAATGGATGTTTAATAAATGATCATCTTCATTGATGATTTAACCCACGATTTACAAATCATTAATTTGGGCTTTGGAATCCTTAAAAGGATTCTTATATAAGAATGACGTGTGTGATTTTAACGAATCACATCTGCCAAGAACGTTAACATGTTTACAGAGGTTAACAGGGAATCTGAATCTTTTAATCAGGTCTTACTATCTTGGCCGGGTCTTATAATGACAACTGGCTAGGTTTCACTCTTAAGATTCTTTATTTAGGCAGATTAATTTAAAAGGAATGATTTTTGGTTTATTTCATATATAATAACAAAAATGAAATTTATAACATAACATTCCATAAATTTCAAATATGATTACACGCTGCCCTAAACGGGACTTTTTAAATAAATAAATACCTACGCAGAGGTTTATAGGAAAACAAGTCCACGCAGGGACCAATACAAGATAGATGTCCGCGCAGGGACTAAAAGATAAGTCCACGCAGGAACTGAAATGCAATTGTCCACGCAGGGACTAAAACACGATAAATGTCCACGCAGGGACTAAATTGTAATAACAATACAACAATGCATAAGGAGACTAATGATCTCGTTTCTTCCTCCCTTTCAGTAGGTTTGCTAGGCCTTTAAGGAATCCACGATTACTCTTACGTTCTTGTTCGAAGTCTCGTTCCACACGGTATAGACGGTGGAGTATTTCTTCTTGCTCCGGTGGAGAAAAATGTGGCTGCTGTGACGGTTGCTGAACCGGAGGTCTGGGAGGTATTGGATACCCATGAGCTAAGTAATCTGGTCTTCAAGAGGTTCCATGGAGGGCACTGTAATTAGCCGCTACCACGTATGGATCAGCATCATAGTTATAGTTGTAGTGCGTGTGAGTCGGCTGCTCAAACGGATTGTATGCGGTGGAGCCGCCGTACGCTGGTATCGGATTGTCATAGCCGAAAGGTGGCGGAGGTGGTGCAACTGGTGCAGAATTCACCTCTGCGGGGTGACCTGAAGGTTCCCCTAGTTGTGGTTCTTCAGGCACTGACGGAAAGTGACTCGCACTCGAGTGGCGAGGGGTGCTGAAATGGAATTCCCCTCCTCGGGTGGACATCCGCGCGCCTGATCTTGTACGCCTTGGCGGATCTGGAATTACTGGTTGAACCGGTGGCGGTGGCGTAACTGCCACGAACCGCTAATCCTCAGAAGGATCCTGTTGCTGCTGTTGATCATGAGGCGAGAAGTGATGTGAAGGTGTGAAGTACCAATTACATTGGTCAAACCTTGCCTGATAACTGTCGGGACCTTGATAGGGTGTTCCATGGAAGGATGACCCATCAGAGATCTCGATAGGATGGTTGGGAGTACCCCTTGCAGGCTCGACGGGATCTGTATCCTCGTCCATATCCACTGCATTATCTTCAGAAAAGTGGTCCTCTGGTCCTAAAGGGTTGTACCCTATTGGCTCTTGAACATAATCCGCCGGGTTAAACTGTCCTACGAAGAAAGGAGAAGGATCGCCATAAGAACGGTGCGAAGCAGATCGCTGGAGAGGTATGAACGAAGGTTGAGGGTTATTGGGTTCATTTTCTGAGTTTGGTCCAAAAGAATGACGGTATGAGGGTGTCGAACTGTGCGAGGTGGAATGTCTCGCAGGTTCAAAGAGGTTTCTTCTTCGTCTCTGTAGTTCCTCACTTCTTGTATTGGAAGGAGCTCGCATGTTCGAAGGTCCGGCCTCGTGATCATTGTGAGTGATCGGCCCTTTGCCTCTTCCTCCTCTTCCTCTTCTTATTGCTGGTGGCATATTTCCTGCTTTCAAAACTTTAAATCACAATAAACAATAAAAAGACAAATTGGAATAACAATTCGAATTTGTCCTATGTTCTTGTCTAGACTCAAGTATATACAATTGTGTTATTGAGATTAAACACATAAGGATAGTGTTTAATTCACTCAACGTTGGCTCTGATACCAACCTGTCACACCCCGATTTCCACGTGTCTCACCGGTGGGCCCAGTGGGGGATTACCGTGACGTAGTTGGCAACAATATAGTCAAACCACACAATATATGAATGCACAACGGAAGCATAAAGATAATTATATTTCAACCACTGTTTGTAATATCAATGTATTACGAATAGTCGAAAAGTATCCACAGGGGATCAAATAAAAATATAAGTATTGTTCAACAGACGTAGGCATCTTAAGCTTGCGAGACTCTTTATTGATGCTAAGGAGAAATAGCCAGCCAATTACGCTTAGTACCTGCATTTAATCTTTTTGGAAACATACGTCAGTTTACACTGGTAAATACATTCAACCGACACTTTTGTAAAATGTTTATTAAAATTGATTTGAATGCACAAGGCACAAACTCTTTTATAACTTGGGAGAATTATTTAAATTTATAATCTTGTGAACGAATTACATGTTCCTTATGCGTTCAGTAGCCCGGATCTTGTCCGGGTTAAAGATCAATAGACACACCACGATATTCTTTTGTGCACTGACGGGTGTACGCCTACACCCCGCGCTTAAGTCGTGGCCATTTCGTAAAATGATGCCAGGGATATCCAGGACATGGTCATTAACCCCCCAAAGGCTTTTAAGTAACAAGACTGTTTAAATGAGCCGATCAAATTTATTCAATTACCCACTCAACGATGGAGAATTTGATGCCCGATCAAGCGGTATGCTATATACCGTAGCCCAAGCTCTTATAACGGAAAATAAGTTAAAAGTATTTACCTTTGCAAGTATAAATCCTTAATCGAATAAATTGCAAATAGCTTTTACTGGTCTCCTAATCTGGAACAAAGGTTTAAAATAACCTATTAGAATCCTAACGGGTCTTTTAATTTAGCCGTAGCTTAGACCGGCCAGTTTCAAGGATAGATACGGTTTAATCGCGTGAAAGGCGAAAACCGAGAATGGAATGTGGTTTGGACCCAACAAGTTTGAAGACTTGTTTTATATGGGTATAATAACCACACTCTAGATTTTGGGGTCAAAACAATGTGGTTTGACCCGTTTCGGCTAGTTTATGTAAACTAGTTACATAAGCCGAACCGTGCGCGCAAAAGGCGCAACGGGTAATCCGTATGAGTCCTACACTGGTTTCCTAAGTCAATATGCTTTTAAGAGGTTGTGGTATCAGTAGGATACCTTCCATAATGCCCATAACGAGTTTAAATCCATTTTATGCCCCGTAGGGGTATTTCGGTCTTTTTAAAGATTATAAAAGAGGTTTCTGAGTTCTACAGGAAATCTGAGTTTCCCGAACAGTTTATAAAGTCCAAAATACTTTATTTATTATTTAAAATCAGTAGCAACTGGAATCGGGTCAAAAGACCTTGTAGAACTCAAGTTATGGCCGAAAAGGGTATATTCGGTATTTACCGAACCGTTGTCATAACCGCAGGTTATGAGCAGGTTAAAAATAATTAAAAATCTTTAAAAATCCCAAAATATTATTTTACATCAGTGTGTAAAAGGTTTGATGTCGAAATTTGGGTTTAGATAGGCGTTATGCTAATTGCGCTATTTAATTACTAAAGTTTCCGTAATTTGCGCTATTTAGCATAACTCCTATTCTGGACCTCGGATTGACGTGAAATTTTTTGGGACATGCTTAGAAATCAGTAACTAATGTTACGGTCCTTTCACATGTCCGAAATTCTCGTTTTAAATTTAAAAGGGCGTTACGGTCAACTTTTAAGCATTTAACGGAAAGGTGTAAAAGACTCGGACAAACAACGAACCGGCCACAGAGGGTTATACCATCATGTAACCTGGTCCTAAGAGAGTCCTAAGGCATATCTAAATCATACTTTAACGGGTCAGAACTGAAGTCAAAGCAAAAGTCAAAGTTTTGCGACTTTCGGCTCCGAACCGGGTCAAAACAGTAAATGGTCGGATCAAACAAGCTTAGACTAGTTAATATACTTATTATCATGTTTTATGAGTGTTTAAACAGGTTACACACCATCTACATTACTGATTATGCATTAAATCTCAAAATAACAGTTCTGTTGACTTTTTCTATGCAAGTTTGACTCGACATTCGGACTAGTTAGAGTGGGAATCAAAGGGTGCCCTTTTAGGGGTTTAAAGCCCACATGATTACCAACATATAACTACCTTTGATTCGACAAACCACTGGACCATTTGTGATTTATTGCAAAGTCAATCGTTAATTATGATGGATTGACTTTTAAGCTAAACTATGCAAAAACTAAGCCACAAAAGGGTAGGCATACTTACAGAAGCTTGGTGCACGACTAGAGATGATAGAGGAATGCTTTGGAGCTCCAGAAGTGAACTAGAAGGCAGGTTTGAGGTGTGTTGAACAATGGAACACTACCTTGCCTTTTATAGTGAATTATGGTGCACAAGATCATTACAACTCACTCTAGGATTGCTCATGGATGATTAGCAGGTGTCCCTGAGTGTTAGGGGACATGTAGAGGGCGCCCATGCTTCAATTAATGCATCAATGATCGTTTACAAGCTCAAACATTGAATCTGTCCAAACTTTCTGCATCTGGGACCTTCACGCGGCCCGCATTAGGATTCAAGCAACTCAGACGCGGGCCGCCTGAATCTTAAAGTCAGAAAACAAATCTGCAGGTGGCGCGCGGCCCGCATTAAATCACTCATATCCTTCACGCGGCCCGCATTGGACTTGTTTTTCAAGATTTTCATATCTTTTGTAATGATTAACCTGACCTTTCGGTTTCGAAGGGGTAACTTTGCGATTTGGCCCTCGATTATTTACAATTAAGGGCCTCGTGACTTTTACCCGCATTGTTAAGTCCCTGGTTAGTTTAATTACTATCCGAAAAGCCTTAACTTTTATTGTTGACGCTTTTAACCCCTCACATACGAATTTGATCATAACTTTCTCATTTTAAAACGGAACTTCGCGAAATTTATATCGTATATTCTAGTGAGCGTATTTTACTGTTACAAAGCCTCGGGTTCGTCAAAGGGTCACTCAGAGGTATAAATTAAACATGTTGACACATTTGACCCCTGTAGTTTGTAATCTCTCACTTTCTTCCGCATTTCGCTCCGTACGATCCATGATTTATTCGTTCGAAGGTACGAGCATCATTTAGGGTTACTATACAATATATTTACCCCTCGTTGACATTTTTAACCCTCGAATTTACATACTTTCAAGGTTTGTCAACTTTAGTCCTTTATTTAGTATTTAATACCACGTGTAAACCTACGACATATGTCAATACATTATTGGACACAAAATTTCGAGGTGTTACATAAGTACATCAGTCTTTATTGAACATCTGATTTACTTTTGGTCAACATCTGTTTGAATTTTTCATCAACATCTTATCCTGTTGTGCTTTTGTAAGATCTATAATATGGGTTCATGATCTAATTCGGTGATTTTAAGACAATGTTGTTGAATATAATAAGATGGTTGATGTAATGTGGCCGTATTAATAACAAATAGTAATTAATCTAAATAACTTTTCCGAGCCCGGGAAGCAATCCCGAGTAAAAACCTACTACCATTATATATAAACATATCAGTGATATGAAATCTAACAATCTAAACATAGTATAAAACACTGATGTGATAAATACTGTTACATATAAATATTGTTAACATAAACAAAGGTAGAATATCTGCTTTTAATTTGAACCACTGTTGTTGTTGTGCAGTGGTTCGTCTTTGAGTTTGAATAGGGTTTGCCTCCAAAGATAAAATATAGCTAACCACTTCTACAGTAAACACTGTTACAAAAGAAATACTGGTACATAAATACTAAAGTTGAATCCACTGTAGATGATGAAGCACTGCTGCTACTGAGCAGTGGTTTTCCTTATACGGATTGATCAGGCTTTAGGTACATAAGTGCTTGTCTTTAACATGGCTTTGTCTTCAACAGTGAATAGGCCTCATTAGTGCTTGTCTTTAAGAACATCAGTCTTTATAAGGAGCAGTGGTTAATTATAACAGTCCTTAGCATGATCAGCTGGTACAACCACAACATAACCCTTTGAGAGGAAGCATTGACACTATTAAACCTCTGTTGTCTTACCAAACAGATGTTCAGACACAATTCAACATCAACATAATTTAAATCTTACTCAAACACTAAATAATAAATAAAAATAAAATACAACATAGATTCATAAAATTAAATTTATTCATTTATTCATGACCTTAAAACTAAAAGTCCAATAATTACATGACATACTGAACAATATTAAAGTTCAAATCTAAGAATAGCAGCAAGAATTAAGAAACTTTAGTTTCAACTCCATCGATTGCTGAACCTCTAGATGTATACACTTCAGCATCGCCAAGAACTGCACGTCTCTATCACCGCACTCTATATTACTGACAACACAAATAACAAACAAACCTAAAATGCAAAGGTCTCTTCTCAACTGTTGTAGCACATCTAAGTTTTCAAGATATTGCACGAATCTATCCATACTTTCTATAAAAGAAGAAATCCCAATGACAAACCTGACGCAAGAAAACCTGACTTTCGATTTGACGAAAATCGAACAGCGCAACTTTTCACGATGTTGCAACAATGATACTGCAACATCGATATTGAAAGGTTGATGTGTGATGAGAAGCTCCATTAAAACGACGATGTTGGAACAATGATACTGGAACCATAACATGTTCAACAAACATTGGAACAAAGAAGTGTAATCGAAGATTAGCGCCTAAATCACGAGAAAGATGCATTCGAGAGAGAGATACACACACATATCTGAGCGACCGATATTTGAATGTGATAGCAGATAATTATATCTTATTTATAGGATTAGAATATACGGTTTGAATTTTGAATTTTGAATGTGGGAACTGATAATTATTAAATTATCTTATTTATTGGGAACTGATGTTTATTGGGAACTGATGTTTATTGGAAATCGATAGTAGTATATATCCTTATATCCTCCTTTATTAAAATATTAAACTTTAAATATTAAATATTTGAATTATTATGCAAAGTAGGAAAAAAAAGAGAGAGAAGGTCAATTGTCATGATGACTTTTCTGTAATTACTGATATTATCAGTAATTACTGATCTGATTTGAAACCAACTGTCATGATGACTTTTCTAATTTTTAAAACATAATAACCGTCAGTTTGAAATTCACATTTTGAATATTTTAAATGTCCAAAGCTCAAGAAATTAGCATTAATTACTGATTTGATTTGCAACAAATAGTCATCAAGAAATTTTTTTATTTTTTAAAATAATTTTAAATTTTATGATCAAAACAATTTTGGAGGAAATTTTTCGTTATTGATGGTATGTAACGATAACGTAAAATGGTAATTTCATTGTAATTCTAGTTTTTATTTGATAATTTCAATCTATCACTAATTAACACCATCAATAACAAAAAAGTGAGCAGTGGCTGTTTGTTTAGGAAAACCACTGATGGTCAATATCAATAGATGTCAACAATAAAAAAGTGAGCAGTGGTTATTTTTCCTATCAGATGATACCCAACAGTTTTTTAAACACTGGTGTTTGGACAGTTAATGGTCAACATATTTTGAAGAAACATATGTTTCACCTTATATATCAGTTGTCTGGACTTAAACAGAAGTTTGACCTTAAACAGATGTTTGCCCATAAACAGAAGTTTGACCATAAACAGGTGTTTGCCCATAAAGAAATGTTTATCTGGTGGTTTAAAACCACTGTTGGGTTAAAAATGTTTTTGGGGAGGTTGAAGGGGATTGAAACGACTGTTGGGTTAGAATATTGTTCTTTTGGAGAAGGACCATGCTTAAAATGGTGGTTTAAAACCACTGTTCGGTTAAAACTGTTCAACCTAACATGTGTTTCCATTAACTATTGACGAAACTGCAAACAGATGTTAAAACCACTGTTTGTTATTGTACTTCTTTACACATTACATAGAATTCAAGAAAATGAAACAACGACTTAAAGAACTATAATTTAACACATAATCTAATCGGGCAAAGCAATCTATTATATGAGAATTCACTGATTGTTACAACATGAAACAAAACTGTCACACCCCGATTTCCACACGTTTCACCGGTGGGCCAGGTGGGGGATTACCGTGACGTAGTTGGCAACATTATAGTCAAACCACACAATATTTAAATGCACAGCGGAAGCATAAAGATAGTTATATTTCAACCATCAAATGTAATATCCAGGTATCACAAGTAGTCGAAATAATCCACAGGGGATCAAAATAAAATAGGAAATAATGTTCAACAGATAGTGCACCTCTAGTTACAAGGATGTCATGTATGGGGTAGAAAGACTAAGCTTCCATTTAGGTACCCCTTTGATGTTCACCACTACACTTGATGTAAAAACAACCAAGGAGGGTCATGAACTATGGTTAGTACAAATATGTAAGATAAACTAAACTAAGCTATTAGAAATCATCAAATCATGTGAGGATTGTATGTTGGACAACCCAAGTTGTTCCATAATCACTCATGCATCAAAGTCTAAGTTTGACATGACTTGTGGGTTAAAACCCTAAACAAAACACCAAGTTTGTGAGGTTTAATCCTCTGATTTTTAAGTGTCTCAACCTTGTTTTTAAGCCTAACCAACCACTAAAGTGTTGTAAGCATTAGGACATAGGTTTGAGATGAGTTAGACTCAAGTTTGATAAGAAATAACAAGGTTTAGATGAAAACGAACAGTCCACTTTGGAGCCTTTTTGGGGACATTCCAGAGCTTGGTTTTCCATGGTAAACCTCTGGAAATGTTCCTAAGGTTGTTCCAAACAAGTGGGAAAAAGAATCAAGTGAAAAGGTTAAGAAATGAGTGAGTTATGCTCACTTTAGTGGAGAGGTAACAATCTGCTCGAATTTGTGATAATCAGCTGTGTTTTTGATGTTTTAAGAGTGATTTGGATGAGTTTATAATGTGTTTAGGACTTGGATAAGTGTGGTATTTATAGGGAAAGGTTTAGGTTAGGTTGTGGTTGAGTAATTAATGTTAAAACATGATTTAAAACTCAAAAACTCACAAAAAACCCGCCCAAAACGAGTCTGGTCGCGCTGGTTGCGGATCAGGCCGTTTTAATGAGTTGATATATATTTTACTGGGCTGATTGTGACAACTCGAGTTTCCGAGATTCCACTTTCGCATTTATTGCACGTTCACTGTTTGTTTAGTTGTTTACTTGCACAATTGGTTTACCTTGTAACTGTTTATGTTTTGGTTTAATAAAGTGTATTGTGATTGTGCATGGTTATGTGTTAAGTGTAGCAAATACATGAACTTGGTGATGAAAATGTAAAATCATTTTGTGATGGGTGTTTTATGTGAAAGATGACACTTAGGGATGAATAGAGTAATTAGTGAAACTTTAATCATTCTTAACCCTAATCCCTTTCACTAATCATCACCCAAGAATCAAAACACGTACTTTCACATTCTCTAATCCTCTCTACAATCATCTTCATCATTGGCACAAGCTCATCATCACTCTTGATTCCACTCTTATTCTAGAATCAATCCAAGGTAATTGTTTAATGATTGTTTGTTGTTATCAATTCTTGATTTTGTGATTCATGTAAACCCTAGTTCTTCACATAATAGTTCTGTCTTTACTGATTGAATTCTGATTATTGTTAAATGATGTTGATTAGTTGTGTAATCGGTTGCCTGATGTTAAGATACAAGATAGGTAGAATCATTGATTGATAATTGGATTACTGCAATGCAAAAGTATGAGATTAGGGTTTCATGATCGTAGGAACGTACTGTTACATTACTTTTCTTGTGCTATGTTTCTGTGCAACTAGGGTTTTGAGTCTGAACTTTATATGTGATGTAATGTCCGAATTTTGTAAGTGATCAAGAGTCCGAGTTTTATGTTAATAAAGAAGGTCTGACTTTTATGTTAATGATGAAGGTCCGAATTTTAAAGCCATGTCCGACTTTTATTACATATGTAGAAGTCCGAATTTTTGATTTTAACCGTGTCCGACTTTTGTGTAACCCAAGAGGGGTGTCCGACTTTTTACTTGTAATGATGTTATCCGAACTTTAATTGTGAAGCAAGGGGGTCCGAACTTTTAATTATGAAGCCCTTGGTCCAAGTTTCATGTCTAGGGACATGGTCCGACTTTTCTAAGTAGCATAGATATGTCCGAACTTTGTTAATTTAGAGGGTAGTGGTCCGATTTTCGTAAAGGGGATCACTGTCCGAGTTTTATTACCACATGTGTGGTCCGAGTTTTATTATCACATGTGTTGTCCGAGTTTTAAAGCATGCTAATGTCCGAGTTTCCCTAAAAATGTGTAGTGATCCGACTTTTAAATCATGTATGTGGTCCGACTTTGTGTATAAATCCGACTTTCTGAGGTTGCCTAGTTCAACTGTTGTGATGTTATGTAAGGTCCGAGCTTGTTGATTCCTGTGATGTTGAACGTAGTACCTACGAACTGGAACTTTTACATAACTGATAACACCCATGATATGGTAAAGCATGATATAATTGATTTGATCTGATTTCTCGGACTGTGAATGTTCAATGTTAAACAAGCATGTCATCAGATGCATAGCGTATCCATTGGATTAAATTAAACCTGTATAGCCGATAAACGCAATGTGTTGGTTGTTACGTGCATGTATGAGATGATTTGACTGTTAGTCGAACGTGTGAATGTAAACTAATTGCGAATACGTGCATAACCCTAGGACTCGACTGATTAATTGTGAGCATATACCCAGCATACCGAGCAAACCAAGGTGAGTTCACACAGCCAAGGCATGGGATTCCCGGGTTGGGAATTGGGTTGGAATATTTGAATTGGATAATTACTCGTACTTACGCTATTGCTAGACTATATACCATCGTCCTCAGGTTAGTCAGGACACTTACGTAAAACCTACGTAAACTAGTATCTACCACTGTCTCCCGGGTCGGGAGGACACTTACGTAAAACCTACGTAAACTCATACCTACTACTGTCTTCCGGGTCGGAAGGACACTTACGTAAAACCTACGTAAACCCCACGCGTACCACTGTCCTCGGGGAAGGGCACTCATGTAAAACCTAAGTGACCTTGTACGTATTCCTGTTCTCGGGTTAAGAAGAACACTCATGGTTGCAAATAGTCTAGTAAGGATAAATATGGGAAGCCCCCATTAGTGATAACTGTAACCACGGGAAGCCCCCACTAGTATTACATACATACATGGGAAGCCCCCATTAATGAACATACGAATTATCATTACGTACTTACTTTCTGTGAACTCGCTCAACTAGTTGTTGACTCTCTGCTGCATGCCTTGCAGGACCTTAGGTACATATGGAGCTTGCACAGGGAGGAGCAGGTCGTTGTGGAGCATGGATCGTGGATCCATGTTAAACTTTATAACACTTGAACTTATTACATACATTGGGTTTTCATATTATGCTTCCGCTACTTAAACTACGTTTGGTTTGAACATCAATTGTATTGAGTTGGATTTTTTATGAACTACTTTAATTATTATATGCTATGTTCAATATGATTGGTGGCTTGATCCTGGTCATGTCACGCCTCCAAGCGGTGGTACTCCGCGTGTGGATTTTGGGGGTGTGACAGATTGGTATCAGAGCCATTGGTTATAGAGAACTTGGTTTTAATGTGGGAAAAACGTTTTTATTAAAACCAGACTATAACCAGAACAGTGCTCTCAACGATCCACAACGACGCTTCGCTCCACGTGCAAGACTCATCATCCTAGGTAATAAGGTTTATGTTTATTACCTGCTTGCTAGAACTACATAGAACTTTGCTCGCAGTATGCTTAGATTACATTGCCTACTATGTGTCATTACATGAGAACACCTATGTGCTTACACTCTTCTGTCATCGCACTATTCGCGAACCTTTCTCACTTATGTTGCCTTTGATGTGAAGATCAATGGCCGAACGTATTAACATGACTCAAGCCCAGTTGACGGCTCTTATCAACGAACAAGTTGCTGCGGCACTTGCAGCTGCAAACGCAGGAGGTATACCCTGCAGTCGTAACTCATACTAGGATCTTTAGATCCTACATTAACTCTTGTGTTTAACTTTGTCCTATTCGAACACAATAGGTCAACACGCCCCGCAATCTGTCTGCACATTCAAGAACTTCATGGACTGTCGTCCAAGCACATTTAGTGGCACAGAAGGAGCAGTGGGACTCCTCCATTGGTTCGAAAAGCTCGAGTCGGTATTCGAGATGTGTGAATGCCCTGAGGCCTGCAGGGTAAAGTACGCCACTGGCACGTTGGAAGGGATTGCACTAACCTGGTGGAATGCGCAAGTACAGATTCTAGGGCTGGCGGCTGCTAACGCCACCCCTTGGAACGATTTCAAGGAATTGATAAAAAGGGAATACTGCACACGTGATGACATCCACAAGTTGGAAGTGGAGCTTTATCATTTGAAAATGACGGGGTCGGAAATCGAAGCTTACACGAAACGGTCGAACGAACTGGCCATCTTGTGTCCAACCATGGTGGACCCTCCGATCAAGCGCATTGAGTTGTACCTCCAGGGTCTAGCATCAGAAATTCAGAGCCATGTGACATCGGCTAATCTCGACAATATCCAAGACATTCAGCGTCTTGCTCATCGCCTCACAGATCAGGCGGTGGAACAGAACAAGTTGCCCAAACGCATCAGTGCTACCACTCCAGCTGCTACTCCTACTACCCCCAGTGACAACAAAAGAAAGTGGGAGGGGGATTCTAGCAAAGGTTCAGCAACAGTTCAGTCTCAAGCTCAGCAACAGAAGACTGACCACTACCAGAGTCCTAGTCAGCAATCTTCTGGTGGTCATAGGCAGAAAAGGTACCAAGGATTTCACCCCAAGTGTCACAACTGTAACAGGCATCACAGCGGCCAGTGCAACAAGGGTCGTTGCCAAAGGTGTCTCAAGATGGGTCACGAGGCCAAAGACTGTAGGAGTCCACGGCCTGCGAATCAGAACCAGCAACTGCAATTACCAGCTCCACAAAACCCGCAGCAGCAACAACAACGGGGCAACAGGGGATGTTTCTAGTGTGGGGCCGAAGGTCATTTCAAACGTGATTGCCCCCAGTTAAACCAGAACCAGAATCGCAACAACAACAACAACCAAGGCAATGGTAACAACAATGGTGGGAACAATAACGGCAATGAAGCTAGGGGTCGTGCCTTTGTACTGGGTCGAGGTGACGCAAGGAACGATCCTAACGTGGTCATGGGTAAGTTTCTTCTCGACGACTTTTACGTTACTGTTTTGTTTGATTCGGGTGCAGATACCAGTTATGTGTCTTTAAAAGTTAGTCAAATGTTAAAACGTGCACCAACACCCCTAAACACCAAACATGTCGTAGAGTTAGCGAATGGTAAAAGTGTAGAAGCCGCACATGTAGTCAAGGGTTGTAGCATTGTCTTAGCTGGTCAGACCTTCTCGACCGATCTCATACCCATAGTTTTGGGTAGTTTCGATATCGTCATTGGTATGGATTGGTTATCCCAACATCACGCAGAGATCTTATGCAAGGAAAAGATAGTTCGCATTCCTCGTTCTGGCAAGGAACCTCTCGAAATTCAATGCGACAAGAGTGGTGCTGTGGTTGGCATCATCTCCTTCTTGAAGGCTCAGAAATGGTTACGAAAGTACACCGCCATTTTGGCGCTTGTCACTGATGCATCAACAAAAGAAAAGAAATTGGAGGATATTCCAGTTGTACGTGACTTTCCTCAGGTGTTTCCTGAAGATTTACCTGGACTACCACCTTATCGCCAGGTCGAGTTTCAAATCGAGCTCGCTCCGGGAGCAGCACCCATAGCTCGAGCACCGTATCGTTTAGCTCCAACTGAACTGGAAGAATTGTCAATGCAGCTATAAGAGCTTTTGGAAAAAGGGCTTTATTCGTCCAAGCTCTTCGCCTTGGGGAGCTCTAGTGTTATTCGTGAAAAAGAAGGACGGTACCTTCAGGATGTGCATAGACTACCGGGAACTCAACAAGGTGACAGTGAAGAACCGCTATCCTCTTCCTCGTATTGACGACTTATTCGACCAGTTGCAAGGGTCGAGTTACTACTCCAAGATAGACTTGAGGTCAGGTTACCATCAGCTGAGAGTCCGGGATGAGGACGTCTCCAAAACCGCATTCAGAACTCGCTACGGTCACTACGAGTTTCTTGTCATGCCATTTGGGTTAACGAACGCACCTGCCGTATTTATGGATCTAATGAACAGGGTATGCAAGCCCTACTTAGACAAATTTATGATAGTTTTTATCGACGACATTCTGATCTACTCCAAGAGTCAGGAGGAACATGAGCCCGCATCTGCGTCTTATCTTGGAACTTCTTCGAAAGGAACAACTGTACGCTAAGTTCTCAAAATGCGACTTCTGGCTTCGTGAAGTCCACTTCCTAGGCCATGTGGTGAACAAGGATGGGATTCATGTCGATCCATCCAAGATAGATTCGATCAGGAACTGGCCTGCACCGCGTACACCAACGGAAATACGCCAATTCTTGGGTTTGGCGGGTTATTACAGACGATTTATCAAAGACTGCTCCAAGATCGCACAGCCGCTTACATTGCTAACACAGAAAGGTGTTACTTATCGCTGGGGTAATACACAAGAAACGGCTTTCCAGTACCTAAAGGATAGACTATGCAGCGCACCTATCCTCTCATTGCCAGAGGGCACGGAGG
The DNA here is from genome assembly GCF_002127325.2 of Helianthus annuus. Lineage (NCBI taxonomy): Eukaryota > Viridiplantae > Streptophyta > Magnoliopsida > Asterales > Asteraceae > Helianthus > Helianthus annuus. The sequence continues at coordinate 155,265,866 of NC_035442.2, forward strand.
ATTTTGTGGTTTATTGTGACGCGTTGATACAGGGTCTTGGGTGTGTATTGATGCAACGGAATAAAGTTATTGCCTACGCTTCTCGTCAACTCAAGGTTCATGAACGGAACTACATGACGCACGATTTAGAGCTGGGAGCTGTTGTTTTCGCACTTAAGATATGGCGACACCACCTGTACGGTACCAAGTGCACAATTTACACCGATCACAGGAGTCTCGAGCATATCCTTAAGCAAAAGGATTTGAACATGCGTCAACGAAGATGGGTCAAACTTTTAAATG